>NC_041382.1:90661159-90711230 GCF_002162155.2 Triticum dicoccoides | reverse complement strand
AATATTTGGTGTCTCTTTGTTGGTGCTTACTGCTGTCCAGAAACTTATTCCTATGACAAGACACTCGCATGAGGAGCGTCTTGTCTGCTAAGTAACATTTTACCTCCATATATGCTGCTGCATATGTTTTCTTCTATGCTAAGCAACGATCCTTGAGTTAGTACATGATGTGGTGTTGGGATTACTTTGTTTTCGCTGTAGTTTTTCAGTTAACCACAAGTGCATTTATGTGCTAATTTTCATAATGAACGACGGCCCTCGAGGGGAGAGGAGGAAGAATATGATGGGCGTGTGTCCCCGCGTCCAGCAAGATCAAGTCGCGAGGGCTCGCTGCCGGCAAGACCTATCCATGCCGCCATTTTCTTCTCTACTCGTGAGACCAAGTAGTACTTGAAATCGTGTGAGGAGTCGGGGGCTTTCTTGTCCAACTTCTAGTGCAAGCACATATATTGGTATCTAGGCTAGAATCTATGCGCACTACATATTGGAATAGAGAGAGTATTGAACGACAATAATGCCCCATGGCATGTTGAATCATTTCACCGAACACATGGTGCATGCGGTGTTCGACATGGACGATACCAGTCGATGAAGAGGATATGGAACTAGGGTACCACCAGCTAGGCAAGGGGCCAGTCACGTCGTCCCCGCAAATGCAAAGTCCGCCACTCAAGCCTAGGCGCCAGCCGGATAACGTTGATCCATTGGCACACGACCATCGTTCGACCCGGTGGCACAAACCCACTTTTAATCCGACGCGAGCCATGTAAACCTAGCTCGAGCATGTATATAAGGCGAGTTAGGACCCTCTCGGGAGGATCCAAGACATTCTAGTGACATCTAGACAACCACCATAAGCAAGAGTAGGGAATTACCTCTCCAGGGAGGGCCCGAACCTGGGTAGATCGCTTGTCTCATATGCTACCATCTCGGTCTGCTACTCGCATAGCCCCAACCCCGCGCGCAAACATATCTTCTGTCACTCGGCAGTACTAACGATGCCAAAACACCAGCAGTCCGGGGTGTACATGGGTAGTGGACGGGGGTGTTGGGTCCTGGATTCGTCATCAAAAGGGCAGGGGACAGCGACAACAATGTGGGACGCCTTCGGGTGGACAACACCAATGAAAGAGGAAGGGAAGCGGCGGCGAGTACAGACTCTATGGAGGTGGAGCGGACGGACTCTATGGAGGTGAAGCGGCGGCCTAGCGATAGGAGGACAAGCAGGGCGTCTAGCATGCGATGTTCGAGGTGGGTGTGGTGGCGGCACCGGGGTCTGGATGAGGGTAGAGAGAGTGGAAGAGGAGGGGTGGGTGAGATATTTGGATTTTTGCCACTTTGTTCGTGGGGCTTCGCAGGTTTGCCACTCTGGAGATTTGGTTCGCACAATTGCCACTTCAGTCGTTGCATCCTTGATTAGTATGCCATTAGCCCTGTTTTAATTGTTTTTTGGCATTGACAGGCTAGTGAAAAGACTAGCTTACCCCTGTGGCTATCTACACGAATGAATCTGATTTACACGTACGTGTATGGTTTGACCATGGGGGCTTAGTTCGTACCAGCACCAGGCATTGGCTTCGCCTGTGAGATCGCCCACTGCCGCTCTGCGCTCGCCGTCGCCGCGCGCTCGCCACCACCTCTTGCACCACCCCCGGGCTCGTTAGTCGCCGGTTGCCGCTCCGGCTCCCTACTCGCCCCGTCCGTTTGCTGGTCGCAATGCTCGCCTACTCGCCGCTAGTGTCGATCGTTGCTCGAGGTCGCCGTCGCCGCTCACCACTGGCAGTCTCCGCCCGCTCTCCGTCACCTCTTGCGCCACCTGTGCGGTCGTTGTTCGCTGGCTGCGCCTCCCACTCCCTGCTCGTGGATTGGCGAACAAGAAGTGCCTGAAGCTAATGGCAAAATGCAGTTATGCAAGAGATACATTTTACAGTACCTAATTATTCAGAGCTTTGACTGGGTGTTTGTTCTTTTAGCAATTTTTGTGTTATAATCCTAAGTTATGGACATGCTTTATTGGTACGAGGAAAGCAGGATTGATGTATATCAGTGAGAACTTGCTGTACCTTTTGTATCAACGAATGAAATTATGTGGTTTGGAAGTGTTTTTTCAGTCATTTGGTACAAACTATGACATTCAGGATTTGTAAGAGAAGAGAGATCGACCACTGTAGAATTTTGAACTGGAGAATAAACAAACAAAGATGTGCAGGTTCAGGTTCAGGTTCCATACTACCCTCCAAGCCGATCAGGTTCCATGCCGCCACTTTGATAGCGAACAATCCGCGACGCACGACGTGCAGTCAATTATCAGTGCAAGACCTCCAGCCGGCAGAGATCGGCGACGCAAGATGCCAAGAAGAATCGCTCGAGTGCCACGTCCAGGCAACTGGTGCCATGGCGCAGTTAGCTATATTATCGACAGCCAGCGTGTGCCCTCTGCGGTCAAGTGCTGACTTGTTGGCAGATACATTTGTGTAGATAACTACAAGGGTAAGCTAGTCTTTTCACTAGCCTGTTAATGTGAAAAATATTAAACCGGGGCTAATGGCATACTAATCAAGGATGCAACGACTGAAGTGGCAAATGTGCGAATCAAATCTTCAGAGTGGCAAATCTGCGAAGCCCCATGAACAAAGTGGCAAAAATTCAAATATCTCGGGGTGGGTGGGTGGGGAGGGGTCCAGGTGAGGTCAGGTGATCATGCCAACGTGGCAGATTGTCCGAACGTCCCTTACTCCTCCCCTCGATTTGACACCGCCAGCAAAGTAGGGAAGATGGTAGGCAGTCTGTACTTGCCTAGTGGAGTATGGGAGTCCATTGGAGGCCTAGTTTTCTACGGACAGTACGATCCCGACATACTGCGGGGGGAAGGGAGTAGGGGAACTTGTTGTAGATGCTTCTATGGCCGAAACAGAAAACACAAAAATGGGTTGTCCAGATCTTATCAACACTTAGGGATTTTTTTTAAGTATACAAACTCGCAAAGGGATACATATACTCGGACATATGTACTACCTCTGTTCCTAAATATAAGACGTTGAACTGCCAAAACGTCTTATGTTTAGAAACAGAGGATGTACATATTAGACTTTCTCCAAGGCGTAAATAACATGTCAGTAGTTATATACAGAAATTTACACTCAAAATATAGGTATGCACTAGATATTTCCCTAGAATAGTATTGTGACTTTTCTACTGGTTGAAATTAATTAGAACACTGCTGAAAAAATTGTCATGCAAGCTTAACGGTCCGAACTAAGAAACCAGCGCCGTTATAACCTACTGAAAGCATGTCTACCTTTCTTAAACATTATGATCTTACACGCCATCTAGGGTTTGTGATTTATATAATACCCATATATAATTAATTGAATGCATATATACATACTTCAGGATGTTCACCCGCAACAACAGAATGGATTGCCAACTGTTCTTTAACACAAGGGGAGCTTATAGACCTGTGGGCTGGAATGGAGTGGTTGCAGTACTATGCCTTTTTGATGTTTTCGTGATCTTCTGGAAGGAAGATTATCTGTCTGATATGATGCTTCTACTATGGATGGTAATGATATTTGCAACTGTACGATTCATGTCTGGGCTGACACTGAACATATGCAATCCGCGACGCCGTGCCACATCACTTTGGAGCCCCTTGGTTGCAATCCTACTGATGGTTCCCCCTCTGTCCAACGAAGTTATAGGCCCATCGACCAGTTGGATTGTATTCACAGCACTACTTGTGCCAGTGCTATTGGTAACAATAAGCAGGCTACAGTTCACCAGAATCGTCAAACTAGCGGATAGTATTCTTGGCATCAAACATGAAATTTGGTGCCGAGTTGTTATAAACTTGTGGATGATTGTTGCGCTAGGGATACAGGTGTACATGCTACGCTTAGATCCATTCATGGACGTGTCTATTATCATGATGGTCCAAGTGTGTGCCTTGGTGGTGGTGTCATTTGGCAACTTCCAGGTTCCAGCAGCAATGTTGCGTATCTGCCTAGCAAGCTTGAGATTACAGCATAAGTACAAGGATGATGAACAGAACCTGGCAGCATCTCTTAAAATCTTCTATTGGATGGTGCTTGGACAAGGAATCCTTTATGTTGTGGCTTGCATGCTCGAGTTCTTTTCTTTCATCCCTTGGAGTTTTCTTGTCCATTGTGGTGGGTTTAGATGTTACTGTGAATCTGTCGATCTATACTATGCATATGCCGTGGAGAAATGCATGCAAGATGGTGTGCTTGCTCCAAAGAAGATCAGCTTGAGCAACTTTGCCATGGATTCTGTAAATTCGGATTCATCCAAGAATCAGCTCCACAGTATTCGTTTGATGCACAAACTTCTGCAATGGGAGCCAACCAAGGCACAACTACTTTCAACACTCACCACTTCTACCAAGACGGTGGCCAGAATAATCAGAATGTTGGATCGGACAAGTCCAAAGGATACAGGTATCAGATTATATGCTGCGAAGGTCATCACTGAACTTGCAAAGAACTTTCGTGTGGCCACTATCCCTAATACAGTGCAGCTTGTATCTGCACTTCTTGACACTGATATCAGACTGAAAAGAGGAAATCCACTCCTAGACACATACAATGAACAAGAAGAAATACATGATCCAATTATCAATACAGAAGATATCCAACAAGCAGCGGACAATCAATTGCAGAGACGAAGCAAACTTCTAGTTCTGGACACCAAAAATCTGATACAAACACAAACGAGCTCGACCCAGCAAGTTGGCATCTACGAAAAGAAGTCCTTCATGCTCAGATTCTGGCAGCGAATTTCAGAATTCTGGTCAATGCCCAAGGATCAGCTGCTCACAGACTATGATCTTCTGCCTCGCGGGCCATGCGTTGCATGTGTCAGCTGCAAATACGTGGCTATACTGATTGCATACGAGGTGGGGAAGTCATTATACGGCCGAAGGGTATTAAAGTTGCACGAATCGCGCGGGCAGCATTGCGGTGTGGATATCGACCGCGCGTTGTGGCATATCCACTCGTGATTATTCGACGGAGAGAGTAATTACATTGAAATCTGCCGTGCCTGTCACGGCTGATTCCTTCGCGAATCCATGCCAAGTTGAAATACCTGACAGTGATTTCCCATTTGGGACAAGTACGAGTGATACACATGTCGCTAACAGAAAAATCTTCACCACAAGATCCAAGGGAGAGTTCCTTAGCACGTTCCTTATTACTACTCTCTGCCGTGCCTGTCACGGCTGATTCCTTCGCGAATCCTAGCCAAGTTGAAATACCTGACAGTGATTTCCCATTTGGGACAAGTACGAGTGATACACATGTCGCTAACAGAAAAATCTTCACCACAAGATCCAAGGGAGAGTTCCTTAGCACGTTCCTTATTACTACTCTCTAGTCTAGAAGAAAATAAAAGTCATCGTTTACATTAGGGATCTGGTACCCCCTCGCGTCGCCTCCCCAGGCGAGGCCAGGGGGCCAAAAAAACCAGCGCCGCTAGACTCCCCCGGCTATCCTCCTGCCGCCGGCGAGGTCCGCGGTGGCGGCGGGCTCGGTGCCAAGGCGCTAGGGCGGGCGGATCTGCAGTAGGATCCCCTTGAGGCGGCAGGGGCGTTTCTTGTGGTGCGCCCGTGGGCAGCAGGCAGGGCGGCGCCCCCAGCCTGTGCGGCGGCGGGCAGCGGTCCAGGACAGCGATGGCCTTCTCTTCGTGCATAGATGGTGGCAGCACTCCATGGATGAACGTGGATGGCTCTGCAAGATGGGTCGCGGCAACTGCGGATCTGACGTCTCGTCCAGATCCACCGCGGCGTGGTCTTGGCCAGCCGGCGGTGCGTGGAGGGACCGGTGAGGGTATGGAGGATCTCTACCGGAGTACCAGTTGCGGCATAGGTCTTCATGACAAGACTCCGCGCGGTTCTAGCCAACCACAAGATCAGGACGACACGGCTTTCGGTGAAAATCGTGCCTGACTGCGGTCTTGGCGGACGATGGCGGCGTCTCTGACGTCGTTTCCTTCTCGAGGCATCGTTGTTGCAGGTCACGTCAACCTGACCGGGAAGTTCCGGGGAAAACCCTAGATCTGGGTCTACCGGATCGGACGATGATAACATTTCGATGTCGTTCTCCATCCTGGGAGCATCGTTTTGGACCAAGTGCTGGCTGGAGGGGACAAGAGGAGGAGTGGTGTTTCGTCTTGTCCATTGATGACGGCGGATCTCGGCGGAGTGGCGCAGTGGAGACTCGGCGCCTGATGTGCGGAGATGGACTCGCGCAGGAGGGTGACGCTGCTGGCGTCGTGGTGACGTCGGCGGCAGCTAGACCGGGCAAGGTTGATGCAGCAGTACAATTCTGAAGATGGATTGGCGGCAGGTGGCTGCGGCGGCCTCATACCCGGCAGGCGTCCTGATTGAGGAGCACGCCGGATTGGTGGTTGCCCATACCGGGCAGGCGTCCTGGTTGGGACCTCAAGTCTTAGATGTTAGGTTTGGTTGCAAGGTCTGTTTGGTATTAGGCCTAGACTTTCAGCGCCTCTTCATCAACTGGATAGGAATAGCGACATATGTTGTTTAGTCGGTGGCTTTAGTCTTACTGTTGTATGACTTTGTAAGGTCTTGTATCAATAATTAATAAAATGGTCGTATGCATCCTCTAGATGCATAGGCCCGGGGGTCGTCCTTCTTTTTATCTTAAAAAAAGAAGAAAATAAAAGTACGTGATCTTTGGTCAAAGGTCAATTGGCGCGTATGGTGCTACCGTTTTGGTAACTCGCGCGATTGCACTATATCAGTGGATGCTGCCCGGCCGCATAGAACTGTGTCTCGGTTTCACCGTACGTTGCATAATCGATCGCCGCTACAAAGTATGTACAAACCTAGCTAGGCTCCCGAGCGCCAGCCGACCCGTCCAAGCAATGGCCAACAGCACCGGCGGCGGCAGCGGAGAGCACCACGTCTGGATACCAGCTCACGGCGTCGGCCGAGCAGGCAAGGCCGCCGCTGCGCCGGAGATGTGGCTGAATCGCTTCGTTCGCTCCGTCACGCTAATCGAGAGGGTTGGCAACGCCTTGGGCACGCTGGCCTTCACCTGGGCCACCGTCGTCCTGCTCGGAGGCTACTCCAAGGACCTCGGATGCTACTCCAAGGACCTCGGATTCGATAATGATTTTTGGTATGCGACGGTGATAGTATTCCTCGAAGCTACAAGGTATGACAAAGCAATTTTGTAACTTGTGATAGTATTCCTCTTGGTCATCTTTGGTGAGGGGGTCGTTGGATCTTGCGCGTGCGGATCGTTTTAGCTTTAGCAACCTATTTGATAACCATTCAGGGGAAGTTTCCACAAGGGTGTTTGTGGAAGGATTAAGCATGGAAAGTAAACGGAATTGCCTTACATACGATCTTTTCTTATCCGATTATGCACACAAGAGAGGCTTGATTCAATTTGATATGGCCCACAAGCCCAGATCAGTCTTATTGTACACAACTTCGGATGAATTTCATCGTACGTGTAGCAACGTTTTACTCCCATTTTTTTGTTTGTTATATGATGAAAATTAGGATGGGATAAAACTCTGTTCACGAATTAATAGGGTACCCTCGGAAGGTATGGTTGAGAATTGGCTTCCTCAACTTACATTCCTCTTCTCACTTAAACTCCCATTCCCTCTAATCAAACAGTGGACCTTTAATCTTCTCACCCTCAACTCCCATTCCCCATCTCTAATTCCCTCGACCTTTGCTTCGGTGTGCCACATTGGCTAATCAGGTACTCCCGACTCCTCCCGTGTCGCCCCTGCGCGGCGACCGGGGGGAACCCTAGTGCCGCCGCGCCCTCGTCCCTCCCCCGACCTCTCCTCCTCGCCGCTGCCGGGACGCGTCGCCGGGCAAAGCCCGGTCAGCGTCGGCGGTGGCGGGATCTCTTCTCCCACGGCTCGTTGGATTTGGCGCGGGCGGATCGCGGCGGTTGTTGGCGGCACACTGGAGGCGGGGCGCGCCGGTGCGGGCTTGGGGGCGACGGCCGGGCTCACGCCCGCGGTTTCCCCTGGTGTGCGTGGGAGTCCACTCGGGCCGCGTGGCGGCGGCCCTCGGCAAGCGGTGGCAGGCGCTGGGATCTCGGCGGCGCTCCGGCGTGTGCAGACGGTGCATGTCCCTGTGCGCGGTCGGCGGCTACGTCTCTGACCCGGACGACGCGGGGGATGGCGGCAGCCCGGCGTGGCCGGCGATCTGGATGCGGTGGTGCCGGCGGCTTGCTGATCTGCCGGTGCTCCAGGGTTCTGCTTGGTGGTGCTGGTGGTGACGGCGCCCCGTGCACGAGAGTTGGATCCCTTCGAACTGATCTGGGTGAAAGCTTGCCTTCGGCATCTGCTAAGGCCGGCGATAGTGGCGCTACCTGCGCCGTTCCCTTCTTGAAGGCATTGCCGTGGAGAAGTTCAAGGCCATTGTCTGCTACCTCCGTGGGAAACCCTAGATCGGATGATCGGATGACGGCGGCGCTCTGGTGTCGTTCCTCCCTTGGGGGCGTCATTCTTGGAGGTACACACGTGATCGAGGGACCAGAGGACGGATTCTTTGGTGGACTGGTGATTCATCCTACACACTGATGGCGACGGATCTTGACGACGTGGCGCAGTGCAGATTCGGAGTTCGCTGTGGGAGGATGGATTAGCGCAGGAGGACGACGCTGTCGGGCGTCATGGTGGTGTCGATGGCAGAGATACCTGGTATAGTATATGCAACAGTACAAATCTGAAGATGGATTGGTGGCAGGTGGCTGCGGCGGCCTCATACCCGGCAGACGTCCTGGTTGAGGAGTGTGCCGGACTGGTAGGTGCCCCATACCCAGCAGGCGTCCTGGTTGGGACCTCTGGTCTTAGATGTATAGGTTTAGTTGCGATGTTTGTTTGGTATTAGGAACAGACTATCTGCGCCCTTCATCAATTGGATAGGTGTAGCGACAGTTGTTGCTTAGACGGTGGCTTTAGTCTTGCTGTTGTATGGCTTTGTAAGGTCTTATGAAAATAATTAATAAAGTGGCCGTATGCATCGTCCAGATGCAGAGGCCGGGGGTCATCCACCTTTTCTAAAAAAATCTCTAATTCCCTCGGAGGTTCTAGGCCGCTAGTAGCTTAGGTTTTTGGGTCGTTCGACGTCTTGGCTTCGGCGGCGGCGGCGATACTGAATAATGAAGCTCCGGATTCTTCTCCGGCGAGGTGATCGTCTCTATGACAGTGATGGATCTGGGAACCAGCTTGTTCAAGCAGGGAAGTCATGCCGGCGACATCTTTGTGATGGACTTGTGTCCTTCGGGCTCTGTCGTTGCGACGACGTCTGCTCCAACGTCGTCACGGAGCTTGGAAGGTGGTTAGGAGCGGATGCAGATTGCCGTCTGCATCGACGACATCTGAAAGACGAAACGTATGCTGGGTTCGTGGTTGATCGATGGCAGATATGGTTTTCTCCTCGGCGTCTTAGTTGTGGTGGGGTGCCAGATCTAGAGTTTGATGGCGTGTTCGGGGTGTTCCCGGTCTTATTTGTTCAATGGCAATGGCTTCACTTTTGGTGAGCCACCTTGGAGGTCTGCAAAGCTGCATATCATCGATGGAGCCGCGTCGAGCTCGGGTGGGAGGTGGTCCATCCTTTTTTCCTTCGGTGCCTGTTGTGGTGGTGCCGGAGGCTGGGTATTGGAATCAAGCTTAAAGACATTCTGCTGTCTTTTCAGTTTGTCATGTCGGTCTTTACGTAACTTATACTTTGATCTTTATGATATGAATGAGACATGTATTACCATATCAAAAAATGCTCTGCGGATTTGTAAATATGTGCATTTTTAAATAAATCCACCAAGTCCAAGTTAATGCAATAAAAAAATCAAAGTAAATAGCATAAAACTCCCACAATTAAGGTTAGGGTTCACAAAAACTACTATTCTTTTTCACAAAACACTACAACCTCAGGGTAGTAAACGCAATTATGATCACGATGGCCGACCCATTAGGGCTAACGTGACATAAAAATCAAGTCCATTAGGTTAATCGTTAAGATGGACATTATGATGTTGAGGCCGACATGTCAGTCTCAATAAAAAAATCCCTCTCCCGATAGATACAGTGCCACTGCACTCCATGCGCTGCGCCTGGGCCGCCGCTATATCATGGCATGACTCCATGGCATCGTGATGCTCTTCCCTGTAGCCAGGCTCTCGTACATGTCGTGCCTCGGAGACCCGCCCACCCGGTTGGACGCGCTCCGCCAGGGCGCTCGCCAACGCTCTCCTCAGGCCAACTTCATCGCATAACCCCAAACGAACGTCCGTTTTGACCAAAAATCGTCCATTTGGGTGGGAATGAGGTGAATGATGTCCATGTCGGATCGACCCAGTGTCGAGGCGCCCACCGTGGCTGCCCCATCCCAAAAATACGGTCGGCTTTGTCCGGCCTAGGCATTTCATAAAACACTGCACGAGCACTGCCGCAGCTCGCCAGCCCACCCCCGTGCGAGCTCGCCGGGGCTGCTGAGGCGCACGCTCCGGCCGTCCCTCGCCCTCGCCGCAGCTCGTGCGCACCCGCCATTGCCCGCGCGCTCGCGCCGCCGCTCGCCCAGCCGCCGCGAGCTCGGCCCCGCCCCGCAGCAGCTCGCGCTCGCCTGCTCGCCGCCGGCCCACGATTCGATCAAGCAGGGGGGCTCCTAAGTCGGGGAAGGCTCTGATTACCAACTTGTAACACCCACGATGCGGCTATATCTCCCACGTGTCGGAGCACGACTTAGAGGCATAACATCATTGTAGGCATGTTGCAAGAGGGGTAATCTTTACACATCCCATGTACTGAATAAGAAAGAGGTACAGAGTTGGCCTACAATCGCCACTTTACACAATACATAAATATAGCATTACATCAACCAGATACAATCAAGGTTCGACTACAGAACCAAAATAAAAGAAGACTACCCCTAATGCAAAAGATCCCCGATCGCCCCGACTGGGCTCCACTACTGATCAACCGGCAACGAAACAACACAACGAACACGATCTTCATCGAGCTCCTCCTTGAGCTCGGTTGAGTCACCTGCACGGTATCATCGGCACCTGCAAACTGGTCTTGGAAGTAATCTGTGAGTCACGGGGACTCAGCAATCTCACACCCTCGCGATCAAGACTATTTAAGCTCATGGGTAGGTAAAAGATATGAGGTGGAGCTACAGCAAGCACTAGCATATATGGTGGCTAACTTACGCAAATGAGAGCGAGAAGAGAAGCAAAGCACGGTCGTGAACTAGAAGTGATCAAGAAGTGATCCTGAAACTACTTACGTTCAAGCATAACTCCAACGCCGTCTTCACTTCCCGGACTCCGCCGACAAGAGACCATCACGGCTACACACGCGGTTGATGCATTTTAATTAAGTTAAGTTCAAGTTCTCTACAACCGAACATTAACAAATTCCCATCTGCCCATAACCGCGGGCACGACTTTCAAAAGTTCAAAACCCTGCAGGGGTGTCCCAACTTAGCCCATCACAAGCTCTCACGGTCAACAAAGAATATTCCTTCTCCCAAGAAGACCCGATCAGTCTCGGAATCCCGGTTACAAGACATTTCGACAATGGTAAAACAAGACCAGCAAGACCGCCCGATGCGCCGACATCCCGATAGGAGCTGCACATATCTCGTTCTCGGGGCAACACCGAATGAGCACTCCGTACAACTAAAACCAGCCCTCAAGTTTCCCCAAGGTGGCGCTGTAAAGGACTCTAGTTCGGACCAACACTTAGACAAGCACTGGCCCGGGGGGGCTTAAATAAAGATGACCCTCGAGAGAGCGACTCCCAAGGGAAAAGTAGGTGGTGGTGAGGCAAATGGTAAAACCAAGGTTGGGCGTTGCTGGAGGAGTTTTATTCAAAGCGAACTGTCAAGGGGTCCCCATAACACCCAACCATGTAAGGAACGCAAAATCAAGGAACATAACACCGGTATGACGGAAACTAGGGCGGAAAGAGTGGAACAAAACACCAGGCATAAGGCCGAGCCTTCCACCCTTTACCAAGTATATAGATGCATTAATATAAATACGAGATATTGTGATATCCCAACATATCCATGTTCCAACATGGAACAAACTTCAAACTTCACCTGCAACTAGCAACGCTATAAGAGGGGCTGAGCAAAGCGGTAACATAGCCAAACAACGGTTTGCTAGGACAAGGTAGGTTAGAGGCTTGACATGGCAATATGGGAGGCATGATATAGCAAGTGGTAGGTATCGCGGCATAGCAATAGAGCAAGCAACTAGCAAGCAAAGATAGAAGTGATTTCGAGGGTATGGTCATCTTGCGTGCGATCCCGCAAGGAAGAAGAACGAGTCCATGAAGAAGACAAACGGACGTAGTCGAACGGATCCTCACAAACGCGACGTTAACGGAACCAACCCGAAGAAGCAACACCGGAAAGAAGCAAACCACATAGTAAATAACCACCACATGAACATGGCATGATCCACAATCAAGTATGATGCATGTCTGGTTTAATAAAGCAGGGCATGGCAAAGTGCACAAGCAATCCTACAAATTAAGTGGAGCTCAATATGCAACTCCATTGCATAATGACGAAACACCACGACAAGTTATTTAGTTCGATCTCGTTTATGTACTCAACAAAATTAAATGTTGGTTAGCATGACATGGGGTGAAGCACAACAAAACTACCTATCTAGGCAAGTTTAAATGAGGCCGGAAACAACGAACAACAATTTCGGTAAATCCCCATATGCATATTTTAGGTTTGGTACTGTTCTGCCCTAAACCATATTTTATAGTTGTTAAACATGCAAAGAGAAGCCACCAAGTTAAACTATGCATTCTTCTACCCCATTTACATATAAAGTTTATTAAATTCGAAGCTACGGTTATTTAGTTATGAAATAAACCATTTTAGCATGGCATAAGAGTAAATCTACACAAACAACAATTTAAACATTTTAAACATGGGTGAAAGTAGCATATTATTAGCCCACACATAATTCTAAGCATTTTTCATATATAAAACATTTTAATCCGATGCACCATTTGTGAGTTATTAAATGAATGAAGTATGGGGGCTTTTCTGTAAAACTGCCAAACACCTGGATAAAAGATAAAATCGCATATCTGAAAAAAAAACATGGGTGGGCCCAAACTGCTGGCCCAACAGTGCACAGGGGGCGCTGGATCTGCTGCTCACCATGGGCTTAGCCTGTTCGGAAAAAGAGGAGGCCTGCAAGGGAGGCGCTGGGCCTTAAGGCGATGTGAAGGGGGCAGCCCACATGCGCTACCACTCGTCCTCCCCACTCGAACGAGCGCAGAAAACAAAGGAGGCAGCGCACGGCATGGCAGCGTCCATCGACGGGTCCCGGGGGCGCGGACCAGCAAGGAGGTGACCGGAGGTGGTGGATCCGAGCACGGGACGACAAGGGCAACCGGATCCGGGGCGGAGAAGGCCGGCGGCATCGACCTGCGAAGGGCATAGAGAGAGACCATGAGAGAGCAGAGAGACGGAGAGGGAGCGACGAATAGGGAGGAGGGCAGGGAAGGCGGTCTGGCGGACGAGGGAGCCGCTCGGGCATGGGCTCTCGGGCACGGGACGGTGGCCTGGTCTCGGGCACGGGCGATCTCTTGAGTGGCTCGAGGTAGGGCACCATGGATCGAGAGGAGGGAGCTCGAGTTCATCTCGGTCTCGCACAAAAGGAAGTAGGCAGCAACAGAAGGAACGGCGGGCCGCGGTGGATCCCTCGGGGACGGATCCGATCCGGCAGCTGTGGGCAACCGGCGATGTCGGGAAGGCCATGGCGACTCGATGGTGGCGGCGGTCCATGGCGACGGTGGTTGTCCTGCAAGGACAGGGCATTTTCTGTCCAAGACAGAGAGAGAGCCTTGAGAGAGAGATGACCAGAGGGAGGAGGAAAAATGAGGGAAGAAGGCGGGGTCGGCCTGGCAGTGGTGGTTCCAATCGCCGGCGGAAGAAGTAGCTCCAGGAGGCGCAGGGTTTGGGGATCGAGGAACAGGAGGGGGCTTGCGGGCTGATTGGAGGAAGAATGGGGATGGATCCCGAGGGAGATTTTGTGGAGTGGCGGCAGTGGCTGGCTGGGAGGATGGGACATCTCCCTAAATTTTAGGGTTGGTCTATACATATAAGCAAAAGGATTTTCGGATAGGGGCATTTGGTCCCTCAGATCTTAATCGGATGATCCCGGATAAATAGGTTAGGGGGCCCAAATAAGAAAACGGTGATGTTTTGTAGATGTTTGGGGATGATCCGGACACAACGGTAGCGACAGTCTGAGTCGGGTTCGGGACAACTACCGGACGCGCGAGCGAGGAGGGTCGTGGGCTGACGAGAGAGGTTAGGTTGGAACTGGCGGTGGGTAGTGAGCTGTGTAGACGGTCTCGAGCTAAGAGAAGAGAAGAGAGGGAGGCCCGACGACTGTTTCCGAAGACCGAAAACGTCCGACGTGTGCTCGTCTATAATGCCGCTATAGTTTAACGGTTGGCTATCAAACGAACTCCGAATGCGATGAAACTTGACAGGCGGTCCATCTACACTATAATAAGACCACATGCCAACTTTCAACCCAAACCGAGAACATTTTCCAGCGACTTATAAAATAATATTTCGGACGTGCCGCGGGCGTGTGCAAGGGTGTCTGGACTTAAAACGGACAACGGAAGGAACGGGGAGGCTGGGACGGATGCAAGTTTGAAAAACATGATGATGCAATGCACATGATGACATGACAAGATGCAACACGCAAGAGAATGACAAGGCAACACATTGAATAACTAGAAGACACCTAGCGCAACGGTCTCGGGGCGTTACACTAGCAAGGCATGCCGAACACCAATCAGACTATGAAGCTGGTTAGCAAATCTGTACATCACACTTCCATTCCTTTTGCCACACGATATATGTTGTCGAGCTCAAGGCGAGTCTGTCATCCTTGTGCTAGCCCGACCTCTTTCTCATTCCAGTGATGCCGACCACAAACCGGATTATCTCATAATCCTTGTCGCATGGCCATGCTTATCCTGGTCGGATCACACGAGGGGCCCAGAGTATATCTCTCCTGATCGGAGGCGCAAATCCCATCTTGCTCGACCACGTCTCGCAGCATGGTTCTGGACAAACCCGAAACCTACCTTTATAACTACCCAGTTACGGAGTAGCGTTTGGTCGGCCCAAAGCAAGTCTGTCACCATCCCGAGTACATGCGTCAGCTCAGGTCTTAGGACATAGAACATATGTTGTACTAGAGACTCACAAATGACATATCGCTGCGTCTCATAGTTGGGTTTTTCCGACTCGGACCTTATCTCGACTCGGATCCGACTACGTCGAATCCGACCAGATCCTTCCAAGTCCATATTATCCGGTTAGCATCCAATGCTCCATGGCTAGTGAGACCAAGCCATCAACCGTGTCATATGCTAGTCTAGTTGGCTGCGCGTCCACACAGCCCTTTCGACTAGGGACCTTTTAGGACGGTCATCATACAATGCATAGTCCCACAAACAAGTCACGTACTTGCTGATACACATCATTGATAATGTCCAAGGACTATCTTTATTCATAAACACATAGGAAATATCATCATACATGATTGCCTCTAGGGCATATCTCCAACAGTCTCCCACTTGCACTAGAGTCAATCAAATAGACATCGAATGCCCATAGCTCTAACGTGCCCCTCATGCTTGGGTTGTGGAAGCGGCTTAGTCAACGGATCCGCAACATTTGCATCCGTGTGAATTTTGCATAACTCTACATCACCACTCTTTACGATCGTTCGTATCAGGTGATATTTCCGATCTATGTGTCTGACCTTGTGGTGATTCCTCGGCTCCTTGGCTTGTGCGATGGCACCAGAATTATCACAATAAAGGTCCAACGGTTTTACCGAGGCTGGGAAAATACCAAGATCATCCAGAAAGTTCCGGATCCAAACACCTTCCTTTGCAGCTTCACAAGCCGCAATGTATTCGACTTCTGTCATAGAATCGGCCACCGTATCTTGCTTGGAACTCATCCAGCTCACTGCTCCTCCGTTCATGACGTACATGAATCCGGACTATGATTGACAATCATCTCTGTCGGTTTGGAAACTAGCATCGGCGTAACCCCTTATGACGAGCTCTTCCTCACCTCCATAAACTAGGAACATCTCTTTAGTCCTTTCAGGTACTTCAAAATAGTCTTTACCGCTGCCCAGTGACTCTCACCTGGGTTGGCCTAGTATCTACTTGTTAGGCTTATTGCAAAAGCAACATCGGGCCGCGTACATATCATGGCATACATGATGGATCCGATTGCCGAGGCATATGGAATCCTACTCATCCTGCTTCGCTCATCAGATGTCGAAGGACTCTGAGTCTCGCTTAGCCTTATAACATATGAGAGTGGCAAGAACCCTTTCTTTGCCTCACTCATGTTGAACCTCTTCAACACTTTATCTATGTACATGCTCTGGCTTAAGCCGAGCAGCCTCCTTGATCTATCTCTATAGATCTTAATGCCTAAAATGTACATTGCCTCACCAAGGTCCTTCATCGAAAACTTGCCATTCAATGACTCCTTGATCGAGTTCAGCATCGAAATATCATTTCCGATCAGTAGTATGTCATCCACATACAAGATCAAAAACACTATCGAGCTCCCACTTAACTTCTTGTATAAACAAGAGTCCTCTTCACTTTTGATGAAGCCGAAACCAGTGACGACCTCATCAAAACAAATGTTCTAGCTCCGAGATGCTTGCCTCAACCCATAAATGGATCTCTTGAGCTTGCATACCTTACTAGTGCTAGTCGGATCGACAAAACCCTCGGGCTGTATCATATACACGTCCTTAGTTAAATTTCCGTGAAGGAAAGCCGTCTTGACATCCATCTGCCATATCTCGTAATCGAAATATGCAGCTATAGCTAGTACGATCCTCACCGACTTTAGCATCGCTACCGGCGAGTAAGGCTCGTCGTAGTCAATTCCTTGAACTTGTCCATAACCCTTAGCGACAAGCCGAGCTTTGTGGATCTGAACATTTCCATCCATCTCGGTTTTCTTCTTAAAGACCCATTTGCAACCAATGGCCGTTACGCCAGGTGGCGGATCAACCATGTCCCAAACTTGATTCTCTTCCATGGACTTTAACTCGGATCTCATGGTCTCCAGCCATGCCTCAGAATCTGGGCTCACCATCGCTTCCGCATATGTGGCCGGCTCGTCGCTTTCTAGCAACAATACATCGCGCACTCTGCGCAATCTTTCCGACCTCCGTGGTTCCGGTGCCGCTTCCACTACGGGTTCCCTGACTGACTCCGGTATGATCTCATCACCAGACGAGCCGTCCCCGAGTGGTCCTCGAATTTCTTCGAGTTGGACCGTCCTCCCACTGGCCTCCCGACTAAGAAACTCTTTCTCAAGGAAAACCCCATTCCGAGCAACAAACACTTTGTTCTCTTCCCAGTTGTAGAAGTTATATCCCAAGGTTTCCCTCGGATATCCCATGAATATGCATTTATCCGACCTGGGTGTAAGCTTTTCTGACATAAGTTTCTTGACAAATGCTTCACAACCCCAAATCTTTAGAAAAGACAAACTGGGAATCTTCCCGGTCCACATCTCATGTGGTGTCTTGTCTACGGATTTTTATGGTACCCTGTTAAGTGTGAAAGCTGTAGTTTCTAGAGCGTATCCCCAGAATGACAAGGGTAAATCCGACTTGCTCATCATAGATCGAACTATGTCCAACAAGGTGTGATTCCTCCGTTCTGATACACCATTTCTCTGTGGTGTACCCGGAGGTGTGAGCTGAGGTACTATACCTCTGCTTTTCAGATGATCATCAAACTCCTGGCTCATGTACTCACCTCCATGATCAGATCATAGAAGTTTTATAGTCTTGCCGAGCTGATTCTCCACCTCATTTTGAAACTCTTTGAACTTTTCAAAAGTCTCTGACTTGTGCCTCATCAAATAGATATATCTGTATCTACTCAAGTCGTCGGTAAAAGTCACGAAGTACTCATGGCCACCTCTGGCAGTTGTGCTCATTGGTCCACACACATCACTGTGTATCAGTTCCAACAGCTCGGATGCCCTCTCACAACTCTTTGCGAAAGGAGACTTAGCCATCTTGCCGAGCAAGCATGATTCGCATGTCTCGAACGACCCAAAGTCGGTCGAAGTTAGGAGTCCATCATCATGGAGCTTCTTCATGCGTTTCAAACTAATGTGTCCAAGCCGGCAATGCGAGAAGTATGCCGGATTTATCTCATTGGGCTTATGCCTCTTGACATTCACGTTATAGACCGGTTCATGTTCTAGATTCAATATAAATAACCCATCAACAATGGGTGCATAGCCGTGGAACATACCATTCAAATAAATCGAACAACCATTGTCCTTTAAATTGAATTCATAACCCTGACTCATCAAGCATGAGGCATAAATAATGTTCCGACTAAGTGCAGGAATGTAATAACAATTATTCAATTCCAAAATAAATCCAGAAGGAAGCTGGAGCTGCATCGTGCCGACCTCCAACGCGGCAACTCTTGCTTTGTTGCCGACCCTGATGTCAATCTCCCCTTGTGCCACACGCCTAGTTCTTACCAGGCCCTGCATCGAGTTGCAAATATGAACAACTGATCCGGTGTCAAATACCCAAGAGCTACTAGGTATGTCAACAAGGTAAACGTATATAACATATGCAACAAGTGTACCTTTGCCTGAAGCAGCATTCCCGGCCTTCTTGCCATGCTCTGCAAGCCACTTGCTACAGTTCCTCTTCTGGTGACCAGTTTCCTTGCAATGATAGCAAATAGTCTTTAGAGTCCGGTCCAGACTTCGGCGCAGCGGCGAAGGTTACCATCTCCATGCCCTTTGCCTTAGCCTTCTTCTTAGACCAACTCTTCTTAAACTTAGCCGATTTCTGCACCATCAACACTTGATGCGTGCCTTTCTTAATATCCTGCTCTGCCACTTTGAGCATCCCATGCAATTAAGTGAGCTTCTTATCCATGCCATGCATATGATAGTTCGAGATGAACATCCCATAGCTGGGCGGAAGAGAACCCAGAACTGCATCAGTAGCCAGCTCATCCAAGAGCGGGAAGCCCAACCAATCCAAAGCTTGCACATATCCGATCATCTTGATCCCATGCGGGCTCAGTGGATCACCTTCCTTCAGCTTACAATCCATCAAGGATCGCCAGATGTTGAACCTTTCGGTCCTAGCCTGCACCTGAAACATGCTCTTGAGACTCTCGATCATATCGAAAGCCCCAACGTCTTCGAAATGCTGCTGCAAATCGGGCTCCATACAAGCCAGCATGAGGCAGCTGATCTCATTTGATTCATCAACGAGTTTCTGGTAGGCATTCTTGGTTGTGGTACTAGCATTATCGGCGGGTTCCTCTAGAAGCGGATCCTCTAGAACATGTTCCTTTTTATCATGCTTGAGAACAATTCTCAATTTTCTATACCAGGTAGTAAAGTTTGTTCCATTCAGTTTATCCTTTTCCAGAATTGATTTCAATGCAAAGTTGGGTTGAGCAGGTTGTGCCATTGATCTACAACAGAAAAATATGCAATCACTAAGCAATGTGTTTATGTAGAGTAATTCTAGCCTTAAACAGAAATACTCCCACTGAAGTCAGCATCCCTCTGCAAACTCTCAGTGATTCAGGATCCGACTAGCACATGCAACTAGTGAGCTTTAGCATCACTGCTAGACAACATGCCTATCCGGTAAGCAACTCCTTGCTAATCGTATCTCTATATGACTCCTGTCGGTCGGGTAGGTATCTCATACCCCGGCTCCCGACCTCTTTTGCCACAAGGCAAAAAACCGTTTTGATAGCCGTGTCAAGTCAACCTAATGCAGTGCATGTCCGTGTCCGACACGAACCCTTCAGTTCATGGACACCTAGCAGCACCCCAACTTTATGAGCCCACTACTAGACGTACTTGACGTGCGAAGGTGCAACATCGGGGATGGCAATTCGCTTGGTATTCATGAGGGATCTTTCTACCATTCTAACATGCATAGAAAACAAGGAAGCATAACAATCACAAATAAACACATATTGTGAAATAGTATGGCTCCTTCATGGATGTTCTTCCAGGTTGGCTCCGACTCCGATGACCATCTAGGAACTCCATCTTGTTTGTCACACCGGGACGCCAAACCACCAACCTGATCTCTATTATCCAACTACTACATCTAGTAATGAATTTTACATAGAGTCACAAGTCGACACACAGGTCGTTATACAATATAATGACAACACTTTGGCTCCTGTCGGCTGACAAACATGACACGCAGGTCATGTATAATTTACACACATGCATCACATACACATGAGCCATACTATTCACATCAAACCCCTGCAAAATAAAGTTATGCATAGAATCGTATTCTACCGGTTTGAGTGAACGTGTATGAAATACAAGGCGCTATGCACAGGGCGGTCCCATTTGAACTTCGTCACGCCGAATTCTCTGATCTGACCGATCTCATCGATCATCGCGAATCCGATTCGGATTTACGTTTCACTGTTAACCCTGATGGCGGATAACCGACTAGTAGGGGTAGATCTTGTCACGACCTCGTCGATCCCAATCAATAGAAAACCTAGCCACATCGATCCCCATGTGCAGTTGATCTCATCAACCGTGCACACAGCCTGACAACAGATCTCATCTATTGCCTCCACATATCTAATATGCATATGATCTGAATCCAAATCCTACAGCAGAGGCTCTGATACCACTGATGGGATCTACGGTAGGGTGCGTCGACTGCAAATTAAAATTTCCTACGTGCAGAACAACCAAGAACATGCTATGAGAGATGGATCACAGTTCGTTACCACTAGACACGCAGTGCCGTGCAGCGGAAGAAGAGTTGGGGCAGCACGTCCGATTGGATAGTCTCCTCCTCGTCCGATCTCCCTCGTACAACCGGTGGTCGGTTCCCACGTACAGGTTCGCCGGAGCGGCGCAAGTGCACCGCCTCTAACGGTATCCGCGCGTGCAGGAGGAACATCGTGCGGTGGACTGCTAGGTCCGGTCACACAACCGGCGGTGAGTGGAGGTGTATATTCGCAACACATGCAAACCCTAGTGACAGCACCGAAGCGATCAGGCCATGAGTGTGCCACACCTCCACTATATATATAGGTGTCCGTCACAGGCTCAACACTTGGGCCTCGCACGGACCCTAAAGCCCATAAGTCTACTCGGCCACAATCCGAATACAGTTCGGATCACATCCGACCAGTGTCCTCGGATCCAACCTCGTAGGTTCCTTCCCTTAAGCGCGTGACCCCTTAGGTTCAAGTCGGCTTGGTCGCAGTTCGGATCACCTCCGAACTGCACGGTAGGTAGCGGCCTCTAGCAAGGCATGCCGAACACCAAGCAGACTATGAAGCTGGTTAGCGAACCTGTACATCACACTTACATTCCTTTTGCCACACGATATATGTTGTCGAGCTCAAGGCGAGTCTGTCATCCTTGTGCTAGCCCGACCTCTTTCTCGTTTCAGTGATGCCGACCACAAACCGGATTATCTCATAATCCTTGTCGCATGGCCATGCTTATCCTGGTCGGATCACACGAGGGGCCCAGAGTATATCTCTCCTGATTGGAGGGGCAAATCCCATCTTGCTCGACCACGTCTCGCAGCATGGTTCTGGACAAACCCGAAACCTACCTTTATAACTACCCAGTTATGGAGTAGCGTTTGGTCGGCCCAAAGCAAGTCTGTCACCATCCCGAGTACATGCGTCAGCTCAAGTCTTAGGGCATAGAACATATGTTGTACTAGAGACTCACAGATGACATATCGATGCGTCTCATAGTTGGGTCTGTCCGACTCGGACCTTATCTCGACTCGGATCCGACTACGTCGAATCCGACCAGATCCTTCCAAGTCCATATTATCCGGTTAGCATCCAATGCTCCATGGCTAGTGAGACCAAGCCATCGACCGTGTCATATGCTAGTCTAGTTGGCTGCGCGTCCACACAGCCCTTTCGACTAGGGACCTTTTAGGACAGTCATCATACAATGCATAGTCCCACAAACAAGTCACGTACTTGCTGATACACATCATTGATAATGTCCAAGGACTATCTTTATTCATAAACACATAGGAAATATCATCACAGATGATTGCCTCTAGGGCATATCTCCAACATGGCCGCCGCTGGCGACCGCCTCTAGGGTTAGGGAGAGACGAATTTGGGAATGGGGATTGCAGTGCGACTATGCTATGCGAGCCTGTGAGCCTTTTTCTCCTGTCATGTATGCGACTTGGGCCTTATTTTTTGCCGGGCCTGATTTATCGGTGAGTATAGCACATCCAAACGTCAGCGAGTTTCTTAAATATCAGTCAATTTGGTTATTTTGGGTTTTTAGGAGTGAAAACCGAACCCTAACCCGAAGAATGAACTGGTGGAAAATAAAAACCCAACCCTAACCCGATAACCGAATTAACCAACAATACGGTTAATATGGTTTGGTTCACGTTCGGGTAGTGGGTTCGAGTACCCAAATGCCCAGGATGACGTGCATCGGCATCTTCCGGGCATATGGCCAAGTTGCTTTGGATCCACATGAGTGGTACACCGGATGTTTGGTTATCTCAGGTGGCGGGGCTGTCGCCTATGAGGCTGATAACCCTCTCCCGCCAGTTGTTCTTGTCCACTCGCCCAGTAAGAGTCTGGCCCTGGATCGGTAGGGCCGTGATCATTGCGAACTCTTCGAGTGTCACCGTCATCTCACCACATGGGAGATGGAAACTATGCGTCTTGGGGCGCCACCGGTCGACCAATGCTGTGAGAGCTGATTGGACAAGTGTCGGCGGATTTTGCTTGAACTGAAGCACGAAACCCGGCAATCGTGCTCTCCTGAAGTACGACGTGTAGCGTTCGTTATACTGCATCTAAATGACCTTGGTGTGGCCCCTCATCCGCAATGGCGGTAGCATCTGTCAAAATGTAAACGAAAATATTTAGTAACTTCATTTATCATAATAACCATTTTGTGCAAGAACTTGATCATAATTATGACCACTCCATTCTCCATAAAACGGGCACGATGACCGTTGTCGAACGCATGGTCAAGCATGGTGTACCTAATGCCGATGGTGGGCGAAAGGGGATCGGAGGCCTCCTAATTTTTCTTGCAAATGAATCATGTCATTTTCAACTAACATGCATCATATCATATTAATCAATTCTAGCATATTCAACTTACATCAATCAATAAATATATCATAAAATATATAATCAATAATGGAATATGCAAATGAATCATGTTAATCAAACTAAAAACCTAGTTACTATGTCAATGCGAATGAATCATATTTAATCAAACTAAAAAATCATACTGAATCAACAATCATATATATATATATATCAATCATATCTCTAATCAATCGTTTTTATCCATCATATCACGTTAACCAATCATATTCAACCACATCACCGCATCAATCAAATTCAATCATATTCAACAACATCAAACATCAAAGAACAATTAAAAATATTATGAACATGAACTATATAGAAACATGTACTAGGATTCATCTACTAGATGAAATAGGGTTCAATCAAATTCAATCATATTCAACCACATCAAACATCAATGAACAATTCAAAAAAAATTATCAACATGAACTAGGGTTCATGTTGATAGTATATAGAAACATGAACAAGGGTTCATCTACTAGATGAAATAGGGGTCTATCGTATTCAACCACATCAAACATCGTATTAATCCTAACTAAACAAACGTAAAAACAAAAATATATATCAATATCTACTAGATGAAATAGGGTTCATCTTGTGCCAAATAATGCATCAAATCAAAAGCTTTTTAACTCAAACAAATTGGAGGGGTTGAGAGAGCTTATTTTTTCATTTGTAAGCCATATCAATCCAAAAAATGGTGGAGAAATGAAGAAGATTGGAGGGGGGTCGAGGGGATGAGAGAGGAGTTCCTCTCTGCTGTTGTGGCACGGTGCGACACGGGGGAGAAGATGGGGGCTGGGGTTCACGGTGGGCCGCGCGCCCCGGCCCCCATGGGTTTATAATTGTTGAGCACCTACTGCCGAGGTCTTCGATGGTAGGGTTGCATAGCCTACCGTCGAGGCCTCTAGCGGTACGATGGACGGCAGGCAATGATTGTTGTTTGCAGAAGCTGATGTGGATGAGTGGGCTACCGCCGAGGCCTCTGGCTTTAGCCTGTTCTATCCTACTACCAGCCTCCTCGGTGGTAGGAAAAAGGGTCGGATCATGAAATAATTTCAAACACGGGTCAGATCCAGCTAAACTTTGCGCAAAGGGTCAAAACATGGAAATCGGCCTCCTCTGGGTTCTTCTTCGGGCGTGTTGTTCGCGGCCGCTGCAGGGTGTGGGCGGTGGCTCCCTCCCTCGACATGTCATTCTCGGCCCCTTCCTCGACCAACACGCGGAGGCTCTGGCCCATGTCGTAGGACTTCACTGTTCAGGACGAGTCACGATAGAGCGGTAGGGTGCATAGACAATGGGTCGCACAGTTGGTCACACCTCGAGTGGGATGGTTGCTTCCGATGGTGGAGATGCAAGGTGATTACGTGCGAGCACTTTTGGTGTGCTCATGACCGGGGAGGTGGGGCAGCAGTACATCTACGCCAAGACCAAGCTGAGGGAATTCATGGGCACTAGAAGGATTGAGGAAGGAAGTCAAGGCAACTTGGGTGAAAGGGATGCCAGGCTCTACCTGTGTTCTTTGAAGATTACAACAACTTATCCCTTGTCTCTGTGTGCCTAATTGAGTGTTAGCCGTCCATCTACCATCCAGTGGCTTACCTGCGAGGACAACAGTTTGCCAACTGGAGATTATTGTCGGCCGTAGATCCAGCATCCGACACTCATCTATGATTCCCGTGTCGATGTTGATTTCCAGCTCTCTTTACCGTCTTCTTTTCTACTTTTCACCTACTCTAGCTTGTAATAATGGCTATAAAATCAGCTTCACTCCCGTGTGAGAGGTCATGTGAATTGTAATTGGGTTGAAACCCTAGCCACCGGTGGTATGCTGAAACTACTTTTCCCCTTTTCTTCATCTATAAATCCTAGCTTTTGATCCCCAATTCCTCTGTGAAGTTCGTTCGCTAGTGTTAAAATTCAATCAGTTGTCTTTCGGTTCCTGACAATTGGTACTCATCTAGTTGTGATAGTTTTATGCTATTTGCTCGGGGTACGAGGTTTGGTTGGTTGCGGGTCCCATCTCTAATTAACATCCCTTATCTCTCCAGGGAACTCAATTTACTCGTGATTTTGTTGCGGGCCGTACACACTAGTTAACCATGATTCAGGGCCAACTACCGTGAAACCACGCATCCCGAGGTTGCGACAAAGTGGCGCACTGGATGTGCGGCACTTGTTGCAAACTGAGAGTTTTCCCTTTTTTCGTACATCCGTTTATTCAAAACATTTTATCTCTTAAACCATGCGTCCAAATCTCGAACCATTTGCACTGTTCAATTCTTTGTGTCGAGTCTTCAAAACTAGGTCCCATATTGATAGGTTTTAACAAAAAAATTCACAAAAAAACAAAAAAAACCGGGAGCACATTTTTTCCCTTTCTGAAAGACGTTTCCGAGAGGCACGGCCGTGCCTCTCACGGAAGCAAATCAGTGTCTCTCGCAGGAGGGAAAAAAGAAAGACGTGTTTTTTTAGCATGGATGAATGTAGCCCACTTTTGATGTAGCACCAGGGTTCCACTAGACTACCTCTACAGCCTCAGCTGCGTCTGCCACCAACTGCTGGTTCTCCATCCTAGAATATCCTCTTCGAACTGCTCAAAAACAAATGGGACTACATGTTGCCACCAAATCGAGAGGCAGACCAAGGTAGGTGACAGAGCGTCATACTCCACCAGTGGCTAGACCAGCTCCCCCTCCAAAGTTGTGTTGCACACTGATTCATAGGAGGATGCCAGCGGTGTGAAAACATCCAAACCATCATGACCCATAGTCGAAGCTGCCTGGGTGGGGGCAACTGCCAAGCCAATGGGGAGGATATGAGGCCAACGGGAGCATATTTTTTCCCTTTCTGAAAGACGTTTCCGAGAGGCACGGCCGTGCCTCTCACGGAAGAAAATCAGTGTCTCTCGCAGGAGGAAAAAAAAGAAAGACATGTTTTTTAGCATGGATGAATGTAGCCCACTTTCGATGTAGCACCAGGGTTCCACTAGACTACCTCTACAGCCTCAGCTGCGTCTGCCACCAACTGCTGGTTCTCCATCCCAGAATATCCTCTTTGAACTGCTAAAAAACAAATGGGACTACATGTTTCCACCAAATCGAGAGACAGACCAAGGTAGGTGACAGAGCGTCATACTCCACCAGTGGCTGGACCAGCTCCCCCTCCAAAGTTGTGTTGCACACCGATTCACAGGAGGATGCCAGCGGTGTGAAAACATCCAAACCATCATGACCCATAGTCGAAGCTGCCTGGGTGGGGGAAACTGCCAAGCCAATGGGGAGGATATGAGGCCAACGGAGATTGGGCGAGTCCCATAGTCTGCCGAAGAAGGTCATTGGTCCACCTGATGCTCTGACTAGCCCACCTGATCATCTGACACATGCAAGGCTGCAACCACCGGAGTGGTTTGAATCCTGCCCCCTGGTGGCCAAATTTGGCATTTTGACTTTTTTGTGAAACTTTAGCAGGATCTGAGTCTGGTTCAAAATGATTTCGGATCTGACCCCTTTCCTACCGTCATAGTATCTGGCGGTAGGGTAACACTGTCTACCGCCACGGTTTCTGACGATAGGATTTAACTGCGTTATGACGTTGTCATAACACCTCCAGGGTCTTTGGCGGTAGAGTCTGGCACTACCTTTCCTCTGAAAATAGGGTTGCTTGTGCATGCATGCTGGCTGGGCTGGATGGCGTTTTGCAAATGTGCAGGGTGTCTGCCCTGCTTACAGCCTACCTAGCTAGCTACCCATGCATCCCATCAATTATATAAGTTTGTGGCATGTCCAAGCTAGGAGCTACGTACTAGTAGTAATGATGCATGTGGGTGGAAAGAGAAAGGGAGAGATGGATGCGAGTGGATGTTCTTGCATACTCCCTCCGTCCTTGAAAGAGTGTACTTCCAACTTTGTTGGAAACTTTTTTATGTTTGACCGTATTTATACAATAATAGAGCAACATCTATGCCATCATCAAATTAGTAGAATTAGATTCATGATAAAATATATTTTCGTCACATACCTATTTAGTTTCACAAGCATTGACATATTTGTGCACAAACTCGATCAAACTTTGAAATAGTTTGACCCTCCAACAAAGTTGAAAGTACACTCTTTCAAGGACAAAGGGAGTACTATGCAGTCTGTCAGAGACCAATGCTCGCATGCACTCACATGCATCTCGTAATAGTGAATAGCCTACCGCCAAGTACCATGGTGTAGGGTTACACAGTTTACCGCCAAATACTCCGGCGATAGGATATTTTGCATGTTAAATGACCATGATGGCGCAGTTAAGTACCTACCACCATTGACCTTGGCGGTAGGTTTTGTAACCCTACCATCAATGCCTACGGCAGTAGGAAAAAGAGCCAGATCCTGAAATTTTTCAAACCAGGGTCAAATCTGGCTAACGTTTCACAAAAGGGTCAAAACACCAAATTTGGCCCCCTGGTGCCTGGCCACCATGCGCTCCACCACTGTTGTGTGGTGGCGGTGATCTCTTGAGACGGTCGGGTGGACGGCAGCTACCGTGTCTGAAGCCCACGACCACACCCAACGTGTGGTAGACCGCATGACGACGAAGAACCATCCGTGCCTATTGCCACTCCGGCACCGGTGGCCATGCCCATGCAGCTACGGGAAGGTGTGTGACGCGCCCAAGGTGGTCGGGTGTGGGAAGGTGGGACGCGAGGGGAGGCAGCGCGCAGGGAAGAGCCGAAGTCGGCGGAATCCTAAAAGTGGAGCTGGATGGACATGGCCACCGGTGCCGGAGTGGCAACTGGCATAGAGGGGGGATGGGAGCGGCTCAGAGCGGACAGGGGCAGTGGCCATATTCAAATCAACTCCAGAGAAAGCCAGTAGACTAAGCACATGTTCAACCCTGAAACTAGCATGACATGTATTGGAACTTGTAGTTAGTTTATAGGTCATTAGTAGAAAAAAATACACTTACCTCCTTACTGCATCAATGCCACCAAGGCTTAGCACAGTTAGGCTCCGGTTTAACAAAAACCCAGCATTGTTACGATCTTCTGAAATTGTATGTCTATCTTTCTTAAACACTGGAGTATGATCTGGATGCTCACCATCTTGGGTTTGTGATCTACATAATGTGCATATTCTATCATTTAATGACACCTTATATACATACTGCAGGATGTTCACACGCAACAATAGACTGGATTACCAACTGTTCTTTAACACTAGGGGAGCTTTTAGACCTATGGTCTGGAATGGACTGGTTGCGGTAGTATGCTTTTTTGATGTTTTCGTGATCCTCTTGAAGAAAAATAGATACATGTCTGGTATGGGGCTTCTATTGATGACAGTAATACTTTCAATTGGCCGGTTCCTGTCTGGGCTGAAACTGCACATATGCAAACCGCTACGCCGTGCCACATCACTATGAAGCCCCTTAGTTGCAATCTTATTACTAGCTCCCTCTCTATCAGACCGCAGTCGTCGATACATATATGGTCATGATGAGGATCAAACTCACATAGATCCATCGACCAGATGGGTAGTGTTCACAACACTACTAGTGCCAGTGCTATTGGTAACAATAAGTAGGCTACGGTTTACAAGAATCATCAAACTAGTGGACAGAACTCTTGGCAGCAAAAAAGTATTTTGGCGTCAGGTTATTATAAACGTGTGCATGATTGCTGTGCTAGGGATGCAAATGTACATGCTACGCCTAGATGTATCCGTGGACATTTCTACGAGTATGATAATCCAAGTGTGTGCCTTAGCGGTGTTGTCATTTGGCAACTTCCAGATTCCAGCAGCCGTGTTGCGTATCGTGCTAGCAATCTTGGGCCTTCAGCATGTGCCTAATTATGGGGAAGACGACGAGAACCTCAAAGCATCTCTCAGAATCTTCTATGGGATGGTGCTTGGACAAGGAATCTTCTATTCTTTGGCTTGCATGCTCGAGTTCTTTTTGTTCATCCCTCGGAGATACCTTATCCACCATGGTGGGTTTAGAGGTCAGTGTGGAGTAGAATCTGTCAATGTGTACTATGCATACGCCTTGGAGAAATGTATGCAGGAGGGTGTGCTTGCTCCAAAGAAGATCAGCCTGACCAACTTTGCCATGGATTCTCTAAACTCGTATTCATCCAAGAATCAGCTCCACGGTATTCGTCTGATGCACAGCTTTCTGCAATGGCAGCCAACCAGGGCACAACTCCTGTCAAAACTCACCACTTCCACCAATACTGGATACCGAGGCAGAACAAAAGGTCATGTTGAAGTCATCACTGAAGGTACTGCAAAGGCTCACAGGCATTGGCAGGGAAATCGGCATAATACTGCTGTACAAGATATCAAAACATCCCTTTCTATTGAGAAACCTTGCAGAAATCCTGAAAGACAACATAACCAGCCAGGAATCGAGAAAGTTGGTGGCCGGAATCCTGAGGAACATTGCCATTGATGGGAACACAAGGCAGGACGTAGGTCGCATTCAACTGATCATCACCAGGCTGAAGCAGACATTTCTCAATGAAGAAAATCCCATGATTGCCAATGCTGATCACTTGTCACAGAAGGCCGCGGGGCAAGCCCTGGCAATGTTGACAACGGAAAGTGCCCAAAATTGCTTGATTGTGTTGCAGGAACCAGACTTCATTAAGAAACTGAAACATATGATCTTGATCCATGATGGCAAGTACATATATGTGGCAGCACGTCTGTTACGTAATCTGTGTCTGCACTCTCGACACGAGCTCAGAGAGTTGGACTTGAAAGAGCTATCTCATATATTGCGAGAGGTGAGCCCTGTTAATTCAAGCAACAAGTGCAGTATTAGAGGTGGCTAACGAAATTTATCATTTGTATTTGTTCTTGTGCGTGAGATGTTGGTAGATCCCTGCAATTTTGTACTTCTGCACGTTTATTATCACTGATTATGTAGTATAGCTACAAATTGAATTGTCGCTAATTATGATACATATCATCACAGGTGTTGGAGAAAATAATTGATGTGGAAGGGGTAGAACTAGAGATCATCATTGGCCTTAGTTCACTAATTTGCAAAACCATTCCTGAAGACTTTACCCAAGAACTAGAAGGCGGACAGATTAAGCGAAGATTTCTGAAAAGGCTCGTCGATGTGTTGAATGCAAATACGGAACCTAGTGCTAATTGTCCTGGGATCAGAAGGGTTATACTTGAGCAAGTCATTAACATGATGGAGTCCAATTATCGCTATGCGGGCTGTTTCAACGAATTCAGGATGAGAGAAGCCCTCTCGGTCGTCGAACAAACACTGTCACACGCTGAGAACTACAAGTTCTTCTTGGGTGATGCAGGTTTCATGGAGTACAACACACCTATCTCCGCTCTTGTGGTAAGAGCAAAAGAGCTTATGTGTTGTAACTGACTAGCTTTAACCGTAGATAGTAGCAGAACTTCTGAACACATTTGATTCCTCATTTCATAAGCGAGTTGTAGGAGATTATTCATTTACAATTGTAGTGAACTGTATGTTACAGTACAATAAGGGACACGTGGATTTAGATTTCGTAGCAAGAATGCGGGTGTGAGGAGAAAAAGAACAATCTTGGCTTTAGAGACACAAGGTGCTGATATAGTTCTAGAGATTTCATATTTGTAATTTGAACCTCAGATAAAAAATAGTGGATGTATGTGCTTTATTTTACAATGAAAAATACTTTCATTTACAGTGGGAATAGGTGATTTTTATTATTATGCATAATCAAATGGTTCTATTTGTAACCAGTTAATTCATATCATTGTTTTGGCATATACTGGTACAGGGAAATTCTCATAAAGTTGGAGTCGATGCAGTGAAGGGTTTGTTGTCCAATGTTTACAAGAAAATATAGGATTATGCATCTAGGTTAGTACAACAAAGTTGAAGAGAGGGAGATAGTGTGATGTTACTGCACTGATAATGAAACAATTCTTGCTATTAATAAGTCTGCTTCATCTGGACAGGGCAAAATATGTGACCGTGCCCAGGAGGCGATGTCTGATAGTCCCTGGCAAATAGTAGCACGAAAGAATGGTTATGGATACTTTTCAATCGGTTTTGAGGTGCATGGTCCCAATGTTGCAATACGCGCCTAAAATGTCCAAGTCTGATGGGGTGATGGTCTAAATTATTCAGTATGACATTGACCAGTTGAGACTCGCTCAAGAAGTACCGAATTCCGTACAGATGCTAAAGAAAATGCAAGTTTGTCGTGCTAATCAGCCAGCTAATGATGATATTATCTAAGTTTAGTCACGGATGGTAAGCCTATAGCCCTATACTAAATGACTGCACTCCCTCCGTCCCTTAATATAAGATCATTTTGCAAGCAGAATCCGCACAGCAACATTGTAAAATCCAGGTTTATTGCAACACCACCAAAGATGAATTTGCACCCACCCAAGACGCAACTGGCCATTTAATACTACCGTAGTCAGTAGTAATGCCGCAGAAACCACTAACTTTTGCTTCTCGGATCAAACCCCGCTGCCGATTTGAGCACAGAGGGTGCCCAACAACCGATGCGAACCCTAGAGTGTTAGATCCCAGCTATGATATGAGTTACAGAATAGGGGAATAAGACAATTGGAACTGAATTTAACTCCCAATCAAGGAGACCCAGCTATGAATTTGGGATTTCTACAGCAGTAGCTAGATAAACTAAGGTTTAATAGTTTGGGGATACAATGATTGAATTCCCTCAGTGATGCGCATGCAGGCGCCTTATAGCCCAGCACCGAGCTGGAAAGCGAGGTGAAAAGAAAGGTAAAAAAAGAAAAAGGACAGCGGCAGTAACTGAAGAAAGGCAGTGCTTGGTGCTGCATCGACCGTCCATTTCGCTCCGCCATCTCAGCCGTCGAATCATCATAACTGTGGCTGAACCGACACACTGCATATAACTGAACTTACAACGGTGTTGAATCAGAGGATGCAGGTTGCTGACAATACTCCCCACTGAAGATCAGACTTGTCCTCAAGTGTGTTTGTTAGGGAACCAACTTTTGATGGTGCTTGCAAAAAATGCTGGAAAAACTTGCTTCATGAAGTTGGCGTCCTCCCAAGTTGCTTCGTCAGGCTCGAGGTTCTCCCATTCAACTAGCCACTGAGTTACAAGGACCCCATTGCGCGGCAGGGAACGTGTCTCTCTAGAACTGCTAGAGGTTCTGTTTTGATTTTGCCATTAGGTCCAACAAGTGGTAGATCTGCCGAGGGAATGGCATGGGTGCTCAGGTGCTTTTTGAGTTGGCTGACATGGAAAACAGGGTGAATGCCCACATTATGTGGCAGTTGGAGTTTATAAGCCACATGACCAATCCTTTCCAAAATTCTGTATGGTCCATAAAACTTTATGGTGAGTTTGATTGCTTGTATGAGGCCAAAAGCAGCCATTCTGTATGGTTGCATACGTAGGTAGACCATGTCTCCTACTTCAAAGTGCCTCTCAAGTCGTTTCATGTCCGCATACTTTTTCATCCTGCCGAGCTTGGGCCAGATTGGTCTTGAGCTGAGATAGTATTTCTTGTTTTTCAGCTAGAAAATCCCTTGCTTCACTGTCAACAGGGCCTGGTATGGCTACTTCACTTATCAGGGGGTGGGTAGCCATAGAGGGCTTGGAAGGGTGTAAACTTGGTAGCTGTGTGGTAGGTTGTGTTATACCACCACTCAGCTAGTGGCAGCCAAGAGCACCACTTCTTTGGTTCTTGAAATGCCATGCACCGGAGATAATTCTCAAGACACTGATTCACTTGTTCGGTCTGGCCATCACCCTGAAGGTGATAAGCAGTGCTGAGTCTCAATTTGACTTTCATAGCTTTGAAAATTCCTTGCCACATGTTGCTTGTGAAGATTCTATCTCGATCTGTGACAATACTGATTGGAGGGCCATGTAGTTTTAATACATTGTCGATAAATGCTTGAGCAACCGTGTGCACAGTGTAAGGGTGTTGAAGGGGGATGAAGTGGCCATATTTGGTGTATCTGTCCACTACTACAAGTATTACCTCCTTCCCGTTGGATTTTGGCAGGCCTTCAATAAAATCCATAGTGAGGTGTGTCCAGGCCATGTCCGGGAGGGGTAATGGATCTAGCAGTCCAGGGTAATGGCAATGTTCAGTTTTGGCCCTTTGGCAAACAGCACATTCAGTGATAAATTTTTCCACATCTTTCTTCATGCCAGGCCAGTAAAAGATTCTCTTTATTCGTTGGTAATTGGCTACAATCCCTGAATGCCCCCCTACTGTAGATGCATGGAGTGACTCTATTAGTTGTTGTCTTAATTCCACATTATTTCCAATGTATATTCTGCCCTTATATCTTAACACTCCTGCTGTGAGAGTGTAGTGTTGTTCTGCATCTGGCTTGATCAGTAGTTTCTGTAAGAGGTCTTGACAATGGGGATCTTGGAGATAACTAGACTCTACAGACTCAACCCAGGTGGGTGTTACCACAGTAATTGCCATGATACTTTGATCTCTTCTGCTAAGGGCGTCTGCAACTCTATTGTCTTTTCCTTTTCTATACTCAATGGTGTAGTTGAACTCCAGGAGTTTGAGTAGTAACTTATGGTGTACCCCTTCAAAGACTTTTTGTTCAGTAATGAACTTGAGGCTTTTCTGATCCGTCCTGATAAGGAGCTCGTTGCCAACAAAATAATGTCTCCATTTTTTGAGGGCCTCCAGAATTGCCAATGCCTCTTTTTCATAAGTGGAGGGTGCTGAGGATCTGGGGCCTATGGATTTGCTATAGTAAGCAAGAGGCCTTCCTTGCCGCATAAGCACAGCACCGAGCCCTGTTCCGCTAGCATCAGTCTCTAAGGTGAAGGGGAGGGTAAAGTTTGGCAGTGCCAGAACAGGGGCAGTTGTGAGGCTTTGCTTAAGTTTGTTAAAAGCTGTAGTTTGTTCCTCAGTCCAGTGAAAAGCTTCTTTCTTGAGCAAGTCATAAAGTGTTGCAGATGACCCCATAAGACTGCACAAATCTCCTGTAGTAGCCTGTGAGGCCAAGGAAACTTCTTAATTGGGTAATGTTTTGTGGAATAGGCCACTGAGCTACAGCTTCGATCTTCTGTGGGTCTATTTGCAGACCTTTTCCAGAGATTATGTGTCCCAAGTATTCTACTTGAGGAGTAGCAAAGATGCACTTACTGAATTTTGCATATAAGTGTTGTGCTCTGAGTGTTTGCAGTACTAGCTTCAAGTGTTCCAAGTGTTCTGTCAAACTCCTGCTGTATATTAAGATATCATCAAAGAAGACAAGCACAAACTTCCTGAGATATTTGGCAAGAACTTTCTTCATGAGTGATTGAAATGTAGCTGGTGCATTAGTAAGACCAAAAGGCATTACTAAGTACTCAAAATGCCCAAAGTAAGTCCTGAATGCTGTTTTGTGCACATCTTCTGTCTTCATTCTCACTTGGTGGTAGCCAGCTCTCAGGTCAAGCTTTGTGAAATATTCTGCTCCATTCAGTTCATCAAATAGGTCCTCTATGACGGGGATGGGAAACTTGTTCTTGACTGTTTGGGCATTCAGTTTTCTGTAGTCGATGCACAGTCTCCAACTTCCATCTTTCTTTTTGACCAGGATGGCAGGTGCCGCATATGGGCTTTCACTGTATCTTATAACAGAGGTGTCCAGTAGCTCTTCAATCTGCTTTTCCATTTCAGCTTTTTGCTGGTGAGGCACTCGATAAGGCCTAACTGTTGGTGGTTCAGTACCTACTTTTAGCGGAATGGCATGATCACATTCTCTAGGAGGTGGCATGCCTTTAGGCTCTTGGAAAACATCCTTGTACTCGGTTAAGAGGTCTTCTATCTCCTTGCAAGGTTGTGCAATTTCAGGTTTTTCTGGAGAGATAGGAATTAGGCAGTAACCCGAAGCTCCAATAGCAGAAAGTTTTTCCATCATGTGTACTGAGATTAAGGGTACTTGCTCTTTTCTGTTATTGTCCCCCAGTGTGACCTTTGTTTTGCCTTGTAAAATCACTTGCATTTTCCTCTTAACAAAGTCCATAGTAATGGGACTATGGGTTTCCAGCCAGTCACAGCCTAATATGATGTCATAGCCTTTGAGAGGGAGCACTTTAAATGAGTTACTGAACTTGTGTCCTTGGATAGTGTATGGAGTGTTGACCACATGGGAACCAGATTGGAGTGTACCTCTTCCTGCTACTTGTACTATTTCCAAGGGGTTGCTGACAGTATGACAAGTAGTTTTCATTGTGAAATTCATGTCTATGAATGTGTGAGAGCTTCCTGAGTCCACCAAGGCTATTCCACATTTGCCCCCAATGTTGACTTTAAGGGAGAATGTGGCAGAAGTCTTCTTTTTTCCTACAGCTTGAGAGGAAATGTGCATGCATTGTTCATCTTCAGTTGGAGTAGTTGCTGGTGTGGTGTTGTCTTTAGGTTGGTCCTGTCCTTGCAACATTTCATCAGGTGACTCTTCAGTATGCTCTTCAGTGGCCATGAGGTTAAGTGTCTTATATTGTGCACATTTGTGGCCAATGAACCACTTGCCTCCACAATATCTGCAAGTGCCAGGCTCTCTGAACTTCTATTCAGGTTTAGTTGTCTTGTCCTCTCCTTCCCTCCTCTGTGGTGTCTCATTTTTCTTATATTTATTGGGGAAATGAGCAGAGCTGTTTGTTTTCGCATACCCACTATTGGGTGTATATCTTTTCTGGTTTGCTTGGGCTTAAACTCCCATTTCCATGCCCCTGGCATTTTCTACTGCATCATACAGTGTAATTGGTTTAAAGGGCTTCAGGTAGTGTTTGATTTCAGGTCTTAACCCATTGATGTAGCACTTGACATAGTATCCTTCAGCAGCTCCAGGATTCTCTTTTCTGTATGTAGCCATTCTTTCCTCGAATTTATCAGTATATGCAGCAACTGAATCAGCTCCCTGTTTGAAGGAGTTGAAATTTTCCACTATCTCATAAGAGCTATCTCTAGAAAATCGTTTAAGGACTGCTACACAGAACTGGTCCCATGTCAAGTTTTCCTGAAGAATGCCAGAGTTTCTTAACCAAGTATCAGCTCTACCAGTGAGATACATCTGGGCATAGTCCCATTTTGCTTCTTCTGGTACATGGACCATAGAAAAGAATTTCTCTGTCATCCGAAGCCATTCCATTGGATTTGTACCATCAAATCTAGGGAATTCTATTTTAGGAGCTTTGGCAATTGATCTGTAGAAGTGGGCATCTCTGTCTTGACCTCTGTTATTGTCATAGTGCATGTCAAAGTGCCTGACTTGCTCTGGGTTTTGCTGGGACTGGTGTTGCACTCTGTTTTGTGGAGGGGGGGCTTGTATGTACTGTGGCTCTGGTGGATAGTAATGGTGGTATTCATATGGGACTTGTTCAGGGGGATAGTAGTGTGGAGGAGGGGGTGGTGGGGGTCTGATTGGGTAAAACTGATGTTGTGGGACATGATGCTGATTTGGGTAGTACTCTTGATGCTGATATGCAGGTGGGTAGTACATTTGTTGCTGTTGAGCTTGAGAATAATCAGGATTGTCATTATACTGCCCTTGCATGGCGTAATTGACTTGGGGGTATTGTGTGTATGGTTGCCAATCAATGTATTATTGCTGCTGCTCTTCTGCCCAACCAAAGGTGAGCGCTTGTTCCTGCCCTCGGCATCTCCAAACTGGTGTCCCCCTATTCAATAGAGGAGATGTATTTGCCTGGGTCCTGTTAATTTGGTCAGGCTGCTGGGGAGGCGGTTGTTGCTGTTGTTGTGGTTGGAATTGGCACTGCTGTTGCTGCCCTGGTCTCGCCTCTTCTGCTGTTGTTACTCTAGGACGCGGGGAAGTCCAGCTTCTCCTCCATCCGCAACATCAATTCTTCCAGCCGTGTGAGCTGCTTCTTAACTTCAGTAACCTTTGTGCGCACGCTCTCTACCTCGGTATGGAGGCCGTCGACCTTGCCGTGTAGCTACTCCATGTCCAGCTTCATCTCTGCAACTTCGGCGGCATCCGCCTTGTCCTCGCCCTTCGATTTCGCCATGGAACGAGATCCGGCTCCGGAATTTTACCACAAGGACGAGCCTTGGAACCCTCGTGAGATCTCGGCTCCCTGCCGCCACCAGCGCTCCTCGCCGCCGAAAGCACACAAGCCGACCTTGGTCACGGGATTTTACTACCAGGAGAGGATCTCGCCGGCAACCGCACCTAGTTGTCGACTTGTACGTGCCCGAACTGGTCTACCGCCGCCGTTCGCCTCCTTTCCTCACGCCCCCGCCGCGCCGCCGAGGACCGATGACATCTGATACCAATTTGTTAGATCCCAGCTATGATATGAGTTACAGAACAGGGGAATAATACAATTGGGACTGAATTTAACTCCCAATCACGGAGACCCAGCTATGAATTTGGGATTTCTACAGCAGTAGCTAGATAAACTAGGGTTTGATAGTTTGGGGATACAATGATTGAATTCCCTCGGTGATGCGCACGCAGGCGCCTTATAGCCCAGCACCGAGCTGGAAAGCGAGGTGAAAAGAAAGGTAAAAAAGAAAAAGGACAGCGGCAGTAACTGAAGAAAGGCAGTGCTTGGTGCTGCATCGACCGTCCATTTCGCTCTGCTATCTCAGCCGTCGAATCATCATAAATGTGGCTGAACCGACACACTGCATATAACTGAACTTACAACGGTGTTGAATCAGAGGATGTAGGTTGCTGACATAGAGTTTGGGAATAAAATGGCCCTAACCTCTAGAAGGGTGTCGGAGGCCGGAGCTCCGACAGATCTCAGGCGAGCGCGGCTGGTGGCCAGGGGGAGAGGGGAGCGGAAGGTAAAGGCACCTCCGTAGGTGGGATGTTGGAGATACCCGCCGAGCTGATCGCCCCCATGGCGTACAGACGGGGAGCGGAGCGCCTTTGCTTGTCGTTATTGTCTTTTTTTCCTTTTTTGAGAAATTGTCGTTATTGTTTTTCCTTTTGAGAAATTGTTTTTATTGTTTGTGTAACGGCAGAATGATTTTTTTACTCCCTCCGTTCCTAAATATTTGTCTTTCTAGAAATTTCGAAATGGTCACCACATACAGATGTATATAAACACATTTTAGAGTGTAGATTCACTCATTTTGCTGCGTATGTAGTCACCATTTAAAACCTCTAAAAAGACAAATATTTAGGAACGAAGGAAGTAATTCCCATATATTTATCTTCAATCAGGCAGTACAACAAACACCATAAATAATAAAAAATTACATCCATATTCGTAGACCATTTAGCGACGACTACAAGCACTGAAGCGAGCCGAAGGCGCGCCGCCGTCATTGGCCCTCCATCACCGGAGCTGAGCAAAACTTGTTATAGTAGATAGTCGGGAAGTCGTTGTACCAGCGCATCAAAACAACAAACGCCCCTGATAAAGATTAGCCTATATCAAAAGGATTCAACATGAAGACACACGAGCAGAGACGAATGAAGAACAGATCTGACCAAACCAAAGACAGATCCGCGGAATACAAACCTCCACACGTCCACCGACGATGCTAGACGCACCGCCAGAACGGATCTTCAAGGGTGACGCCCCCGACTCAGCTTCCTGAGGACACAAAACCTAATAAAACTCAAAGAAACATCTAAAAGCGGAGCCCTCCTGCCGGTAAGAGCCGGGATCCACCACGCCCCATGGCCCTAAGGCCACCGGAGATGAGGCGGACCAGCGGCAACACCAATGAAAGGCAGAGGAACCGTAATCTTTTTTTTAGGACCCAGGGTATAATGATTTCCTGACATCGAATTTGTTGTACAATAGCATCACCACTTGTTTGGTTGCAAATTCTTTTTCAGGAAGTATACCAGATCAATTTAAACTGGTTGAATTTTTGGACAAAATTAAAGGAATAACAATATATGTAGTTGATTGGCCCCATGAGAAAAGGCTAACTCCACGTTTGATTGCTCAGCGAAAAAAAGGTCACCCCGCGTCGCCTAGCCCTGGGCGAGTCGGGCGTAGCTAGCACTCCTCGCACCATCGTCCTTCCTTTCCCCCTCTTCTTGCCTCACCGTCGCTGGAGGACGTCGTCGGCTGAAGCCCGGGCGACCGACATTGTCGGAGGGGAGGGGGGTCTCCGCGTCCTATGGGGCAACACGTTCGGGCGATGCATCGGAGCGCGTTGGGGCTCGGGATCACGGTGACCGGGAATGAGCTCACGTCTCATGTGGGCTCGGTGGCGTCGTGGCAGCTTAGGGTTTTGTCTGGGGATGACAGGCGCGGTGTTGTGGACAGATCCACGCAGGCGTGTGACAGTTAGGTTCCATGACGATGTTGGCGGATGTAGGTTGCAAGGGGGCGAGCGCAAGGGGTCGGGTGTGGTGGTGCCGTGGAAGCACCGGGGTCCTCTCCTTCACCTTTGGTCCATGTCAGCGGTCTGAGACAAAGGTCAGATTGATGCTGGGCAGCCGCAACTTAAGCGTCGTGCACGGTCAACCCAACGTGGTTTCCCTATATCATACTTGGACAGCTTGGTGGTGGTGATCCAGATCCGGTCGGCCGGGTGGTGGTGGCTGCAGACTGTGTTGTAGCGACCTCCGCGGCTCCACGATGGCGGTGGTCACCAAAAGGTCTTTGGAAGGGTTCGTCTCTCCAGATCTGATGGTGGACCACAGTGGTGAGATGCAAACTATGGACGAAGCCTTGACGCGGAGGGATGGTTGTGCAGAGATGACAGTCACTCATCGCATATAGCTGGTGGGATCGTGGAAAAGTGGTGACGACAACACATGAGTGACTTTGATGATGCTATGTGCATTCGGTCTGGAGCTCCTGCATGAAAATCTATCTCAGATCTGAGTTAGTTATACCTAGCAACAATGACATTTTTGCGTTGTTACGTTGTTGAAAGCATTGCTCAGTATGCTCATACCGATTATTCAGAATGAATACCTAGATTCTTGTCTTGATGGTTGGATCATGTGAAGGCGGCGTTTGAGCATTGCTCCCTTTTTAAAGGCATTGTTGTTGAAGAACTTCATCGTTTGTGTGGTGTCATAAAATGGTTGGTGTGAATATGGTCATTTCTAAAGTTTGCCGACGATGGATCTGATCGCTTAAAAAAATTCTTTTTCTTCGCCTACGCATAGCTTTGTGAAGGTCTCTTCATTTTTGCTACTCCCACCGGTCCTCTTTACTATGCATATAAGACTTGTCTGGAGTCAAACTTCATAAAGTTTGACATATTTATATTAAAAAGTATTAACATCTATAATATTAAATTTATTCAATATGAAAGTTAAATTCATTGTGCATCTAATGATATTGATTTTGTATTGTGAATGTTAATATTTTTTTTATAAAGTTGATCAAACTTTATGAAGTTTGATTTTAGACAAATCTTATATGCAGAGTAAAAAAGACTTGAGGGAGTATGTCGGTCACCTTTCTAATCATATACTACCTCTGTTTCTAATGTGTAAGACATTTTGACAATTTAAATTAAACTGCCAAAATGTCTTATATCTAAAAACACATGGTGTACATAAATAGTTGAAATCTTTGATTTCTCTCTTCTCTGCTGTTTAGGAAGCTTCCCTCTTTGGTTTTCCCTTAGTTTTCTATAGGTATTCTTTCTAATTTCACTGACAAAGACAAACCTATTTTTAAACACAGCCGGTTTGAAACGGGACTTTGCGCCATTTGGCACAACAGGTTTGATTATTAAAAGGGCTGTCAGTATTACCAAATTGCCAAGCCGGTTTGAAACGGGACCTTGCGCCATTTGGCGCAACAGGTAATCTAGTTTTGCATATATAATCAGACAGTCAGTCATTCGCCGCTGAGAAGGTCGTCGAGCTACGATCCATCACTCCCGAACCGGCCTGAAAAGCTCGTCCAGGCAATGGCCAGCGGTGCCGGCTGGGGAGAGCACCACGTCCGGATACGGCAAGCTCATGACGGCGCCGGACGAGCAGGGAAGTCTGCTGCCCCGCCGCCACCAGAGATGGTGCTGAATCGCTTCGTTCGCTTTGTCGCGCTGATCGAGAGGCTTGGCAACGCCCTGGGCACGCTGGCCTTCACCTGGGCGACTGTCGTGCTGCTCGGCGGCTACTCCAAAGAGCTCAGCTTGGAGGACAATTTTTGGTATGCGACAGTGATTGTATTCCTCGAAGCTACAAGGTATTATAAAGCAGTATTGTGAGTACATATAGATCCATGATGAATATGAACTTCTTTCCGGGTTCGTACATTTATACATTTTCTGAAGAAAAAAATCCATGGTACCATACAGCGGTAATTTAGACTGAGATAGACCAATTTATACAGAACATATAAGAAATAGAAAAGACGAGTGCGGTCGTCTTATTCTAAGAGCATATACAGCCGGACTACATAAATTGACCGGGTAGACGCAGAACTAATCAAACCTTTCAAAGCCTTCTTAAATTTCGGGCTGTCTGGCACTCCTCGTATTGCCGTCATATATGAGATGATATTAGGAATGCGCGGGCATGTCCGGTCAGTGGTCATGCGTCTGTCACATAGGATTTGACTCAACATGAACCATAGTTTTTCTTTGTTTATTCTTTCTTTCACTCCATCTCCACCTGTCACATGCATGCATAGTTTAAAAAACTGAATCGGGCCGGTGATCGGACCGGAAAAAATCTGGAACCAACAACCACGTCGGTTTTTTAAGCTTCATATGCCGTTCCGCAATTAGATCAAACGAACCAGGCGGTTTTCTGACCAGGAATAAAACCGAGATACTGAACTGGGAAAATGTTACGCAGAACCACTGACCGAACAGGAGAGAAAAGGAAAAAAGAATCAACCCAACCGAACCCCTCAAAGCCTCCTTAAAAGCTCGGGTTGTCCGACACACCTTACATTGCCGTCAGATATGAGATGAGTATGAGTGTCCGGACGTGTCCGGCCAGTGGTCTTGCGTGTGCTACATAAGATTTGACCCAACATGGACCACCTTTTCTCTTTGTTTATTCTTTCTCTTCTTTTTTTCACTCCATCTCCACCAATCACATGCATGCATGGTTTAAAAAACTGGATCGGGCCGGCGGTCGGACCCGAAAAAATGGGAACTGGCAACCCGTCAGTTTTTTAAGCTTCATAGGCCATTCTGCAATTAGATCGAATGACCCGAGCGGTTTTTGTAGAAAAAAAAGGAATAAAACAGGGATGTTGAACCGGGAAAATGTTTTAAAAGATTCAGATGAGGTGGGAGTCAATGCCATGTCACCTGGAAGGTGTGTGCTAGATGGGTGTGCTAGATACCCTTGACCAAATAACCACCACGGCCGTCTTTACTTAATACTTATTATTTTATGATTAAAAACCAGCAAATGAAATGGTGAACCGATAGTCTGTCCAGTTGAAAACTAAACCGGCAGGCTCATTGGTTCGATCACCGGTCCGTTTTTAAACTATGCATGCATGTGATCGGATGTATATATTAGAGAAGAAAGTTGGGGACATGGCTGTAAAATGAAAATTTAAAATGTAACTGGTCATAGTCCACGCACACGCCCGGGGCGTCCCCGGACATTTGAGGGGCCAGATTAGATGTACAAGGTTGTAGATGCTCTAAGATCGTTTCTTGGGCGTGTCTGTGCGCAATGAAGAATCCAACAGTCTGTCCCCACTTTCCCCTATTGGTCGTCCCCTCTTTTTTTTTTTATCAAACTCAATAATTTTGCTTGTGGTTGAAATAATCCGAAGATAAATGTTACTACAACAATGATTTGAAGATAAATATTGCAATTCAAGTACAAAATTTCATCTTACATAGTTTAAATTTAAATTCAATTGATTCGGCCATCTATTGGTTCACATCCCCATGATCATGATGCACCAACGCATGCTTCACTAAATCATAGAGAAATTGTGTAGGCGTTTCTCGACTATGAATCCTTGCATTTCAAGGAAAATTTCAAACTCAGTGGCTTCATGTTGTGCGAGGCTGATAGGATGCAATTGCAAAATGTTTTAGAGCACTCCTGATGTCCTCTTCACATATTTTCTAGCACCTTCTTGCCTTTGGGAAAGTGAGAATTTCTTTTGTTACCTTATTGGCCGGGAGATGGTGTGGACAAACGTCGCACGCCGAGGATAGATACCAGCAGCAGTACTCCAGGGTATAGTCATGCCCATTGATGGCATAGTTGGATTTTTTGAAGCTTTTCCTTCGCAAAGTCTTTGTAAACAATGGTGACCCATGGATCACGTTGATGTGGTTGTGCTTACGAGACCGTGCATATCAAAGAAAGAGTGCCAAATTCACAGGCTTTCTAATGCAAATGCTTAAAAAAGATGGACGGTCCGAGGGGGGGGGGGGGAGCTTCTCCACCTGAATATATTACCACTCAAACGAAGTTACAAGGAGAGTTACAAGTTTGTTGCCTTAAGCAGATGGCAAACAGGAAGAGAGAAATAATAACCATAGCCTAGCACTGCCTCAAATGGTTCAATAATGATGGTGGAATCCTCAACATGATACTAGTATTTCCCTAGCTGAGCATAGGGGCAATTCTTCCATTGCCCGTGCATATGCAATATAGGGATCCGAGCATGCCCGGAAACCATCTTGAGATTCCAAGCATGGACGGAGCTAGATAGGTACTTGGGTGTGCAAATGTACACCCATTATTTCTGCAAGAAGGTTCACTACCTATGTATAATACACATATAGATAAAAAATTACAGTAAAATTGTGATTCTTCAAGGGAATATGTACACCCATTGTCTGAATGTTATGTACACCCATTCTGAATGTTGGCTCCACCACTGACTCCCAAGTGTCAAAAGCTGAGTTATGTCTTTGTCATATGGTTCTCTGAAGTAATCCCTTTTTTCCAAACACCTCAACACTGCAGTTATAAATCTAACCATTGTTTCTAGGCATGTGGCCCGAGACATCAAGAGGGACTCGTCGCACTGGTTTCGGTCGTACCATATGCAAGCATCCTATGCATTTCCGGAGAAGAAAAACCTCATTAGGCTAATGGCATCTCTCTTCGGCATGAAGTAATAATCATAGGCCTTCACACCCTGCATAATGCGCAAGAACAATGACATGTGCATCCACAAGCAACACCAAACGATGGCATCATGAAGTAACGTCTCGGCTATAAAATAATCAGTGTGGAGATCAACATGGCCTCTTGCACATGACAATAAACAAACTTAATATTCCGGCGTTCAACACTTAACCCTTGAAGTTCAAAATATGCTACTTTCACTAGTAGAAAAAGGGTCAAACGTGAAGCACATTAGTGCCGGTTTGAATTTGAGCCGGCACTAATGTGTACATTAGTGCCGGTTCCAACGGCTAGCCGGACCGCTCTCATTAGTACCGGTTCGTGGCGAACCTTTAGCACCGGTTCGTGCCACGAACCGGTACTAAGGTGAGTGGTGGCAGGATGTTGTCAGTCCGGGGCCCCTCCAGCACCTTTAGTACCGGGTCGTATCATGAACCGGTACTAAAGGTCGTCCTACATAGACCCTTCATCCACCCGAGCTCGCTCTGTTCTTCCCCTTTCCCCTCTCCTCTCTGTTCTTTTCCCTCTTCCTCTCAAGCTCATCACATATTTTGCCCAAAATTTGTCAAGATTTGAAGGCCCCCATCCATTCAAATGATCACAAAGGTTAGCAACTTTTTCCTTTCATCTCTCATTGCTAGATTAGCTCGTGCAATGCTTTATATAGTGATTGATTTTTGAGTTTAGTAATTTGGGAGGAATTATATATATGTGCTAGTATTTGATTTATATGCAATTTGAGGTCAAAAATAACACTTAGTTTGCATATGTAGGTGTGGTTTACTTAGTACCTTCTAAATCTCCGTCATAACCACCGTCGATCGCTCGCAATGTCCCGTCGCCGGCACCACCTTGTGGTGAGCCTCTTGTTCATGAAGTTTTTATATAAAAAATTGATGTTTGTGTGATTTGGATATATAGTTACTCGTATAATTATCTTACCCATACGTTGTTTGTTATACATAGTGCCATGGTTTTGATATCCGTCCCCGTCGGCCCTCGTCCGGATTATGATTCGGATGTGGTATATTTTCTTTTAAAACTATTCATTGCATTTCGTGTTTATGACAAATTATGCCCATCAAGTTGACATAGATATTTGGATGTAGGAGGTAGTTGAACCGGAAATTCCAACCGACCCTATTGTCGAGAGGTTAAATTTAGTTGAAAGAGAAAATGAGAATTTGAAGGAAAAATTAAAAAGAATTGAGGGGGAGAAGATGGAATTGGAGTTGCATGTTGCCGATGTCGTCGATGATCACAAGATTAAGATGGAGAAAATGCGCTTGAAGATTAGAAAGATTAGAAAATATGCCATTCATAGTGAGGCTTGGTATCATTATGCTGTTGGATCAATTGTTACCTTAGTTGCGATCTTGATCGCATTTGTTGTTGCATTTATATTCTTTAGCTAGAGAGTTATTTGTTTGTTGCATTTAAGTGTTGTATGATCTTTATGTATGAACTTTATGTATTGTATTAATCTGATGTTTTCGGTGCTGTGTATTGAAGATGAGCCGGCAAGGGATGTACGATGACCGATGCTCTCCCGAGTTCATTAATGGCGTGTGTACTTTTCTGCTTGCGGCTGAGGCAAACAAGCGTGCGGATGGTTTTATGCCTTGTCCATGTGCTGGCTGTAAGAATGGTCACAATTACTCTACGTCAAGATCCATTCACGTCCACCTGTTTGAGTCCGGTTTCATGCCCCACTATAATATTTGGACCAAGCATGGAGAAAGAAGGGTTATGATGGAAGACAATGAGGAAGAAGAGGACGACGACAGCTATCCTGGCCATGGGTTCCCTGAATACGATGATATAACAATGAGGGAAGAAGCTGAGCCGGTAATGCGGCAAGAAGCTGAGCCGGCAATGCGGGAAGAAGCTGAAGAAGAGGCATCGGATGAGCCCGTTGATGATCTAGGTCGGGCCATTGCCGATGCAAAGAGAAACTGCGCAAGTGATTTGGAGAAGAAGAAGTTGCAGCGCATGTTAGAGGATCACAAAAATTTGTTGTACCCGAATTGCGTAGGTGACAAGAAAAAGCTGGGCACCACACTGGAATTGCTGCAATGGAAGGCAGAGAATGGTGTATCTGACAAGGGATTTGGAAAGTTGCTGGTAATGATAAAGGATATGCTTCCAAAGGACAACGAATTGCCCGAGAGTACGTACGAAGCAAAGAAGACTGTCTGCCCTCTAGGGTTAGAGGTGCAGAAGATACATGCATGCCCTAATGATTGCATCCTCTACCGCGGTGAGTACGAGGATTTGAATGCTTGCCCGGTATGCGGTGCATTGCGCCATAAGATCAGCCGCGATGACCCTGGTGATGTCGAGGGCGAGCGCCCTAGGAAGAAGATTCCTACCAAGGTGATGTGGTATGCACCTATAATACCACGGTTGAAACGTTTGTTCCAAAACAAAGAGCATGCCAAGGCGATGCGATGGCACAGAGAAGACCGTAAGAAAGACGGAAAGTTCACAGTACCCGCTGACGGGTCGCAGTGGAGAAAAATTGAAAGAAAGTACGGGAAGGAGTTTGCAGATGACGCAAGGAACATATGGTTTGGTCTAAGCACAGATGCCATTAATCCTTTTGGGGAGAAGAGCAGCAACCATAGCATCTGGCTTGTGACTCTATGTTTGTATAACCTTCCTCCTTGATTGTGCATGAAGCGGAAGTTCATTATGATGCCAGTGCTCATCCAAGGCCCTAAGCAACCCGACAATGACATTGATGACATTGATGTGTACCTAAGGCCATTAGTTGAAGAACTCTTACAACTATGGAATGGAACATGTGTACGTGTGTGGGATGAGCACATGGGGGAAGAATTTGACCTAAAGGCGTTGCTATTTGTGACCATCAATGATTGGCCTGCTCTCAGTAACCTTTCAGGGCAGACAAACAAGGAATACCGCGCATGCACGCACTGTTTGGACGATACCGACAGTATATATTTGGCTAATTGTAAGAAGAATGTGTACCTGGGACATCGTCGATTTCTTCCGAGCAGGCATCCCATAAGAAAGAAAGGCAAGCATTTCAAAGGTGAGGCGGATCACCGGACGAAGCCTCACCACCGTACTGGTGCTGATGTACATGATATGGTCAAGGATTTGAAGGTGGTCTTTGGAAAGGGTCCTGGTGGATAACCTGTTCCGAATGACGCTGACGGACAAGAACTCATGTGGAAGAAGAAATCTATATTTTGGGACCTGCCCTATTGGAAAGACCTAGAGGTCCTCTCCGCAATCGACGTGATGCACGTGACGAAGAATCTTTGTGTGACCCTGCTTGGCTTCTTGGGCGTGTATGGGAAGACAAAAGATACACCTGAGGCACAGGAGGACCAGCAACGTATGCACGGAAAAGACGGCATACATCAGGGTCATGCAAGCTACGCTCTTACCAAAGAAGAGAAGGAAATCTTCTTTGAATGCCTGCTCAGTATTAAGGTACCGCCTGGCTTCTCGTCGAATATAAAGGGAATAATAAACATGGCAGAGAAAAAGTTCCAGAACCTAAAGTCTCATGACTGCCATGTGATTATGATGCAACTACTTCCGGTTGCATTGAGGGGGCTTCTATCGGAAAATGTTCGATCAGCCATTGTGAAGCTATGTGCATTTATCAATGCAATCTCTCAGAAGGTAATCGATCCAGAAATCATACCAAGGTAGAGAATGATTTGGTCCAATGTCTTGTCAGTTTCGAGTTGGTGTTCCCACCATCCTTCTTCAACATCATGACGCACGTCCTAGTTCACCTATACGAAGAGATTAACATTTTGGGTCATGTATTTGTACACAATATGTTCCCCTTTGAGAGGTTCATGGGAGTCTTAAAGAAATATGTTCATAACCGTGCTAGGCCAGAAGGAAGCATCTCCAAGGGCCATGAAAATGAGGAGGTCATTGAGTTTTGTATTGACTTTATTCCTGACCTTAAGCCGATTGGTGTTCCTGAATCGCGGCATAAGGGCAGACTGGATGGAAAAGGCACGCTAGGAGGGGAACAAATAATATGTATGGACGGACATTCTCTCACTGAAGCACACTACACAGTTCTACAGAATTCCACCTTGCTGGCTCCGTATATGGATGAACACAAGAATTTGCTACACTCCAAACACCTGGAGCGGTCTGATGACTGGATTACACGTGAACAAACCAGGAGTTTCGCCAGCTGGTTGCAGACACGTACCATGCATGACACCTCTACTGAAGATGACCTGTACTTGCTGTCCCAGTTACCATCTTCGAATATAATGACTTTCAAAGGGTACGAGATAAATGGTAATACATTTTACACAATCGCCCAAGATAAGAAGAGCACCAACCAAAACAGTGGTGTCCGCTTTGATGCAGAAACCAAGACGGTAAAGGAAACATATTATGGTTATATACAGGACATCTGGGAACTTGACTATCGACGTGGTTTGAAGGTCCCTTTGTTTGGGTGCAAATGGGTCAATATGACACGAGGCGGGGTAACGGAAGACCCGCAGTACGGAATGACAACAGTGGATCTCAACAATCTTGCGTATGCAGATGAACCATTCGTCCTAGCCAATGATGTGGCACAGGTTTTCTATGTGAAGGACATGTCTACCAAGCCAAGAAAAAGAAAAGATAAGGAAGCGAATGCATCGTACGATGAGCCAAAGCGGCACATAGTTCTTTCTGGGAACAGAAACATCGTGGGAGTGGATGACAAGACAGACATGTCAGAAGATTATGAAAAGTTTGATGAAATTGCTCCATTCACAGTGAATATTGACCCGAGCATCCCGTTAAATGATGAAGATTTTCCATGGTTACGGCGCAAAGGGACACAGGCGAAGAAAAAGTTTCACACCCAAAGATCTGGGATGTGATCGGCTTCACTATCATCACTTTCTTCTGTGTTTCACACCCAGGAGGGAATCTCTGTAATAGTTAGGGTAGTTGTGTGTTTTGGCATTTGAAACGCGAAGAAATTTTATGTGCAAACAAATTCTTTCATGCCTTTACTGATTTTTAAAGTTAAGTTATTCACAAACTAGTGATTCACACTAATTTCAAATAATTCAAAATTTAAACTATTCAAATTTGAAAAGTACGGGCACTAACAGAAAGTTTGTAATTTTTTGTACCTAAAGCAAAAAGTATTCACAAAGAAACTCTAAATACACAAAAAAACAACTCAAAAATAAATAAAGCAAAAAAAAGAAAAAAAAAGCCCGCCTACTATGCCTGAGCGGCCTGCATATGACTAGAAACCCAACCTGTTGTTGGGCCAGGATGCAGGCCCGCAAAGGCCCAGTAGGCCCACTGGGCAGCACAGAACATGTAGGCCTGCTTTGGAGAGGAGCTCGAGAGAGCTACCGCACGGGGGGTTATAAACCAGTGCGGACGCCCCTCGGCTATCGAGGTGGGACTAAACTTGCCGCACAGCACCTGCGCCAGCGCACCCCCTTTAATACCGGGTGGTGGCACCAACCGGTACTAAATGGGGGGTCTTTAGTACCGGTTGGAGCCACCACCCGGTACTAAAGGGGGTGCGCTTCCTGCCGCTTGGCCTGGCCAAAACAGGCCTTTAGTACCGGTTGGTGGCTCCAACCGGTACTAAAGGTCCATCCTATATAACTAAACACTTCAAAAATTTCAGTTTCTCATCTGCTTCTTCTCCTCTGCCCCATCGCCCGCCGCCCCCGTCTCCATATCCCTCGTCGCCGCCCCCGTCGCCGCCCCGTCCCCGTCGTCGCCGCCCTGTCATCCCCGTCCCCATCGTCACCGCCGTCCC
>NC_041382.1:90647611-90660865 GCF_002162155.2 Triticum dicoccoides | reverse complement strand
GCCGCCCCGGCCCGTACGTCCCCGTCCCCGTCGTCGCCGCCCCGTCCCTGTCCCCGTCATTGCCATCCCCGTCACCGTCCCCGTCGCCGCCCCCCGTCGCCTCTCGCCTCGCCGATGAGCACACACACACACACACATATTTTTTTAGTTTTTTAGTTATAGAAATAGTTATAAAAATGTTAGAAATTTTTCTTTTTTAGTTATAGAAATAGTTAGTTATATAGCATTGTTAGAAATGTTAGAATTGTTAGAAATTTTTCTGTTTTTTAGTTATAGAAATAGTTATAAAAAAGTTAGAATTGTTAGAAATTTTTCTGTTCTTTAGTTATAGAAATAGTTATAAAAAAGTTAGAAATTTTTCTTTTTTAGTTATAGAAATATTATAAATGTTATACAAATGTTAGTTATATAAATAGAAATGTTATAATTTTGTTTCTGTTTTTTAATTATAGAAATATTAGAAATGTTATAGAAATGTTAGTTATATAGCATTGTTAGAAATGTTATAGGAATGTTAGTTATATAGAAATGTTAGAAATTTTAGTTATCAAAATCCAATCATTAAAAAAATGTTACTTTTTGCGGGCATATAGCTAGTATTTATTCTTGATGATGCCCGGCTCGCATCCTCGCCGCCGACCCGTCCGCGACGACGTCCGGCTGACCCATATCCGGGACTGGGCTCTGCCGGGCTGGCACTGGGAGGTGCTGCCTGGAGGGGCGCGCCGCTTGATGAGGAACCCGGCCCCGGGTCCCGTCGTCGACCCTCATCTCGTTTGGTGGCGTTCGCGTGGGCTAGTTTTGGTGCGGAGGGAGCCGGCCCCGCCGGAGGTGGTACATCGCCGTGTCAGGGAGGAGGACGAGCACGTCCATCGCTACATGGTTGCGTTAGAGGGCAGCAGGTTCTCCAATACCTGGCAGTTTCTTCAGGGATCTCACTTCAGCTATGATCCTGTGAGGGTTACTTCTCTTTGGGTGTCCACCGCCCGCGCCGCAGGAACCGCGAGTGTCCTAGATTCTTCTGTAGTATTCGATCTTTATTAGCTACCTAGCCAGTGATGTATTTGATATATAATATTCGAGATGATGTATTCGAGATTATATATTATTCGAGACGATGTATTCGAGATTATATCTATTATTCGAGACGATGTATTCGAGATTATATCTATTATTCAAGATGATGTATTCGAGATTATATCTGTTATTCGAGACGATGTATTCGAGATTATATCTATTATTCGAGACGACGTATTCGAGATTATATTCGATGATGCTTATTATGTACTATGATTGATTCAGTTTTTCCTTATTAATTGATTGCATCCATGCATTGTAATTTGAATATATTTCTTTTGGATTAGTTAAACAAAACCTATGGCAGACAATACCGGCAGAGAGGGAGAAGAGGCCCTGTTCAATATCATACGCAATCCTCGCGGGCCAGATGATGATCAGAATGAAGAAGATTATGACAGCTCCAAATATCTAAACAACACCGGGGAGGGTGATATGATATTCGATCGCGACGACCGAATTGATGAAGTCATGAACTATGAACATGACGAAGAAAATGTTGATCTTGAAACAACAAAGACCGGCAAGGTATATATATTTATATAAGCAGGCATCTGGTGATCATCACATGTTTTAAATGACTTGAAGATATATTAACGAATCGATCTTTCTTCTTTCAGCCATCCGGATCTAGCAAATCTTCAGGCAACAGGACGAAACGAGGCCCGAACAAAAAGTTGAAGGAGGGCGTAAAGTACAATATCGAGGCAATCAGACCTAATGGTGAACCATTAGCGCCTAAGAAGATTACGGACAAGTTCATTCGTCAGTGCGGAGTTCTTGTGAAGGACCAACTCCCGATCTCCCTTCAAGAATGGAGAGAGCCAGCAAAGCCACGTCCAGGAGTTACTTTTGTCGACGACAGACAAAAACTTCTGCTTTGGGAAACGCTCATGGAACATTTCACCCTACCAGATCATTTCACAGATGCAGATGTGGAGAAAGTCAAGGACGCTGCTCTTAGGAAGATGGCGGTTGCATTCAAGAACCACAAGATTCGTGAATGGGCCAAGTACGTCAACGGAGGAAGGAAGACTCTAGTATTCGAGGGAACACTAGAGAACCAAAGTGCCCACAAATTCAAGGATTCGGAATTATCTAAGGAACGGTCGAGAATAAACAAGGCCAATGCCGCAAAAAAGGATAAGTTCCATAAGCTGGGGCCAGGTGGCTATGCGGTGGGAATGCCTAAGTGGGATAAGTCTGAGAAAGAGATGTTGGATGCAGGTGTCACTCCAGAAACATTGAGCTGGCCCCCTAGGTGCAGGACTTGGTTTTATGCGCATGGGGGGAGTTGGGCCTGAAGACAGGCAAAGTTTCGAAGAAGGCATGTCTGGACGGAGCCGAAGATAAGCTACTTGTTGCAATAGAAGAGGCTCGATCGGGGTTGTTCGAGCCCAACAGAGAGAACGACGAGCTTACGCGTGCCCTGGGAAATCCTGAACACCCAGGAAGAACACGAGGCATGGGCGCTATTCCGTGGTATGAGGGGTTTTCGGACTGGAACGCCGACTACAGAACCCGTGCGAGAAAGAAGATTGTGGAGGAGAAGAAGAGGAAGATGGAGGAGGAGCAGAGGAAGCTAGACTATGAACGCCTTCAAGGCCTAGAATCAGCGCCCGCGGACTTGGCAGTCAAATTCCAGCGGCAGCAGGAGCAGATCGACTCACTTAGCCAGCAAAGGGGGTCTCAGCAGCTAGCGGATGATCCACCATTGAATAGCACCGTCCCATCCATGCCGAGAAGCAGCGTGGGTTCTGCCCCGGGCGACGCATTGCTGGATAGCTACCCAGTGGATGACATCATGGAGAACACTAACTGCGAGCTACACTTCAAAATGAAGAACATATGCATGAAGGTGGCAGACGCCCTTGCTTTTACAAATCCCCCCGAGGCAACCTTCCATTGCAACCCGATTCCAGCGGGCTATGCTCGTGTCTTGGTTGATGAGGTGGTGGACCAATATTCGGGGCTAGAGCTTGACATTCCTGGAGGTGACGATGAGCACACACTAGGAGAGGCCAACCATCGTATCATCCTATGGAGAAAGGATTGCATCATCTTTCGAAGGCCACCGACACCGCGTCATCCGACTCCTCGTCGTAGTCCGCCACCGAGTCAGCAGACTCCCGCTCCTCCAAGTCCACCAACGCGTCAGGCCACTCCTCCTCCAAGTCCGGCACAGCTTCAGGCTCCTCCTCCTCCAAGTCCGGCAAAGCGTCAGGCCACTCCTCCTCCAAGTCCGGCACAGCTTCAGGCCACTCCTCCTCCAAGTCCGGCATAGCTTCAGGCCACTCCTCGTCCTCCAACTCAGCCACGTCAGCCGTCTTCGCCGCCTCAGCAATCACGGAAGAGAGCCGCCTCAGCTATGGTGCATAGCGGTACAAGTCGAGGTAGTACTGGAGGTATAGGCGGAGGCAAGCGATTTCAATATGGTCCAAGCCTTACGACAAGTCCGAGGAGGAAAACGTAGCCATATCAAAGGCCGAGGTGGAAGCCCATTTTGCACCGAAACCGCCACCGCCACCAAGGGAGAAAGTGCATGTGGAAAAGATTGACCACTTCATTCGTATGGCTAGAGCACCAGCTCCCAAGCCTGTTGACACAGACTATGTTGACACAGGCGAGCTCGAGCTCCAGCAAATCAGCTGGCAAAAGGAGCAGTAAAACCATTCCCCAGTTGGGAGAACAGGTGGCGCAATCAATCCCCCCGCTTGTTGTGCCAAAAACACATGAGAGTAGGCGCGCCCAATATTATTGTGGGCAAACCGCTAATGTTCCCAGGGTGGGTGATGTGGTAATAACCAAGGAGCATATTGCGCAGGCTGAGTCGATCGGGATCACTGTTGGACAACTCCTCGATATCGAGCCCATGTCTCCGACTAGAGAGGAGGAAATAAAACGGAAATATGCCCGGGGCCAACCTTTGGTCGAGCCAGAGGAGGTCAATAAGCTCCCAACGAGAATGTATGAATTGCATCAATGGTACATGGACATTACCAAGATTTCCAATCGAGAGTCCCTCATGGTGAATGTCAACAAGGATCATTACTACCATGAGAAAGCTGTGACCGTTGAGTATTCAGAACTATTTCAGCTATACAATAAAGACGCACTCGACAAATCTATCGTCAGTTGCTATTGTCTGTAAGTGATTTCTTTCTATAATTTAAGTCTCAAGCTAGCTGTAGTGATCATTTTGATCAATCATTACCTGTAATTATCCTCACTATATTCTTTTATGTGGTATTATGCAGGGTGAAGATTTATGAAATGAAAAAAGATGGACACTATGGCATTGGGTTCGTTGACCCAAATACCATTAATGAATACACATGGAAAATAGATCCATATCACGAAAAAAAGTGTAGAGGAAAGCATGCTACAGTTCTTCAAGGAACTCAAATACAATGAAGATATACTACTTCCTTACAACTTCCAGTGAGTCACACTGTCTTGTACTACAAATTCTGTTTTTCCCTAATAGCTAGCTACATGTTTTTGCTTACATATGTCTGCTTAATTAAGAAATGCAAACGTGTGTGCATGCATATTTCACTGGATCTTGTTAATCATTAAAGTTGATGAAGGAACAATTAAAGTACTAGACTCACTACTTAAGAAAGCATGTGACTACACCATCATGAAGGGGATAGTCAACATGTAATTTCAATCATTATTAACTATATCTCTGCCTATTTAATTAGTTCGTCATTTCCTGATAACAAATATTTAATAACCCATTTATTCATTTTCTTTGTCGGCGGGCAGGGCTTGGGCAAAGTTCATCAGAGCCACTCCAGGCCCATGGAAACAAAATCTGAAATGGTATCGACCCAAGGTAAGTAATTAAGTAGTACTAGCTAGCTGCCATCTCTTTAATTATCATGCTTGATTAATTATTATCTGATCAAATTCCATTCTCGTAAAGGCCCTGAAGCAGGCGCCGGGGAATGATCTATGTGCATACTATGTTTGCGAGAACATTAGCATGATGGCGTCCGAAAGTAGCAAATCTCAAAGACAGGAGTGGGTACGATATCGATTGTCAGAACACTATTCACAATTTTTACACCATTATCGATATCTAGTCACACAACTAATACACATGCATATTGATCTCCTTCTTAACAGCTCAAATAGGTGCGGGACAAGCTCCTAGCACAAGACCGCATAGAAGCAATTCAAGAGGAAATAGCGGGATTTTTGCTCGACCAGGTCATAGATCCCAAAGGAGAATACTATTATCCGCTACCGCCCCCATGAACCACTTCCAATTGTTATCGTGCTCCGAAGGCACCAATTAGCTAGGCTAATGCCACTGGCTCCGAAGGCACCAATTAGGAGAAATTGTATATATATACATGTGTGTATATATGTGTGAATTAATTAATGGTGGTTGTGAGACATTCGATGATATATATATAATAATCGGTTCACCTAGAAATTCTATTTATATATATGCATAACGTGTACAATATGTAGTATCGTAAAATACCAGCAAACGAAAAATAATTAAATGGAAAACACAAAATTAAATGAAAAAGAAATCATAAACCCAAAACCCCCCCAACCTTTTATTATCGGTTGGTGACACCAACCGGTACTAAAGGGCTCCCTGCCCCCGAAGCTGGTTCGTGCCACGTGGTTGCCCTTTAGCACCGGTTCGTGCTGAACCGGTACTAAGGGGGGGGCCTTTAGTGCCTACACTTTAGCACCGGTTACCAAACCGGCACTAAAGGGCCTTACGAACCGGTGCTATTGCCCGGTTCTGCACTAGTGAATGGTCTCCTCCTCACAGCCCACATGAGGAGGATATCCCAATAGTTCGTCGGGCGGCTCCTCCCCCATATTCTTCCTCTTCCTCTCCCCCTCACCCTCCTTCATCGGGAGGGATTAGCAGGCCCAATGCAGCCATCCCATTCCCACCTCCTCTGCGAGCACCATGGCCAGGAAGGATCGCTTGAAGGCCACGCTAGCAGCTAAGATTCTGCTACCCGCGTCCACTGCCGCAGCCACCGGAAAAAATGTACATGCATGCTCTACGCCGTCGATGCTCGTGTACGTGTGCTTGCTCTAGAGTTCCCGCGGTTGGTGAACCCGCTTTGCACCACCGACCATTGTGTCCGTGCGTCAAGCGCACGACGGAGCTCGCCCTCCGCATTGCGTACTATGGCCGAGACGGCGCCCCATTTTCCTTGCTCTTGCAGTGGTAGATGCGGTGAGGAAAGGACACCGTGTTTTGCAGTACGAGGAGATAAGTGATGGAAGAATGGAGAGCTGAGGCATGGGGGCGGCCAAGGATGCGGAGACGCCAAGGGCGCCGGTCGTGGACGCGATGAGGCCAGCCGACACGGAGGCGCCATTCATGGATGCGGAGACTCAGGACGGGAAGCCAGCCATGGGCACGGGGACGCGGAGACGATGGTGTGGAGCAGGGGATAGGTGATGAAGGAGATGTGTGACAGGAGGATAAGGGGTATTTTCATCAAGAGTGGGGCAAAGAAGCAAACACACACTACAATTTTGAATTTTCCCAAAAAAGTTACGCGCGCTATGTTTCGAAACAGAGGGAGTAGCAAAGAAACACAATAGATTCTGATCATGAGTACTTCTATAATGAATTCATCAAATCATCGTCTTTGGATGATTATTTGGAAATTGGCGATGATGATGGGTGTGAAGGAAATATGCCCTAGAGGCAATAATAAAGTTATTATTTATTTCCTTATATCATGATAAATGTTTATTATTCATGCTAGAATTGTATTAACCGGAAACATAATACATGTGTGAATACATAGACAAACAAAGTGTCACTAGTATGCCTCTACTTGACTAGCTCGTTAATCAAAGATGGTTATGTTTCCTAAGCATGAACAAAGAGTTGTTATTTGATTAACAAGATCACATCATTAGTTGAATGATCTGATTGACATGACCCATTCCATTAGCTTAGCACCCGATCATTTAGTATGTTGTTATTGCTTTCTTCATGACTTATACATGTTCCTATGACTATGAGATTATGCAACTCCAGTTTGCCGGAGGAACACTTTGTGTGCTACCAAACGTCACAACGTAACTGGGTGATTATAAAGGTGCTCTATAGGGGTCTCCAAAGGTACATGTTGGGTTGGCGTATTTCGAGATTAGGATTTGTCACTCCGATTGTCGGAGAGGTATCTCTGGGCCCTCTCGATAATGCACATCACATAAGCCTTGCAAGCATTGCAACTAATGAGTTAGTTGTGAGATGATGTATTACGGAACAAGTAAAGAGACTTGCCGGTAACGAGATTGAACTAGGTATTGGATACCGACGATCGAATCTCGGGCAAGTAACATACCGATGACAAAGGGAACAACGTATGTTGTTATGCGGTTTGACCGATAAAGATCTTCATAGAATATGTAGGAACCAATATGAGCATCCAAGTTCCGCTATTGGTTATTGACCGGAGACGTGTCTCGGTCATGTGTACATTGTTCTCGAACCATAGGGTCCGCACGCTTAACATTACGATGACAGTTTCATTATAAGTTTATGTATTTTGATGTACCGAAGGTTGTTCGGAGTCCCGGATGTGATCATGGACATGACGAGGAGTCTCGAAATGGTCGAGACATAAAGATCGATATATTGGAAGCCTATATTTGGATATCGGAATCGTTCCGGGTGAAATCGGGATTTTACCGGAGTACCGGGGGGTTACCGGAACCCCCCGGGGGGTTATTGGGCCTACATGGGCCTTAAGGGAGAAGAGGAAAGGAGGCAAGAGGTGGCCGCGCGCCCCTCCCCTTCCTAGTCCGAATATGACAAGGGAAGGGGGGCGACGCCCCCCCTTTCCTTTCCCTCTTCCTCCTCTTTCCCCCTTCTCCTTCTCCAACTAGGAAAGAAGGGAGTCCTACTCCCGGTGGGAGTAGGACTCCCCCTTGGTGCGCCCTCCTTGGCCAGCCGCCCCCTCCCCTGGCTCCTTTATGTATGGGGGCAGGAGGGCACCCTAGAACACACAAGTTTATCTTCGTGATCGTTCCTTAGCCGTGTGCGGTGCCCCCCTCCATGATATTACACCTCGGTCATATTGTAGCGGTGCTTAGGCGAAGCCCTGCGACGGTTGAACATCAAGATTGTCACCACGCCGTCGTGCTGACGGAACTCCTCCCCGAAGCTTTGCTGGATCGGAGCCCGGGGAGCGTCATCGAGCTGAACGTGTGCCAAGAACTCGGAGGTGCCGGAGTAACGGTGCTTGGATCGGTTGGACCGGGAAGACGTACGACTACTTCCTCTATGTTGCGTCAACGCTTCCGCTTCGGTCTACGAGGGTACGTAGACAACACTCTCCCCTCTCGTTGCTATGCATCACCATGATCTTGCGTGTGCGTAGGAATTTTTTTGAAATTACTACGTTACCCAACAGGGTGTTCTTGAAGAAACACAAAAGGAAAACACTAGTGCAGAACCGGGCAATAGCACCGGTTCGTAAGGCCCTTTAGTGACGGTTTGGTAACCGGTGCTAAATTGTAGGCACTAAAGCCCCCCCATTTAGTACCGGTTCAGCACGAACCGGTGCTAAAGGGCAACCACGTGGCACGAGCTAGCTTCGGGGGCAGGGAGCCCTTTAGTACCGGTTGGTGTCACCAACCGGTATTAAAAGGTTGGGGGGGTTTGGGTTTATGATTTCTTTTTCATTTAATTTTGTGTTTTCCATTTAATTATTTTTCGTTTGCTGGTATTTTACGATACTACATATTGTACACGTTATGCATATATATAAATAGAATTTCTAGTAGAACCGATCATAATATATATATATATATATATATATATATCATCGAATGTCTCACAACCACCATTAATTAATTCACACATATATCCACACATGTATATATATACAATTTCTCCTAATTGGTGCCTTCGGAGCCAGTGGCATTAGCCTAGCTAATTGGTGCCTTCGGAGCACGATAACAATTGGAAGTGGTTCATGGGGCCGGTAGCGGGTAATAGTATTCTCCTTTGGGATCTATGACCTGGTCGAGCAAAAATCCCGCTATTTCCTCTTGAATTGCTTCTATGCGGTCCTGTGCTAGGAGCTTGTCCCGCACCTCTTTGAACTATTAAGAAGGAGATCAATATGCATGTGTATGAGTTGTGTGACTAGATATCGATAATGGTGTAAAAATTGTGAATAATGTTTTGACAATCGATATCGTACCCACTCCTGTCTTTGAGACTTGCTCCTTTCGGACGCCATCATGCGAATGTTCTCGCAAACGTAGTATGCACATAGATCATTCCCCGGCGCCTGCTTCAGGGCCTTTACGAGAATGGAATTTGATCAGATAATAATTAATCAAGCATGATAATTAAAGAGATGGCAGCTAGCTAGTACTACTTAATTACTTACCTTGGGTCGATACCATTTCAGATTTTGTTTCCATGGGCCTGGAGTGGCCCTGATGAACTTTGCCCAAGCCCTGCCCGCCGACAAAGAAAATGAATAAATGGGTTATTAAATAGTTGTTATCAGGAAATGACGAACTAATTAAATAGGCCGAGATATAGTTAATAATGATTGAAATTACCTGTTGACTATCCCCTTCACGATGGTGTAGTCACTTGCTTTCTTAAGTAGTGAGTCTAGTACTTCAACTGTTCCTTCATCAACTTTAATGATTAACAAGATCCAGTGAAATCTGCATGCACACACGTTTGCATTTCTTAATTAAGCGGGCATATGTAAGCAAAAACATGTAGCTAGCTAGTAGGGAAAAACAGAATTTGTAGTACAAGACAGTGTGACTCACTGGAAGTTGTAAGGAAGTAGTATATCTTCATTGTATTTGAGTTCCTTGAAGAACTGTAGCATGCTTTCCTCTACACTTTTTTTCGTGATATGGATCTATTTTCCATGTGTATTCATTAATGGTATTTGGGTCAACGAACCCAATGCCATAGCGTCCGCCTTTTTTCATTTCATAAATCTTCATCCTGCATAATACCACAGAAAAGAATATAGTGAGGATAATTACAGGTAATGATTGATCAAAATGATCACTACAGCTAGCTTGAGACTTAAATTACAGAAAGAAATCACTTACAGACAATAGCAACTGATGATAGATTTGTCGAGTGCGTCTTTATTGTATAGCTGAAATAGTTCTGAATACCCAACGGTCACAGCTTTCTCATGGTAGTAATGATCCTTGTTGACATTCACCATGAGGGACTCTCGATTGGAAATCTTGGTAATGTCCATGTACCATTGATGCAATTCATACATTCTCGTTGGGAGCTTATTGACCTCCTCTGGCTCGACCGAAGGTTGGCCCCGGGCATATTTCCATTTTATTTCCTCCTCTCTAGTCGCACTACTAGAAATCCCCATATTTCCGACGGTGAAATATAATAGCCGATGGGTTGTCGGCCTTTACTATAATAACCGACGGTGGTGGTAGTGGCCGACGGTTTTTTGTCAACTCACATATATGGCTACTAATAACCGACGGTGCACTATATTTCTCGATGGGGAATATCCAACCCTCGGATATCCAACATAATGACCGACGGTTCATTGTAATATTCGATGGTAATGGCTATACCCTCAGGGATTACATGTGATACCCGACGGTGAAATTTAATAGTCGAAGGTCGAATCAAAACTCTCGGCTATGAGGAGAAATGGCCGACGGGTGATACTAATAACCGACAGTGTATTTTCACCCTCGGTTATATGTTTCAGTAGACGACAACAATAGACATGTGGAATGACCGATGGTTATATTGCAGATAATTTATGTACAAGTAAATTTCCAATAATTAGGTTCTACCATTGCTACTATAAGTGCATTACTATTTTTCATTAATTGGATGGTTAACACTACTAAATAAAGCCCATTGAGAGTATTAAATTTCACCATCATATTTGAAACAATACAAATATGATGGTTTTCAAAATGACATGCTTGAAAATATGCACTCACAAAGTATCGTTAGGTAGAGCCCATTGAGAGTTGAGAAGTCGTCGTCCCTAGCCCGAGCCCTTGTTTTCTGTGACCAGCAGAGAAGTGAAAGATACGCTCATTGAAGTCTTGTATACACAATGTTTATGTTTAGGTTTCATTGTCACCATGTGGTACATGGCGTCAGAGTGTGTTGCCGTTGTGGTGACACATGGCATCTCGACGAAGTGGAGTGTGTTGCCGTCGTATCCGAGGAGTGGCTGGTGGCTCACGGATGCTCGTGGTACTGGTTGCTGGCCAGCTGCTTCAAAGCGTATCGTCGGTGGAATCTCCTTAGCCGCCAAGGGATAGGGGAGGGAGAGAGAAACCCTAGATGTGTGTGAAACTATGATGATTTGTGGTCGCTCTCATTACACGACTAGGTTGTAAGACTAGATATTGACCAAGTTGATGATGAAAGCTAGTCAACCTTGACCTAGATTAATGGTGCTCGTAGAACAAGAATATATTCTTAATGCACTAATGGAATTTAATAGGGGTAATTAATGTATTTTTAATATTAATGTTTTGAATTAGTATGGGAATTAAAGAAAATATATGTATAGAATAAGCATTAAAAAGTGAGAATTTCATATCCACAATAGCGGAAGTCCAAGATCCGTTCCACTTTCACAACGATTATACTCCATGTTCGATGGCGTCCTTCACGCAGTCCCCTCCTCCCCAAACAAATCTAGAGTTTCTCTGCCTTCCGCCGATGCCGCCGTTGGTCCACCTCGTCTCCGGTGGCCTTGAGGCCATGGCGACATGATGGATCCCGACACTTGCCGGCAGGATGTTTTTTCATATGTTTCTTCGAGTTTTGTTAGGGTTTGTGTCCTATACTCAGAAAGACGAGACGGTGATGGCTCTCTGAAGATTGAATAAGGGTCTCCCCGCCTAGCCCCCCGTTCCGGTTGTGCATCTAGCATCGTCGGTGGGCGTGTGGAAGTATGTCTTTGGAGGAACTGTCCTTGGTGGATTAGCTCGGATCTGGTCGTAGTTTGTATACGTTCATGTGTCTTCAGGTTGGATCCTTACGATCAACACTGCTCTTCAATGTTGGCGGTTGGTGTTGTGGTGCGTTTGTCCTCTGGGGTATTAGCACAACGACTTTCCAAACAAGTCTTGCCTGGCTTCAGAGAGAGAGGGGTGATGATGGCGGCGCGTCTTCAGCTCGCTTCAGTGCCCGTAGTCATTGCTAGGTGGTCTATGAATTTAGGTGTTGTTTTTATTATATTTGGTGGTCGTTATACTGTCATGATTGGAAATGGATAGATCAGAAGTTTTTCCAGAGAAGAAAAAATAAGCCTTAAAAGAGGTATGTTTCTCACCGGGTTGCATTATTTTCTTTTTCTACTAATTTCGCACAAAGGAAAAAAAGTGGATAACTCATCCATATTAATGTTTTGAACTTTTTTCCCTAGAAAAAAGAGTTCGCCAAGCGGAAGTCAAAATGTTAGCAAAGCGCGCGGGCATTCCAGATTTTCCCGCGAAAAATAAAAATAAAATTTAGGAGCCCCGCGGGTTCTTCCTTTTGGCCAACCGCACCCTGCGCCTTGTCCGGTCACTCCCCACCACCTCGTCCTCTCCTATGAAAGGAAGAAAAAAAACTCCGCCTCAACCCTCCCGGCCGGCCCGGCGGCACCAGCTCTCCCAGATCCGCCTCCGCCTCCGCCTCGAACTGCCGTCCCCTCGAGACAGCACTGCCGCTCCTCTCGCCTATCTTCGTTGCCTTCCTGCTCTCTGCTCCAGCCGCTCTAGAACCACCTCTCCTAGATCCCTGCACCACCTACCCTGATTCAAGTCTCTGAATCCCGCCTCCGAGCGCCGCCACTACCCTCTATCCTCGACTCCTCCGACGTGCGTCTCACTCTCAGCTCCATGGATGCCCTCTCCCTCACGATCTGCGTGCACCGCAATATACTCGTTGCGCGGAGTGGGTTCTTCACCGCCAAGCTCTCGGACCGTTGGTCCAATCAGCGGTGGACATTGTCTCACATCAACAAGATCTCCGACTACGACAACGTGGAGGTATAGGTCGAGACTCTGCGCCTCATACGCTGCAAGGATCTCACAGGAGGCTGATGAGGAATGTACGACCCATTCATTTTCCTTTAGCAGATAGACACGGCGGCGGCTCCGTCCCCTGCTCGACACCTCGCTGGTGCTGAC
>NC_041382.1:90640331-90647231 GCF_002162155.2 Triticum dicoccoides | reverse complement strand
CAACAACAGGTGGACTAAATTGCTTGACATTTAATGCAGCGAGTTGATACCATCCACGTTTGATACAGGTACATGTATATCAGCTATAACTTCTCTTGCCAATTTAGTAAACAAATCTGCTATTTTGAATACTGTCTTGAGCACTGCATTGCAGAATCGTGGGAGAGTTTAGGTTTGAAGCATCCCCTCAATCGTACTATATCTATATCATCAATATCACGGGTGTGTTCTCTCTAATATACTTCCGTGTATATGCAAGTTTGTGAATTTCTAAGAGATACACTTGGTCTACAATATTACCAGATGTAGTAGGAGATCATTTTAAAGTGTCAATGTCATGATGCATTAATTCGTGAGAAAATGGTTGCATCTTCCACTAATTTCTTGATAATGGTTTATTTGATTATTCTTTTTTCAGCAGAACTAATGTAGATGTGTTGAAGCAATCTTGCGTTGCCTGTTATAGATTATCCATTTTGGTTATCTCGACTATGAAGCATCGATTTCTGTTCCATGATTCCAAAATTCATACTTTATGCAAAGAGGAAATGTTCCAATTCCTTGTGGAACTAAGAAAGTTGTGAAGAAAGTAGCTTTTCCAATTTGTCTTGTAACCTTACAATAATTACTAGATTATTAGTGAATACTTATAGTATTCATACAGGTAAGGGTGTCATTGCCTGAGATTAACTGATGGTTGTGCTACTTAACTATTCTTCAGGTTATTGATCTATCTACGGTTCACGACTCCTGCATGCCCAGTAAAGGACATCATAAGTGCAGTGCTTGGTGTTTGCTTTAATTTTGTCTTTGGATTTGTGGATTTTATTCGCCATGTTGAGCCTTTCAATATGCGGCTTGATGTCTTGGTGTTATGTAACATACCATTGTCTTGGTCCTTTCAACTACTGCACAACGCCATGGTCCAAACAATGAAAACCATGACTGAAATCATCAAGCAATTGACTTCAGACATGCACTAAGACACACCTTTAAGACTAGTACCATGAGATTGTCACTGCTGTTTTGCGTGAATAGCGTTCAATTTAGTCGTTACACATTTATTTAGTACTCCTTAAGAATAACATGAAACAGTGTACTCTTATATGTTCAATATTGTGTCAGGACAAGCCTCTGGCTGCTGAGGTAAATTACAAAGCACAAGGATCGAAGAGATGCGAAGGGTGGGAGGCATACACTTGTTTGTTTGTTTTTTTGCGAAAGAACATACAATTGTTAACAGTGTGTATTCACCCTGAACTTGTATACTGGCGATGACACGACAATTACTTTATTTTTGTTCCAGTGACCAGAAAAGATGGCTTACAAAATGTGATATCATTACGTGCACAGGTATGCATCATTTGCTTTTCTTGGCATTCCCTTTTCTAAATAGATTTACTTAATTGTGGTAACTAAACAGTGTGTTATTTGTTTAGGATTCTTGTTTCCTTAAGATATGTTGCCACTTTTTATGCCTTAGCATTCTTCTCTATGTAGTGCAGATTGTTTGCTAAGTAAAACCAGCGGTTCAGAACAAAAAGAGAACATCCACATTTAAATAAGCAATGTTATCTCTTTTTAGTTTCATGCGTCCCTTGAAATAATGTCCGGTCATTATATATATAAAAAGATCACTGTACTTTCTTCTTTCCATGTCGCAAATTTCATTTGTAATTTTTACCTGTCCCAGTTTCATATCAGATTCCGAGACATCTGATATAATTAAAGACATCTATGTCCTATTTTGCCTCGAGAAGTTGCACTTGTTAAATACTTAAGTGCATCTCGTTCATATTATAATCTGCTGGTGTTGTGGTGTATTCCTAACTTCTGGGCTGTGTGAAAATCTCTGTCAAAATCAAAGTTGAGTGGCAGCCGTTATTCTATTTGTTGTCATTATTACAATGATATATTTTCATTTGCATACTTGTCTGACTTGTGTTGCCATCACCTTCTGATTATTTGCATTGGTCGTACCTTGTGATCCCTGTTTTCATGTATCTCACAGCTAGTTCGATTACTTGTAGAGAGTGACACAATGCTGGAGGTAACCAGAATGGTGGGAGAAATATCTATGGTGATCAGCATAATATGAGTGACACAACCGAGTGAAGTTCTCAAGCCAAGATGTTGATGGTGTTTGATGTTTTTGGACCATTAATCTTTAGAAAAATGTTAAGAACATTCTGTTCTAGTTACTATTTCATATATTTTTAAGGATCATTGATGTTAAATGTGATTTGGACGCAACTCTTGTTGTGCTTGTGATATATTACGAGATTGTGCAAAATATAATTCATCTTTTGTCATGTAGGTTGAATGCAAGCAATTCTGAAGCAATCTTGTGATTGTGAGATTTGCACCTTGTGAAATAATTTTGAAATGCAAGTTTTGTAATATGTACTTGCAAGTGAAGCATGACTAAATTAGATAATCGGTGATTATCAAACTATTAGTAATTATACTAATTGACGGTCTTGGTTGATCACATGGCTATAACGATGTATGATGGCCTATGCACATGGTAACCCATTATTAATTCCGATGGTGATAGGCACCCTCTCAACTATAACTATATCCGACGGGGGCAGATGGACTATCGGGCATTGTCAAAGCCGACGGGAGAGAAAAGCCGTTAGGAAATGCATAAATGACGGTGAACGGTCGGCTATAAGTGTCGACGAGTAATGGTGAGGCGGCTCTTGACCAAGACATGGCCGACAAGTCACCGTCGGCTTCGCATCGTTGGCGAAATTGATAACCGAGAGTACCGTCGGCTATGGTAGTAATGGCCGACCAAGCATCACCGACGGGAGATTGCCGACGGTCTACCGTCGGCTGCAGTATTAGCTAAGGGTGAACTTCAATATCTGACGGGGATTCAACCCTCGGCTATATTGGGATATCTAGTAGTGTCGGAGACATGGGCTCGATATCGAAGAGTTGTCCAACAGTGATCCCGATCGATTCAGCCTGCGCAATATGCTCCTCGGTTATTACCACATCGCCCACCCCGGGAACGTTAACGGTTTGCCCACAATAATATTGGGCGCGCCTACTCTCATGTGTTGTTGGCACAACAAGCCGGGGGATGGATTGCGCGGCCTGTTCTCCCAGCTGGGGAACGGTTTTACCGCTCCTTTTGCTAGCTGATTTGCTCGAGATTGAGCTCGCCTCTTTCTGTAGACGTGCTCGATTTAACTTCTTGATGTGGCGCTCATAGTCTGTGTCAACAGGCTTGGGAGCTGGTGCTCTAGCCATACGAATGAAGTGGTCAATCTTTTCCACATGCACTTTCTCCCTTGGCGGCGGTGCCGGTTTCGGTGCAAAATGGGCTTCCACCTCGGCCTTCGATATGGCTACATTTTCCTCCTCGGACTTGTCGTAAGGCCTCTGCAGAAGAGGCGCGAGGCTTGGACCATATTGAAATCGCTTGCCTCCGCCTATACCTCCAGTACTACCTCGACTTGTACCGCTACGCACCATAGCTGAGGCGGCTCTCTTCCGTGATTGCTGAGGCGGCAAAGACGGCTGACGTGGCTGAGTTGGAGGAGGAGGAGTGGCCTGAAGCTGTGCCGGACTTGGAGGAGGAGTGGCCTGAAGCTGTGCCGGACTTGGAGGAGGAGTGGCCTGACGCGTTGGTGGACTTGGAGGAGCGGGAGTCTGCTGACTCGGTGGCGGACTGCGACGAGGAGTCGGATGACGCGGTGTCGGTGTCCTTCGAAAGATGATGCAATCCTTTCTCCATAGGATGATACGATGGTTGGCCTCTTCTAGTGTGTGCTCATCGTCACCTCTAGGAAAGTCAAGCTCTAGCCCCGAATATTGGTCCACCACCTCATCAACCAAGACACGAGCATAGCCCGCTGGAATCGGGTTGCAATGGAAGGTTGCCTCGGGGGGATTTGTAAAAGCAAGGGCGTCCGCCACCTTCATGGATATGTTCTTCATTTTGAAGTGTAGCTCGCAGTTAGTGTTCTCCATGATGTCATCCACTGTCCAGCAATGCGTCGCCCGGGGCGGAACCCATGCTGCTTCTCGGCATGGATGGGACGGTGCTATCCAATGGTGAATCATCCGCTAGCTGCTGAGACCCCCTTTGCTGGCTAAGTGAGTCGATCTGCTTCTGCTGCCGCTGGAATTTGACTGCCAAGTCCGTGTGCGCTGATTCTAGGCCTTGAAGGCGTTCATAGTCTAGCTTCCTCTGCTCCTCCTCCATCTTCCTCTTCTTCTCCTCCTCAATCTTCTTTCTCGCACGGGTTCTGTAGTCGGCGTTCCAGTCCGAAAACCCCTCATACCACGGAATAGCGCCCATGCCTCGTGTTCTTCCTGGGTGTTCGGGATTTCCCAGGGCATGCGTAAGCTCGTCGTTCTCTTTGTTGGGCTCGAACAACCCCAATCGAGCCTCTTCTATTGCAACAAGTAGCTTATCTTCAGCTCCGTCCAGACATGCCTTCTTTGAAACTTTGCATGTCTTCGGATCCAACTCCCCCCCATGCGCATAGAACCAAGTCCTGCACCTGGGGGGCCAGCTCAATGTTTCTGGAGTGACACCTGCATCCAGCATCTCTTTCTCAGACTTATCTCACTTAGGCATTCCCACCGCATAGCCACCTGGCCCCAGCTTATGGAACTTCCTTTTTGCGGCATTGGCCTTGTTTATTCTCGACCGTTCCTTAGATAATTCCGAATCCTTGAATTTCACGAAATCGTCCCAATGGGCACTTTGGTTCTCTAGTGTTCCCTCGAATACTAGAGTCTTCCTTCCTCCATTGACGTACTTGGCCCATTCACGAATCTTGTGGTTCTTGCATGCAACCGCCATCTTCCTAAGAGCAGCGTCCTTGACTTTCTCCACATCTGCATCTGTGAAATGATCTGGTAGGGTGAAATGTTCCATGAGCATTTCCCAAAGCAGAAGTTTTTGTCTGTCGTTGACAAAAGTAACTCCTGGACGTGGCTTTGCTGGCTCTCTCCATTCTTGAAGGGAGATCGGGAGTTGGTCCTTCACAAGAACTCCGCACTGACGAATGGACTTGTCCGCAATCTTCTTAGGCGCTAATGGTTCACCATTAGGTCTGATTGCCTCGATATTGTACTTTACGCCCTCCTTCAACTTTTTGTTCGGGCCTCGTTCCGTCCTGTTGCCTGAAGATTTGCTCGATCCGGATGGCTGAAAGAAGAAAGATCGATTCGTTAATATATCTTCAAGTCATTTAAAACATGTGATGATCACCAGATGCCTACTTATATAAATATATATACCTCGCCGGTCTTTGTTGTTTCAAGATCAACATTTTCTTCGTCATGTTCATAGTTCATGACTTCATCAATTCGGTCGTCGCGATCGAATATCATATCACCCTCCCCGGTGTTGTTTAGATATTCGGAGCCGTCATAATCTTCTTCATTCTGATCATCATCTGGCCCGCGAGGATTGTGTATGATATTGAACAGGGCCTCTTCTCCCTCTCTGCCGGTATTGTCCGCCATAGGTTTTGTTTAACTAATCCAAAAGAAATATATTCAAATTACAATGCATGGATGCAATCAATTAATAAGGAAAAACATAATCAATCATAGTACATAATAAGCATCATCGAATATAATCTCGAATACGTCGTCTCGAATAATAGATATAATCTCGAATACATCGTCTCGAATAATAGATATAATCTCGAATACATCGTCTCGAATAATAGATATAATCTCGAATACATCGTCTCGAATAATAGATATAATCTCGAATACATCGTCTCGAATAATATATAATCTCAAATACATCGTCTCGAATATTATATATCGAATACATCACTGGCTAGGTAGCTAATAAAGATCGAATACTATAGAAGAATCTAGGACACTCGCGGTTCCTGCGGCGCGGGTGGTGGACACCCAAAGAGAAGGAACCCTCACAAGATCATAGCTGAAGTGAGATCCCTGAAGAAACTGCCAGGTATTGGAGAACTTGCCGTCCTCTAACGCAACCATGTAGTGATAGACGTGCTCGTCCTCCTCCCTGACACGGCGACGTACCACCTCCGGCGGGGCCGGCTCCCTCCGCACTGAAACTAGCCCAGGCGAATGCCACCAAACAAGATGAGGGTCGACGACGGGACCTGGGGCCGGGTTCCTCATCAAGCGGCGCGCCCCTCCAGAGAGCACCTCCCAGTGCCAGCCCGGCGGAGCCCAGTCCCGGACATGGGTCAGCCGGATGTCGTCGCGGACGGGTCGACGACAAGGATGCGGGCCGGGCATCGTCGAGAACAAATACTAGCTATATGCCCACAAAAAGTAACATTTTTTAATGATTCGATTTTGATAACTAAAATTTCTAACATTTCTATATAACTAACATTCCTATAACATTTCTAACAATGCTATATAACTAACATTTCTATAACATTTCTAATATTTCTATAACTAAAAAACAGAAGAAAAAAATATAACATTTCTATATATATAATTAACATTTGTATAACATTTCTAATATTTCTATAACTAAAAAAAGAAAAATTTCTAACTTTTTCATAACTATTTCTATAACTAAAAAACAGAAAAATTTCTAACAATTCTAACTTTTTTATAACTATTTCTATAACTAAAAAACAGAAAAATTTCTAACAATTCTAACATTTCTAACAATGCTATATAACTAACTATTTCTATAACTAAAAAAAGAAAAATTTCTAACATTTTTATAACTATTTCTATAACTAAAAAACTAAAAAAAATGTGTGTGTGTGTGTGTTCTCACCGACGAGGCGAGATGCGACGGGGGGCGGCGACGGGGACGGCGACGGGCGCGGCGACGACGGGGATGGCAACGACGGGGACAGGGACGGGGCGACGAAGACGGGAACGGGGACGTACGGGCCGGGGCGGCGACGACGGGGA
>NC_041382.1:90619977-90639702 GCF_002162155.2 Triticum dicoccoides | reverse complement strand
CTTTGCGGGCCTGCATCCTGGCCCAACAACAGGGTTGGGTTTCTAGTCGTATGCAGGCCGCTCTGGCACAGTAGGCGGGCTTTTTTCTTCTTCTTTTTTTTGCTTTATTTATTTTTGAGTTGTTTTTTTTTGTGTATTTAGAGTTTCTTTGTGAATACTTAAAATTACAAACTTTTTGTTAGTGCCAGTAGTTTTCAAATTTGAATAGTTTAAATTTTGAATTATTTGAAATTAGTGTGAATCACTAGTTTGTGACTAACTTAACTTTAAAAATCAGTAAAGGCATGAAAGAATTTGTTTGCACATAAAATTTCTTCGCGTTTCAAATGCCAAAACACATAACTACCCTAACTATTACAGAGATTCCCTCCTGGGTGTGAAACACACAAGAAAGTGATGATAGTGAAGCCGATCACATCCCAGATCTTTGGGTGTGAAACTTTTTCTTCGCATGTGTCCCTTTGCACCGTAACCATGGAAAATCTTCATCATTTAACGGGATGCTCGGGTCAATATTCACTGTGAATGGAGCAATTTCATCAAACTTTTCATAATCTTCTGACATGTCTGTCTTGTCATCCACTCCCACGATGTTTCTCTTCCCAGAAAGAACGATGTGTCGCTTTGGCTCATCGTACGATGCATTCGCTTCCTTATCTTTTCTTTTTCTTGGCTTGGTAGACATGTCCTTCACATAGAAAACCTGTGCCACATCATTGGCTAGGACGAATGGTTCGTCTGCATACGCAAGATTGTTGAGATCCACTGTTGTCATTCCGTACTGCGGGTCTTCCGTTACCCCGCTGTTGGGGAACGTAGTAATTTCAAAAAAATTCCTACGCACACACAAGATCATGGTGATGTATCGCAACGAGAGGGGAGAGTGTGATCTACATACTCTTGTAGACTGACAGCGGAAGCGTTAGCACAACGCGGTTGATGTAGTCGTACGTCTTCACGGCCCGACCGATCAAGCACCGAAACTACGGCACCTCCGAGTTCTAGCACACGTTCAGCTCGATGACGATCCCCGGACTCCGATCCAGCAAAGTGTCGGGGAAGAGTTCCGTAAGCACGACGGCGTGGTGACGATCTTGATGCTTTACCGTCGCAGGGCTTCGCCTAAGCACCGCTACAATATTATCGAGGATTATGGTGGAAGGGGGCACCGCACACGGCTAAGAATATGATCACGTGGATCAACTTGTGTGTCTAGGGGTGCCCCCTGCCCCCGTATATAAAGGATCAAAGGGGGGTGCGACCGGCCAGGAGGAGGGCGCGCCAGGAGGAGTCCTACTCCCACCGGGAGTAGGATTCCCCCCCCCCCTTTCCTAGTTCGAATAGGATTCGGGAGGGGGAAAGAGGAGAGAGAGAAGGAAGGGGGGGCGCCGCCCCCCTCTCCTTGTCCTATTCGGACTAGGGGGAGGGGCGCGCGGGCCAGCCCTGGCCACCTCTCCTCTCTTCCACTAAAGCCCACTAAGGCCCATATACCTCCCGGGGGGTTCCGGTAACCTCCCGGTACTCCGGTAAAATCCCGATTTCACCCGGAACACTTCCGATATCCAAATTTAGGCTTCCAATATATCAATATTTATGTCTCGACCATTTCGAGACTCCTCATCATGTCCGTGATCACATCCGGGACTCCGAACAAACTTCGGTACATCAAAATGCATAAACTCATAATATAACTACCATCAAAACCTTAAGCGTGCGGACCCTTACGGGTTCGAGAACAATGTAGACATGACCGAGACACGTCTCCGGTCAATAACCAATAGCGGAACCTGGATGCTCATATTGGCTCCCACATATTCTACGAAGATCTTTATCGGTCAGACCGCATAACAACATACGTTGTTCCCTTTGTCATCGGTATGTTACTTGCCCGAGATTTGATCGTCGGTATCTCAATACCTAGTTCAATCTTGTTACCGGCAAGTCTCTTTACTCGTTTCGTAATACATCATCTCGCAACTAACTCATTAGTTGCAATGCTTGCAAGGCTTATGTGATGTGCATTACCGAGAAGGCCTAGAGATACCTCTCCGACAATCGGAGTGACAAATCCTAATCTCGAAATATGCCAACCCAACATTTACCTTTGGATACACCTGTAGATCTCCTTTATAATCACCCAGTTACATTGTGACGTTTGGTAGCACACAAAGTGTTCCTCCGGCAAACGGGAGTTGCATAATCTCATAGTCATAGGAACATGTATAAGTCATGAAGAAAGCAATAGCAACATACTAAACGATCGGGTGCTAAGCTAATGGAATGGGTCATGTCAATCACATCATTCTCCTAATAATGTGATCTCGTTAATCAAATGACAACACATGTCTATGGTTAGGAAACATAACCATCTTTGATTAACGAGCTAGTCGAGTAGAGGCATACTAGTGACGTTTGGTTTGTCGATGTATTCACACAAGTATTATGTTTCCGGATAATACAATTCTAGCATGAATAATAAACATTTATCATGAAATAAGGAAATAAATAATAACTTTATTATTGCCTCTAGGGCATATTTCCTTCAGTCTCCCACTTGCACTAGAGTCAATAATCTAGATTACACAGTAATGATTCTAACACCCATGGAGCTTTGGTGCTGATCATGTTTTGCTCGTGGAAGAGGCTTAGTCAACGGGTGTGCTATATTCAGATCCGTATGTATCTTGCAAATCTCTATGTCTCCCACCTGGACTAGATCCCGGATGGAATTGAAGCGTCTCTTGATGTGCTTGGTTCTCTTGTGAAATCTAGATTCCTTTGCCAAGGCAATTGCACCAGTATTGTCACAAAAGATTTTCATTGGACCCGATGCACTAGGTATGACACCTAGATCGGATATGAACTCCTTCATCCAAACTCCTTCGTTTGCTGCTTCCGAAGCAGCTATGTACCCCGCTTCACATGTAGATCCCGCCACAATGCTTTGTTTAGAACTGCACCAACTGACAGCTCCACCGTTTATTGTAAACACGTATCCGGTTTGCAATTTAGAATCGTCTGGATCAGTGTCAAAGCTTGCATCAACGTAACCATTTACGATGAGCTCTTTGTCACCTCCATATATGAGAAACATATCCTTAGTCCTTTTTAGTTATTTCAGGATGTTCTTGACCGCTGTCCAGTGATCCACTCCTGGATTACTTTTGTACCTCCCTGCTAGACTTATAGCAAGACACACATCAGGTCTGGTACACAGCATTGCATACATGATAGAGCCTATGGCTGAAACATAGGGAACATCTTTCATTTTCTATCTATCTTCTGCATTGGTCGGGGATTGAGTCTTACTCAATTTCACACCTTGTAACACAGGCAAGAATCCTTTCTTTGCTTGATCCATTTTGAACTTCTTCAAAACTTTGTCAAGGTATGTGCTTTGTGAAAGTCCAATTAAGCGTCTTGATCTATCTCTATAGATCTTAATGCCCAATATGTAAGCAGCTTCACCGAGGTCTTTCATTGAAAAACTCTTATTCAAGTATCCTTTTATGCTATCCAGAAATTCTATATCATTTCCGATTAGCAATATGCCATCTACATATAATATTAGAGATGCTACAGAGCTCCCACTCACTTTCTTGTAAATACAGGCTTCTCCAAAAGTCTGTACAAAACCAAATGCTTTGATCACACAATCAAAGCGTTTATTCCAACTCCGAGAGGCTTGCACCAGTCCATAAATGGATCGCTGGAGCTTGCACACTTTGTTAGCCCCCTTTGGATCGACAAAACCTTCCGGCTGCATCATATACAACTCTTCTTGCAGAAATCCATTCAGGAATGCAGTTTTGACATCCATTTGCCAAATTTCATAATCATAAAATGCGGCAATTGCTAACATGATTCGGACAGACTTAAGCATCGCTACGGGTGAGAAGGTCTCATCATAGTCAATCCCTTGAACTTGCCGAAAACCTTTTGCGACAAGTCGAGCTTTGTAGACAGTAATATTACCGTCAGCGTCAGTCTTCTTCTTGAAGATCCATTTATTCTCAATTGCTTGCCGATCATTGGGCAAGTCAACCAAAGTCCATACTTTGTTCTCATACATGGATCCCATCTCAGATTTCATGGCTTCAAGCCATTTTGCGGAATCTGGGCTCGCCATCGCTTCTTCATAGTTCGTAGGTTCATCATGATCTAGTAGCATGACTTCCAGAACAGGATTACCATACCACTCTGGTGCGGATCTTACTCTGGTTGATCTACGAGGTTCAGTAGTATCTTGTTCTGAAGTTTCATGATCATTATCATTAGCTTCCTCACTAATTGGTGTAGGTGTCACAAACAGGTTTCTGTGATGTACTACTTTCCGATAAGGGAGCAGGTACTGTTACCTCGTCAAGTTCTACTTTCCTCCCACTCACTTCTTTCGAGAGAAACTCCTTCTCCAGAAATTTTCCGAATTTAGCAACAAAAGTCTTGCCTTCGGATCTGTGATAGAAGGTGTATCCAATAGTTTCCTTTGGATATCCTATGAAGACACATTTCTCCGATTTGGGTTCGAGCTTATCAGGTTGAAGCTTTTTCACATAAGCATCGCAGCCCCAAACTTTCAGAAACGACAACTTTGGTTTCTTGCCAAACCACAGTTCATAAGGCGTCGTCTCAACGGATTTTGATGGTGCCCTATTTAACGTGAATGCGGCCGTCTCTAGAGCATATCCCCAAAACAATAGCGGTAAATCAGTAAGAGACATCATAGATCGCACCATATCTAGTAAAGTACGATTACGACGTTCGGACACACCATTACGCTGTGGTGTTCTGGGTGGCGTGAGTTGCGAAACTATTCCACATTGTTTCAAATGTACACCAAACTGGTAACTCAAATATTCTCCTCCACGATTAGATTGTAGGAATTTTATTTTCTTGTTACGATGATTTTCAACTTCACTCTGAAATTCTTTGATCTTTTTAAATGTTTCAGACTTATGTTTCATTAAGTAGATATACCCATATCTGCTTAAGTCATCTGTGAAGGTGAGAAAATAACGATATCCGCCACGAGCCTCAACATTCATCGGACCACATACATATGTATGTATGATTTCCAATAAATCTGTTGCTCTCTCCATAGTACCGGAGAACGGTATTTTTGTCATCTTACCCATAAGGCACGGTTCGCAAGTACCAAGTGATTCATAATCAAGTGGTTCCAAAAGCCCATCAGTATGGAGTTTCTTCATGCACTTTATACCGATATGACCCAAATGGTAGTGCCACAAATAAGTTGCACTATCATTATCAACTCTGCATCTTTTGGCTTCAACACTATGAATATGTGTGTCACTACTATCGAGATTTAATAAGAATAGACCACTCTTTAAGGGTGCATGACCATAAAAGATATTACTCATATAAATAGAACAACCATTATTCTCTGATTTAAATGAATAACCGTCTCGCATCAAACAAGATCCAGATATAATGTTCATGCTTAACGCTGGCACCAAATAACAATTATTTAGGTCTAATACTAATCCCGAAGGTAGATGTAGAGGTAGCGTGCCGACTGCGATCACATCGACTTTGGAACCATTTCCTACGCGCATCGTCACCTCGTCCTTAGCCAATCTTCGCTTAATCCGTAGTCCCTGTTTTGAGTTGCAAATATTAGCAACAGAACCAGTATCAAATACCCAGGTGCTACTGCGAGCATTAGTAAGGTACACATCAATAACATGTATATCACATATACCTTTGTTCACCTTGCCATCCTTCTTATCCGCCAAATACTTGGGGCAGTTCCGCTTCCAGTGACCAGTCTGCTTGCAGTAGAAGCACTCAGTTTTAGGCTTAGGTCCAGGTTTGGGTTTCTTCTCTTGAGTAGCAACTTGCTTGCTATTCCTTTTGAAGTTCCCCTTCTTCTTCCCTTTGCCTTTTTTCTTGAAACTAGTGGTCTTGTTGACCATCAACACTTGATGCTCCTTCTTGATTTCTACCTCCGCAGCTTTCAGCATTGCGAAGAGCTCGGGAATAGTCTTATTCATCCCTTGCATATTATAGTTCATCACGAAGCTCTTGTAGCTTGGTGGCAGTGATTGGAGAATTCTGTCAATGACGCAATCATCTGGAAGATTAACTCCCAATTGAATCAAGTGATTATTATACCCAGACATTTTGAGTATATGCTCACTGACAGAACTGTTCTCCTCCATCTTGCAGCTATAGAACTTATTGGACACTTCATATCTCTCAATCCGGGCATTTGCTTGAAATATTAACTTCAACTCCTGGAACATCTCATATGCTCCATGACGTTCAAAACATCGTTGAAGTCCCGATTCTAAGACGTAAAGCATGGCACACTCAACTATCGAGTAGTCATCAGCTTTGCACTGCCAGACGTTCATAACATCTGGTGTTGCTCCAGCAGCAGGCCTGGCACCCAGCGGTGCTTCCAGGACGTAATTCTTCTGTGCAGCAATGAGGATAATCCTCAAGTTACGGACCCAGTCCGTGTAATTGCTACCATCATCTTTCAACTTTGCTTTCTCAAGGAACGCATTAAAATTCAACGGAACAACAGCACGGGCCATCTATCTACAATCAAACATAAACAAGCAAGATACTATCAGTTACTAAGTTCATGATAAATTCAGGTTCAATTAATCATATTACTTAAGAACTCCCACTTAGATAGACATCCCTCTAATCCTCTAAGTGATTACGTGATCCAAATCAACTAAACCATGTCCGATCATCACGTGAGATGGAGTAGTTTCATTGGTGAACATCACTATGTTGATCATATCTGCTATATGATTCACGCTCGACCTTTCGGTCTTCGTGTTCCGAGGCCATATCTGTATATGCTTGGCTCGTCAAGTATAACCTGAGTATTCTGCGTGTGCAACTGTTTTGCACCCGTTGTATTTGAACGTAGAGCCTATCACACCCGATCATCACGTGGTGTCTCAGCACGAAGAACTTTCGCAACGGTGCATACTCAGGGAGAACACTTCTTGATAATTAGTGAGAGATCATCTTATAATGCTACCGTCAATCAAAGCAAGATAAGATGCATAAAAGATAAACATCACATGCAATCAATATAAGTGATGTGATATGGCCATCATCATCTTGTGCTTGTGATCTCCATCTTCGAAGCACCGTCGTGATCACCATCGTCACCGGCGCGACACCTTGATCTCCATCGTAGCATCGTTGTCGTCTCGCCAATCTTATGCTCCCACGACTATCGCTACCGCTTAGTGATAAAGTAAAGCATTACAGCGCAATTGCATTGCATACAATAAAGCGACAACCATATGGCTCCTGCCAGTTGCCGATAACTCGGTTACAAAACATGATCATCTCATACAATAAAATTTAGCATCATGTCTTGACCATATCACATCACAACATGCCCTGCAAAAACAAGTTAGACGTCCTCTACTTTGTTGTTGCAAGTTTTACGTGGCTGCTACGGGCTTAAGCAAGAACCAATCTTACCTACGCATCAAAACCACAACGATAGTTTGTCAAGTTGGTGCTGTTTTAACCTTCGCAAGGACCGGGCATAGCCACACTCGGTTCAACTAAAGTTGGAGAAACCGTCACCCGCAAGCCACCTATGTGCAAAGCACGTCGGGAGAACCGGTCTCGCGTAAGCGTACGCGTAATGTCGGTCCAGGCCGCTTCGTCCAACAATACCGCCGAACCAAAGTATGACATGCTGGTAAGCAGTATGACTTATATCGCCCACAACTCACCTGTGTTCTACTCGTGCATATAACATCAACACATAAAACCTAGGCTCGGATGCCACTGTTGGGGAACGTAGTAATTTCAAAAAAATTCCTACGCACACGCAAGATCATGGTGATGTATCGCAACGAGAGGGGAGAGTGTGATCTACGTACCCTTGTAGACCGACAGCGGAAGCGTTAGCACAACGAGGTTGATGTAGTCGTACGTCTTCACGGCCCGACCGATCAAGCACCGAAACTACGGCACCTCCGAGTTCTAGCACATGTTCAGCTCGATGACGATCCCCGGACTCCGATCCAGCAAAGTGTCGGGGAAGAGTTCCGTCAGCATGATGGTGTGATGACGATCTTGATGCTCTACCATCGCAGGGCTTCGCCTAAGCACCGCTACAATATTATCGAGGATTATGGTGGAAGGGGGCACCGCACACGGCTAAGAATATGATCACGTGGATCAACTTGTGTGTCTAGGGGTGCCCCCTGCCCCCGTATATAAAGGATTAAAGGGGGGGTGCGGCCGACCAGGAGGAGGGCGCGCCAGGAGGAGTCCTACTCCCACCGGGAGTAGGATTCCCCCCCTTTCCTAGTTGGAATAGGATTCGGGAGGGGGAAAGAGGAGAGAGAAAGGAAGGGGGGCGCCGCCCCCCTCTCCTTGTCCTATTCGGACTAGGGGGGAGGGGCGCGCGGCCCAGCCCTGGCCACCTCTCCTCTCTTCCACTAAAGCCCACTAAGGCCCATATACCTCCCGGGGGGTTCCGGTAACCTCCCGGTACTCCGGTAAAATCCCGATTTCACCCAGAACACTTCCGATATCCAAATTTAGGCTTCCAATATATCAATCTTTATGTCTCGACCATTTCGAGACTCCTCGTCATGTCCGTGATCACATCCGGGACTCTGAACAAACTTCGGTACATCAAAATGCATAAACTCATAATATAACTGCCATCGAAACCTTAAGCGTGCGGACCCTTACGGGTTCGGGAACAATGTAGACATGACCGAGACACGTCTCCGGTCAATAACCAATAGCGGAACCTGGATGCTCATATTGGCTCCCACATATTCTACGAAGATCTTTATCGGTCAGACCGCATAACAACATAGGTTGTTCCCTTTGTCATCGGTATGTTACTTGCCCGAGATTCGATCGTCGGTATCTCAATACCTAGTTCAATCTCGTTACCGGCAAGTCTCTTTACTCATTTCTTAATACATCATCTCGCAACTAACTCATTAGTTGCAATGCTTGCAAGGCTTATGTGATGTGCATTACCGAGAAGGCCCAGAGATACCTCTCTGACAATCGGAGTGACAAATCCTAATCTCGAAATATGCCAACCCAACATTTACCTTTGGATACACCTGTAGATCTCCTTTATAATCACCCAGTTACGTTGTGACGTTTGGTAGCACACAAAGTGTTCCTCCGGCAAACGGGAGTTGCATAATCTCATAGTCATAGGAACATGTATAAGTCATGAAGAAAGCAATAGCAACATACTAAACGATCGGGTGCTAAGCTAATGGAATGGGTCATGTCAATCACATCATTCTCCTAATAATGTGATCTCGTTAGTCAAATGATAACACATGTCTATGGTTATGAAACATAACCATCTTTGATTAACGAGCTAGTCAAGTAGAGGCATACTAGTGACGTTTGGTTTGTCTATGTATTCACACAAGTATTATGTTTCCGGATAATACAATTCTAGCATGAATAATAAACAGTTATCATGAAATAAGGCAATAAATAATAACTTTATTATTGCCTCTAGGGCATATTTCCTTCACCTGCCTCGTGTCATATTGACCCATTTGCACCGAAACAAAGGGACCTTCAAACCACGTCGATAGTAAAGTTCCCATATGTCCTGTATATAACCATAATATGTTTCCTTTACCATCTTGGTTTCTGCATCAAAGCGGACACCACTGTTTTGGTTGGTGCTCTTCTTATCTTGGGCGATCGTGTAAAATGTATTACCATTTATCTCGTACCCTTTGAAAGTCATTATATTCGAAGATGGTAACTCGGACAGCAAGTACAGGTCATCTTCAATAGAGGTGTCATGCATGGTATGTGTCTGCAACCAGCTGACGAAACTCCTGGTTTGTTCACGTGTAATCCAGTCATCATACCGCTCCGGGTGTTTGGAGCGTAGCAAATTCTTGTGTTCATCCATATACGGAGCCACCAAGGCGGAATTCTGTAGAACTGTGTAGTGTGCTTCAATGAGAGAATGTCCATCCATACATATTATTTGTTCCCCTCCTAGCATGCCTTTTCCATCCAGTCTGCCCTTATGCCGCGATTTAGGAACACCAATCGGCTTAAGGTCAGGAATAAAGTCAATACAAAACTCAATGACCTCCTCATTTTCATGGCCCTTGGAGATGCTTCCTTCTGGCCTAGCACGGTTATGAACATATTTCTTTAAGACTCCCATGAACCTCTCAAAGGGGAACATATTGTGTAGAAATACAGGACCCAAAACATTAATCTCTTCGCATAGGTGAACTAGGACGTGCGTCATGATGTTGAAGAAGGATGGTGGGAACACCAACTCGAAACTGACAAGACATTGCACCAAATCATTCTCTAACCTTGGTATGATTTCTGGATCGATTACCTTCTGAGAGATTGCATTGAGAAATGCACATAGCTTCACAATGGCTAATCGAATGTTTTCCGGTAGAAGCCCCCTCAATGCAACCGGAAGCAGTTGCGTCATAATCACGTGGCAGTCATGAGACTTTAGGTTCTGGAACTTTTTCTCTGTCATGTTTATTATTCCCTTTATATTTGACGAGAAGCCAGACGGTACCTTAATACTGAGCAGGCATTCAACGAAGATTTCCTTCTCTTCTTTGGTAAGAGCGTAGCTTGCATGACCCTGATGTATGCCGTCTTTTCCATGCATACGTTGCTGGTCCTCCCGTGCCTCAGGTGTATCTTTTTATTCCCATACACGCCCAAGAAGCCAAGCAGGGTCACACAAAGATTCTTCGTCACGTGCATCACGTCGATTGCGGAGCGGACCTCTAGGTCTTTCCAATAGGGCAGGTCCCAAAATATAGATTTATTCTTCCACCTGGGTGCGCGTCCGTCAGCGTCATTCGGAACAGGTTGTCCACCAGGACCCTTTCCAAAGACCACCTTCAAATCCTTGACCATATCATGTACATCAGCACCAGTACCGTGGTGAGGCTTCGTCCGGTGATCCGCCTCACCTTTGAAATGTTTGCCTTTCTTTCTTACGGGATGCCTGCTCGAAAGAAATCGACGATGTCCCAGGTACACATTCTTCTTACAATTAGCCAAATCTATACTGTCGGTATCGTCCAAACAGTGCGTGCATGCGCGGTATCCCTTGTTTGTCTGTCCTGAAAGGTTATTGAGAGCAGGCCAATCATTGATGGTCACGAACAGCAACGCCTTTAGGTCAAATTCTTCCCCCATGTGCTCATCCCACGCACGTACACCTGTTCCATTTCATAGTTGTAAGAGTTCTTCAACTAATGGCCTTAGGTACACATCAATGTCATTGCCGGGTTGCTTAGGGCCTTGGATGAGCACTGGAATCATAATGAACTTCCGCTTCATGCACAACCAAGGAGGAAGGTTATACAAACATAGAGTCACAGGCCAGGTGCTATGGTTGCTGCTCTGCTCCCCAAAAGGATTAATTCCATTTGCGCTTAGACCAAACCATACGTTCCTTGCGTCATCTGCAAACTCCGTCCCGTACTTTCTTTCGATTTTTCTCCACTGCGACCCATCAGCGGGTACTCTCAACTTTCCATCTTTCTTACGGTCTTCTCTGTGCCATCGCATCGCCTTGGAATGCTCTTTGTTTTGGAACAAACGTTTCAACCGTGGTATTATAGGAGCATACCACATCACCTTGGCAGGAATCTTCTTCCTGGGGCGCTCGCCCTCGACATCACCAGGGTCATCGCGACTGATCTTATAGTGCAATGCACCGCATACCGAGCAAGCGTTCAAATCCTCGTAGTCACCACAGTAGAGGATGCAATCATTAGGGCATGCATGTATCTTCTGCACCTCTAACCCTAGAGGGTAGACAGCCTTCTTTGCTTCGTACATACTCTCGGGCAATCCGTTGTCCTTTGGAAGCATATCCTTTATCATTACCAACAACTTTCCAAATCCCTTATCAGATACACCATTCTCTGCCTTCCATTGCAGCAATTCCAGTGTGGTGCCCAGCTTTTTCTTGTCACCTACGCAATTCGGGTACAACAATTTTTTGTGATCCTCTAACATGCGCTGCAACTTCTTCTTCTTCAAATCACTTGCGCAGTTTCTCTTTGCATCGGCAATGGCCCGACCTAGATCATCAACGGGCTCATCCGATGCCTCTTCTTCAGCTTCTTCCCGCATTGCCGGCTCAGCTTCTTCCCTCATTGTTGTATCATCGTATTCAGGGAACCCATGGCCAGGATAGCTGTCGTCGTCCTCTTCTTCTTCATTGTCTTCCATCATAACCCCTCTTTCTCCATGCTTGGTCCAAACATTATAGTGGGGCATGAAACCGGACTCAAACAGGTGGAGGTGAATGGTTCTTGACGTAGAGTAATTGTGACCATTCTTACAGCCAGCACATGGACAAGGCATAAAACCATCCGCTCGCTTGTTTGCCTCAGCCGCAAGCAGAAAAGTACGCACACCATTAATGAACTCGGGAGAGCATCGGTCATCGTACATCCATTGCCGGCTCATCTTCAATACACAGCACCGAAAACATCAAATTAATACAATACATAAAGTTCATACATAAAGATCATACAACACTTAAATGCAACAAACAAATAACTCTCTAGCTAAAGAATTTAAATGCAACAACAAATGCGATCAAGATCGCAACTAAGGTAACAATTGATCCAACAGCATAATGATACCAAGCCTCACTATGAATGGCATATTTTCTAATCTTTCTAATCTTCAAGCGCATTTTCTCCATCTTAATCTTGTGATCATCGATGACATCGGCAACATGCAACTCCAATTCCATCTTCTCCCCCTCAATTCTTTTCAATTTTTCCTTCAAATCCTTGTTTTCTCTTTCAACTAAATTTAACCTCTCGACAATAGGGTCGGTTGGAATTTCCGGTTCAACTACCTCCTACATACAAATATCTATGTCAACTTGATGGGCATAATTTTTCATAAACACTAAATGCAATGAATTGTTTTAAAAGAGAATATACCACATCCGAATCATAACACGGACGAGGGCCGACGGGGACGGATATCAAAACCATGGCACTATGTATAACAAACAACGTATGGGTAAGATAATTATACGAGTAACTGTATATCCAAATCACACAAACATCAATTTTTTATATAAAAACTTCATGAACAAGAGGCTCACCACAAGGTGGTGCCAGCGACGGGACATTGCGAGCGATCGACGGTGGTTACGACGGAGATTTAGAAGGTACTAAGTAAACCACACCTACATATGCAAACTAAGTGTTATATTTGACCTCAAATTGTATATAAATCAAATACTAGCACATATATATAATTCCTCCCAAATTACTAAACTCAAAAATCAATCACTATATAAAGCATTGCACGAGCTAATCTAGCAATGAGAGATGAAAGGAAAAAGTTGCTAACCTTTGTGATCATTTGAATGGATGGGGGCCTTCAAATCTTGACAAATTTTGGGCAAAATGTGTGATGAGCTTGAAAGGAAGAGGGAAAAGAAAAGAGAGAAGAGGGGAAAGGGGAAGAACAAAGCGAGCTCGGGTGGAAGAAGGGTCTATGTAGGATGACCTTTAGTACCGGTTCGTGATACGACCCGGTACTAAAGGTGCTGGAGGGGCCCCGGACTGACAACATCCTGCCACCACTCACTTTAGTATCGGTTCGTGGCATGAACCGGTGCTAAAGGTTCGCCACGAACTGTACTAATGAGAGCGGCCCGGCTAGCCATTGGAACCGGCACTAATGTACACATTAGTGCCGGCTCAAATTCAAACCGGCACTAATGTGCTTCACATTTGGCCCTTTTTCTACTAGTGATTTGAGGCCTTTTAGGCAGCCCAAAGAGGTGCAGAAGCCCGCTACCCATTAGGGTTATGACCTAGGGTCATTTTGGACTTTGCACTGAGAGGATGGGGAGGCTTTACCCTTCATCTAGCATCCACCATCAAGAGGTACGAAAATTAGTTCATCCTCCAAGGGAGAAGAAAGAAAACAAAGAGAGAAAGGAAAGAAGAGAAAGATTGAAGGAAGAAGCAAAGAGAGCTCCTTCCCAAGGTAGTGATGGTCCAGATCCACTACCTTGTCTCCTTCCAGCTCCGGTTCCACCATCTTTGGTGAGATTGTTTCAATCCCTAGCTCTTGAGCTCCAAATCTTGTTGTGTTCATCCAAGATTCAGAAATCTTGATGTATGAGATACTCTGGTGCTATCTAGAGAAGAATTTGTTGTATCCCAAATTTGATAATAGTGGATGAGGATTTGGGTGGCTTCTACCCATGGTTTTTACCTTCAAGTTCAGGGAGGGTCCCACGTAAAAATATGATGTCTCTTTGTTGATGTTTGTTGCTGTCCACAAAGTTACTCCATAGTCTCAGTTGCTTGATTGTTGCTGGAAGTGTTGCTCACATTGGCTCTGGAAGAAAGCGCTACTACAAGTGGCATGATAAAACTTGACTCTTCAAATTGCTCATTATGGAAGCACATGATGGAAGACATTCTTTATTGCAAGGATTTGTATGAGCCAATTGTGAAAGACAAGATACCCATAGGTGTCATGGAAGAAGAATGGAGAGTCTTGCACAGAAAGGCAGTAGGTATGATTTGATTGTACATCAACCATAATATTCTTCACCACGTTGCAAATGACACAAATGAGTATGAGATGTGCCAGAAGTTGGAGTCCATGCATGAGAGGAAGATATCAATCAACAAGGCCTCAGTGATTAAAACACTTGCAAAGCTTGAGTACAGAGATGGCACAAGTGTGACTGAGCACTTGAATGTCTTCCAATGCCATATAAATCCACTCTCATCCATGAAGATCAACTTTGAGGATGAGGTGCAAACATTGTTACTGCTGAGTTCCATGCCTGATAGTTGGAACACGCTTGTTGTGTCACTTAGCAATTCAGCTTTGGGTGGGAAGCTGACTTTGGAGATGGTGAACAATAACATGCTGAATGAAGAAGCCAGAAAGAAGGAAAAGGGTGATGCCTCTTCTTTTGATGCATATGTAGCTGAAACCCATTGGAAGAATGAGAACCATGGACGTAGCAATACAAGATTTAAGTAAGGTAGAAGTAAATCTAGGGAGAGATCTGAGTCAAAACAGAGAAAAGATATTAGTTGCTTTCATTGTGGTAATCCGGTTCACATAAAGAGCGAGTGCAGAAAGTACAAAAGAGAGCTTGCAGAGGGGAAACTTGCAAAGAAAACCGAGCAGAAGGCTGAGAGCAGCTCAGCCATGACTGCAACATATGAGGACTACCTAGTCATTGAAGATGAAGAATGCTATAGTGTTGTTCGTGATGATGCCATGAGTTGGGTTGTGGATTCAGGTGCGTCCTTTCACATTACATCACACAAGGAGTATTTCACATCTTACACTAGTGGTGTTACTGGACAAGTGAGGATGGGAAATAGTGGTTCGTCAACAATTGTTGGCAAGGGCTCTATATGCATTGAAACAAATACATGTTGCAGATTGGTGCTCGATGATGTGAGGCATGTTCCCGACATAAGGCTGAATTTATTGTCAGTGGGCAAGCTTGATGACATCAAACATTCTAGTTATTTTGGTGAAGGAAGATGGAAGCTCACCAAAGGCTCTTTGATTGTGGCTCGAGGAAGTAGGAAAGGTAATCTCTATGTGACTAAATGTTCAATGAGCTGTTGAACATTGCTGAGAAAGACACTTCGGTTTAATTGTGGCACAAGAGGCTTGGGCATATGACTGAGAAGGGCATGCATGCTCTTGCTCGCATGAATTATCTCCCCGAGTTGAAAGGAGTATCCTTGAAACCCTGTGCACATTATTTTGTTGGAAAACAACATAGGGTTGCATTTCGTACACTCCCTGCACATCATGCAAAAAATGTTCTTGATACTGTGCATACTAATGTTCGCTCCATGACTGAAAAATATCATGGTGGGGCCCTTAAGGAGTTTCATGTCAAACTTGAGAGAGAAACTAGTAGGAAATTGAAGTGCGTGAGATCAAACAATGATGGTGAATATCGAGGTCCTTTTGAAAGGTATTGCAAGAAGTTTTGCATCATGCTTGAAAAGAGTCCACCAAAGACACCTCAGCTAAATGGTCTTGCTGAGATAACGAACGGGACACTCACAGAGAGGGCCACAACTATGCTCTCTCATGCTCATTTACCTAATTCTTTTTGGGTTGAAGCATTGATGAATGCTATATATGTGGTTAACCTATCTCCCTCAGTTCCTCTTGCAGGTGATATTTCTCAGAGAGTTTGGTCAGGGAAGGAGGTACCATACAAGCACGTGAAGGTCTTTAGTTGTAGGGCATTTCTACATGTTCCAAGGGACGAGAGATACAAACTTGATAGCAAGACAAAGCAGTGCATCTACCTCAGCCAACCAAGTGAAGAGTTCGGCTACATGTTGTGGGATCCAACTAATAGAAAGATTATGAGAAGCCGAAATGTGGTGTTCATTAAAGATGAAACAATAAAAGATATTAGGAAACCAAAGAAGCCAATAACCAACACACCACAGGTTGACATGGATCCAATCTGTACTTCTCTTGTGAAGGAAAATTATGGGGAAGATGATGAAACTAAAGACAATGGAGATGCAACTGACCAAGGCAGTATAAGTCAAAGTGATGGGCAACCATCAAGTGATGATGATGATGATGTTGGTAATGATGATGCCAATGAGAATCTACTTGATTCACCACCAGTGCAGCAGCAAAGAAGAAGTGAATGAGGTCACATTCCTTCTTCTAAGTATCAAGCACATCAATATGTGTTGATGACAGATGCAGGTGAGCCCTCATGTTATGAGGAGGCAATGTCTGATGAGAACAAGGATGAATGGTCAAAAGCCATGCAGGATGAGATGAAATCCCTATATGAGAATGATACTTTTGAGTTAGTGAATCTGCCAAAGGGCATGAAAGCACTGAAGAACAAGTGGATGCACAGAGTGAACACTGAAGAAAACACCTCACATCCAAGGTACAAGGCCAGATTGGTTGTGAAAGGGTTCGGTCAAAAAAGGGCATCGATTGTGATGAGATATTCTCTCTGGTGAGCAAGATGTCTTCGATCCGAGTTGTGATTGGCATGACTGCCATCATGGACTTGGAAATTGAACAACTTGATGTCAAGACATCATTCTTGCATAGTGACCTGGAGGAGGAGATATACATGGAGCAGACAGAGGGATTCATGGTTACAGGCAAGGAGCACTTAATTTGCAAATTAAAGAAGAGCTTGTATGGCTTGAAACAAGCTCCTCGGCAGTGGTACAAGAAGTTTGAATCCTTTTTGGCTGGGCTTGGTTACCATAAAGCACAACCTAATCATTGTGTCTTTCTGAAGAGGTAGTTGATGATATGCTAATTGTTGAAAATGACACAAAGATGATTGCTCTCTCAAGAAGGCATTGAGTATATCATTTACCATGAAGGATTTAGGACCGGCTAAGCAAATACTTGGCATGAAAATCTCCCATTATAGATCAAAGAAGCTGATTTGACTCTTACAGGAAAGATACACTGAGAAGGTACTTGAAAGGTTCAATATGAAAGATGCAAAATATGTTAGCTCTCCACTTGCAGGCCATCACAAACTGAATTCAAAACAATGTCCTGCATGCAAGAAGGAGAAAGAACAAATGAGAAAAGTACCTTACCAATCTGCCGTGGGCAGTTTGATGTATGCCATGGTATGCACTAGGCCTGATATTGCCTATGCAGTTGGAGTTGTTAGCGGTTCATGACAGATCCAGGAAAAGCTCACTGGGAAGTAGTGAAGTGGATTCTCAGGTATCTCAAGTGAACTTCTACATCTTGTTCATGCTTTGGAAGCGGTGATCCTGTATTGCAGGGCTATACATATGCAGATTATGCTAGTGATAAAGATCGTAGGAAGTCCACATCTGGATACCTGATGACTTATGCAGGGGGGGCAGTGCCATGGCAATCAAGATTGCAGAAATGTGTTTCTACATCAACTACAGAAGATGAGTGCATAGCAATAGTTGATGCTGGCAAGGAAGTTTTGTGGATGAAGAATTTCTTGCAAGAGCTCGGCATGAAGCAAGAGAAATATGTTAAGTGTTATTCATCCCGCTAAGAATTCAAGCTATCACTGTTGAACCAAACACATTGGTTTGAGGTATCATTGGATTCGAGATGTTGTGAGTTCCAAGTTGCTGAAACTTGAGAAGATCCATATCAATGACAATGGTTCTGATATGATGACCAAGTTATTGCCAAATGAGGAGCTACAAGCATGTTGCAAGGTAGTGGGCATGGCGGTGCCCCCCTCATGAGTCGGAGGGGGAGATTTGTTGGGATATCCCCCTCATGTGGGCTGTGAGAAGATGACCATTTGAGGCCTTTTAGGAAGCCCAAAGAGGTGCAGAAGCCCACTACCCATTAGGGTTATGACCTAGGTCATTTTGGACTTTGCACTGAGAGGATGGGAAGGCTTTACGCTCCATCTAGCAACCGCCACAAAGAGGGACAAAAATTAGTTCATCATTCAAGGGAGAAGAAAGAAAACCAAGAGAGAAAGGGGAGAAGAGAAAGATGGAAGGAAGAAGCAAAGGGAACTCCTCCCCAAGTTTTTGATGGTCCAGATCCACTACCTTGTCTCCAAGCTCCGGTTCCATCATCTTTGGTGAGATTGTTCCAATCCCTAGCTCTTGAGCCCCAAATCTTGTTGTGTTCATCCAAAATTTAGAAATCTTGATGTATGCGATCGTCTAGTGCTATCTTGTAACACCCTCGATGCGACTATAGCTCCCACGTGTCGAGGCATGACTTAGAGACATAATCGCACTGAAGGCATATGTCGCAAGTGAGGTAATCTTCACACAACCCATGTAATACATAAGGGAAAGAGATACATAGTTGGCTTACAATCGCCACTTCACACAAATACATGAATAAAGCATTACATCATCCAAATACAATCAAGGTCCGACTACGGAACCAAAATAAAAGAAGAACCCCAAATGCGACAAAGGTCCCCGATCGACCCCAACTGGGCTCCACTACTGATCAACTAGAACGAAACAACACAAAGGACAAGGTCTTCATCGAGCTCCTCATGAGCTTGGTTGTGTCATCTGCACGGCTCATCGGCACCTGCAAGCTGGTTTTGGAAGTATCTGTGAGTCACAGGGACTCGGCAATCTCGCACCCTCGCGATCAAGACTATTTAAGCTTATGGGTAAGGTAAAAGGTATGAGGTGGAGCTGCAGCAAGCGACTAGCATATATGGTGGCTATCATACGCAAAGAGAGCGGGAAGAGAAGGCAAAGCACGGTCGAGAATCTATGATCAAGAAGTGATCCTAGAACAACCTACGTCAAGCATAACTCCAACACCGTGTTCACTTCCCGGACTCCGCCGGAAAGAGACCATCACGGTAACACACGCTGTTGATTCATTTTAATTAAGTTAAGGTTCAAGTTATCTACAACCGGACATTAACAAATTCCCATCTGCCCATAACCGCGGGCACGGCTTTTGAAAGTTCAAATCCCTGCAGGGTGTCCCAACTTAGCCCATGACAAGCTCTCACGGTTAACGAAGGAATAGACCTCCTCCCGAGACATTCCGATCAGACTCGGTATCCCGGTACAACAAGACATTTCGACAGGGTAAAACTAAATCAGCAACACCGTCCGAATGTGCCGACAAATCCCGATAGGAGCTGCACATATCTCTTTCTCAGGGCACACTCAGATGAGCCAAACG
>NC_041382.1:90611992-90619506 GCF_002162155.2 Triticum dicoccoides | reverse complement strand
GGGGGGGTAAAATAATGATGACCCTCAGGAGCGCGACTCCCAAGGGAAAAGAAAAGGCTAGGTGGCAAATGGTAAAACCAATGTTGGGCATTGCTGGAAGAGCTTTACTTAAGGCTAATTGTCAAGGGGTTCCCATTATTACCCAACCGCGTAAGGAACGCAAAATCCGGGAACATAACACCGATATGACGGAAACTAGGGCGGCAAGAGTGGAACAAAACACCAGGCATAAGGCCGAGCCTTCCACCCTTTACCAAGTATATAGATGCATTAATTAAATAAGATATATTGTGATATCCCAACAAGTAAACATGTTCCAACAAGGAACAACATCTCCATGTTTCGACAAGGAACAAACTTCAATCTTCACCTGCAACTAACAACGCTATAAGAGGGGCTGAGCAAAGCGGTAACATAGCCAAACAACAGTTTGCTAGGACAAGGTGGGTTAGAGGCTTGGTTCAACAATGTGGGAGGCATGGTAAGCAAGTGGTAGGTATCGCAGTATAGGCATAGCAAAGAGCGAGAAACTAGCAAAGCAAAGATAGTAGTGATTTCGAGGGTATGATCATCTTGCCTGAGATCCCGCAAGGAAGAAGAACGAGTCCATGAAGAAGATAAACGGACGTAGTCGAACGGTTCCTCACAAACACGACGTTATCGGAACCAACCCGAAGAAGCAACACCGGAAAGAAGCAAACAACATAGTAAACAACCACCACATAGACACGGCATGATGCGCAAACAAGTATGATGCATGTCCGGTTTAAAGAGGGCATGGCATGGCAAAAATGCACAAACAATCCTATAAATTAAGTGGAGCACAATATGCAACGGAGTTGCATATTGAAGAAAACACCACATGACTTATTTAGTTCTCTCTTGTTTAGGTACCCAACAAGATTAAATGTTGTTAGCATGGCAAGAGGGTGAAGCAAAGTAAAACTACCTATCTAGTCAAGTTTAAATGAGGCCGGAAGCAACGAACAACAATTCCGGTAATCCCCATATGCATATATTAGGTTCGGTACTGTTCTGCCCTAAACCATATTTTATAGTTGTTAACCATGCAAAGCAATGTCACCATGTTAAACTAGGCATTTTTCCACCCCATTTACATATAAAGTTTATTAAATTCTGAGTTACGGTTATTTAGTTATGAAATAAATCATTATAGCATGGCATAGGAGTAAATTTAACCAAACATCATTTTAAACATTTTAAACATGGATGAAAGTGACATATTATGAAACTATATGAAATTCTAAGCATTTTACATATTTAAACCATTTTAATCCGAAGCACGGTTTAAGAGTTATTAATGCATGAACATGGAGGGGGTAATCTGAAAATATGCAGACTCCTGGATAAATAGATAAATCACTCCGCGGAAAAAAAACATGAGTCAGGCCAAAACTGGCCTGAACTAGGCTCTACAGGAGCAACCGAAGATGGGCTTCCTCACATTGGGCTTCACAGAGCCGGTCCTTGCTGGAGAGGCTGCTCACATGGGCCAAGGCCCGGTCGGTGGAGCTGGCTGCAGGCTTGGCGGCTCGGGCTGACGAAGTGGGCGGCTTGGGCCTTGGCTGGACCGAACGAGGAGGTGGAGGGGGGGCTCGGTCAACGCTCGAGGACGAGCGTTCGCTCGATGCAGGATGCGGCTCGAAGCCGAGGAGGACGCAGGCGGCAGCAGCAGGTCCAGGAGGGGTCGTCGGGGCTCCGGTGACGCGGGAGAGGCGAGGGAGGCCAGAGTCACGCGGATCCGGGCGAGGAAGGCCTTGGACGGGCGCAGAGCAACGGATCCAGGCGACGAGGCGGTGGTGAAACTCCAAGGCCATGGCGGCCTCCTTCGGTTCCCTGTCCAAAGCGAGACAGAGAAAGAGAGAGTTGAGAACGGGGAAGGGAAAGTAGGCAGAGAGAAGGAAGGGAAGAAGAAAGGAGCAGGGAAGGTTGGTCCTGGTAGCCGGTGATCTGCTCCAGCGAGCTGGCCGGTGCTCGGGCGGCTGGAGCCTTGGGCGCTCGCGGCTCCAGGAGAGGGCGACGCGCAGAGGAGCTCGGACATGAGCGATGGAGCCATCAAGGGGAGACACTGTTGCGGGCTGGATGAATGGATTGGGTGGCGACGGAAAACAAAGACGGTGGTCGGGGAGGATTTGGATCAGGAGATGTGGTTGGCTGAGGGGATTTTTGGATCGGGAGCGATCCCAAGGGAGAGGGTGGCAGCGGCCGACTTGGCAGGGGAAAAATTTGACGGATGGGATGGCATTTAGGGTTAGGTGTCTATATATATAGCAACGAAGATTTTTGGTTAGGGGTATTTGGAGCCTCCGATTAAAATCGGACGGTCGCGAATGGAATAGCTAGGGAGTCCAAATAAGAAAACAGTGACGTTTTGTAGACGTTTGGGGATGATCCGGATCCAACGGTGACGACTGCCCGGGTCGGGTCCGGGACAATTTCGGACGCACACGTGAGGGGTTCGATGCACTGTGCAGAGAGGGTTTCGGACCGTGCGGTCGCATCGGACAACTCCGGAAGCGAAGAGGGGAAGGAGGATGGATTAGGTGGGCTGTGGCGAGACTGCGAGGGGAAGAAGAGAGAGAGGGGGCCCGGCATCTGTTTCCGGAGACCGAAAATGTCCGACGTTAGACCGGCTATATTGCCGCTATAGTTAATCGTTGGGGCATCAAACGAACTCCGATTGCGATGAAACTTGGCAGGCGGTCTACCTACACCATAACCAGACCGCACGCCAACTCTCATCCCAATTCGAGAACATTTTCCGGACACTTATAAAATATTATCTCGGACATGTCGCGGGCGCGTGCAAGTGTGGCTGGGCTCAGAACGGACAACGGACGGAACTGGGAGACGCGAACGAATGCGAGTTTTGAAAACATGATGATGCAATGCAGATGATGACATGGAAAGATGCAACACGCAAGCAAATGGCATGGTAACGACAGCGAATAACTGGATGACACCTGGCACATCGGTCTCGGGGCGTTACATATCTAGAGAAGAACTTGTTGTATCCCACAACTGATAATAGTGGAAGAGGATTTGGGTCGCTTCAGCCCGTGGTTTTTCCTCCAAATTGGAGGGGGGGTCCCATGTAAAAATTTGGTGTCTCTTTTGTTGATGCTTGCTGTGTTCAGAAAGTTACTCCTACCACAAGACACTCGCATGAGGAGTGTCTTGTTATCTAAGTAATATTTTACCTCCATATATGTTGCTGGATATGTTTTCTTCCGTGCTAAGTAACGATCTTTGAATTAGTACATGATGTGGTGTTGGGATTGCTTTGTTTCCGCTGTAGTTTTTAGTTAACCACAAGTGCATTTGTGTTCTAATTCTTATCACGAACAAGAGCGCTGGAGGGGAGAGGAGGAAGAATATGATGGGCACGCGTCTCCGCGTCCAGCAAGATCAAGTCGCGAGGGCTCGCTGCCATCAAGACCTATCCATGCCGCCATTTTCTTCTCTACTCGCGAGACCAAGTAGTACTCCAACTCTCAAGTAGTACTTCATATCGTGTGAGGAGTTGGGGGCTTTCTCGTCCAAATTCTAGTGCAAGCACATATATTAGTATCTATGCTAGAATCTATGCGCACTATATATTGGAATGGAGCGAGTATTGAATGACAATAATGCCCTATGGCATGTTCGATCATTTCACTGAACACATGGTGCATGCGGTGTTCGGCATGGACGACGCCAGTCGATGAAGAGGATATGGAACTAGGGTACCACCAGCTAGGCAAGGGGCCAGTCACGTCGTCCCCGCAAATGAAAAGTTAACCACTCGAGCCTAGGTGCCAGCCGGATACCGCATCGACTTGAAAGATAAGGCAACATTGATCCATTGGCACACGACCATCGTTCGACCCGGTGGCACAAACCCACCTTTAATCTGATGTGAGCCATGTAAACCTAACTCGAGCATGTATATAAGGCGAGTTAAGAGGATCCAAGACATTCTAGAGACATCTAGAGACAACCACCATAAGCAGGAGTAGGGAATTACCTCTCTGGGGAGGGCCCGAACCTGGGTAGATCGCTTGTCTCATATGCTACCATCTCGGTCTGCAACTCGCATACCCCCAACCCCGCGCACGCGAACAAATCTTCCGTCACTCGGCAGTACTACCAGTGTCAGAACGCCGGCAGTCAGGGGTGTACATGGGCGGTGGACGGGGTTATTGGGTCCTAGATTCGTCATCCAAAGGGCAGGGGACGGCGACATCAATGTGGGACGCCTTCGGGTGGACAATACTGACGAAAGAGGAAGGGAAGCGGCGGCGAGTACAGACTGTATGAAGGTGGAGCAGACGGACTCTGTGGAGGTGGAGCAGCGGCCTAACGATAGGAGGACAAGCAGGGCGATGAGGTAGAGCGGCCGAAGGTCTAGCACAACCCATGCGATGTTCAAGGTGGGTGTGGTGACGGCGTCGGAGTCCGGGTGAGGGTAGAGAGAGTGGAGAAGGAGGGGTGGGTGGGTAGGGAGGGGTCCGGGTGAGGTAAGGTAATCATGCCGACGTGGCAGATTGTCCGAACATCCCTTACTCCTCCCCATGATTTGACACTGCTAGCAGAGTAGGGAAGATAATAGGCAGAGTGTACTTGCCTAGTGAAGTATGGGAGCCCATTGGAGGCCTATTTTTCTACGGACAGTACGATCCCGGCATATTGGGGGGAAGGGAGTAGGGGAACCTGTTATAGATGCTTCTATGGCTGAAATAGAAAACACAAAAATGGGTTGTCCTGATCTTATTAACACTTTCGGATTTTTTTTAAGTATACAAACTCACAAAGGGGTACATATACTCGGACATATGTACTACCTCTGTTCCTAAATATAAGACGTTAAACTGCCAAAACGTCTTATGTTTAGAAATAGAGGATGTACATATTAAACATTCTCCAAGGCGTAAATAACATGTCAGTAGTTATATACAGATCTTTACACTCGAAATATACGTATGCACTAGATATTTCCCTAGAATAGTACTGTAACTTTTCTACTGGTTGAAATTAATTAGAACACTGCTGCAAAAATTGTCATGCAAACTTAACGGTCCAAACTAAGAAACCAGCGCTGTTATAACCTACTGAAAGCATGTCTACCTTTCTACCTTTCTTAAACATTATGATCTTACACACCATCTAGGATTTGTGATTTATATAATACCCATATATAATTAAATGAATGCATATATACATACTTCAGGATGTTCACCCGCAACAACAGAATGGATTACCAACTGTTCTTTAACACAAGGGGAGCTTTTAGACCTGTGGGCTGGAATGGACTGGTTGCAGTACTATGCCTTTTTGATGTTTTCGTGATCTTCTGGAAGGAAAATTATTTGTCTGATATGATGCTTCTACTATCGATGGTAATGATATTTGCAACTGCACGATTCCTGTCTGGGCTGACACTGAACATATGCAATCCGCTACGCCGTGCCACATCACTTTGGAGCCCCTTGGTTGCAATCCTACTGATGGTTCCCCCTCTGTCCAACGAAGTTATAGGCCCATCGACCAGTTGGATTGTATTCACAGCACTACTTGTGCCAGTGCTATTGGTAACAATAAGCAGGCTACAGTTCACCAGAATCGTCAAACTAGCGGATAGTATTCTTGGCATCAAACATGAAATTTGGTGCCGAGTTGTTATAAACTTGTGGATGATTGCTGCGCTAGGGATACAGGTGTACATGCTACACTTAGATCCATTCATGGACATGTCTATTATCATGATGGTCCAAGTGTGTGCCTTGGTGGTGGTGTCATTTGGCAACTTCCAGGTTCCAGCAGCAGTGTTGCGTATCTGCCTAGCAAGCTTGAGATTACAGCATAAGTACAAGGATGATGAACAGAACCTGGCAGCATCTCTTAAAATCTTCTATTGGATGGTGCTTGGACAAGGAATCCTTTATGTTGTGGCTTGCATTCTCGAGTTCTTTTCTTTCATCCCTCGGAGATTCCTTGTCCATTGTGGTGGGTTTAGAGGTTACTGGGGATCTGTCGATCTGTACTATGCATATGCCCTAGAGAAATGCATGCAAGAAGGTGTGCTTGCTCCAAAGAAGATCAGCCTGAGCAACTTTGCCATGGATTCTGTAAATTTGGATTCATCCAAGAATCAGCTCCACGGTATTCGTTTGATGCACAGCTTTCTGCAATGGGAGCCAACCAAGGCACAACTACTTTCAACACTCACTACTTCTACCAAGACGGTGGCCAGAATAATCAGAATGTTGGATCGGACAAGTCCAAAGGATACAGGTATCAGAATATATGCTGCGATGGTCACCACTGAACTTGCAAAGAACCTTCGTGTGGTCACTATCCCTGGTACAGTGCAGCTTGTATCTGCACTTCTTGACACTGATATCAGACTGAAAAGAGGAAATCCACTCCTAGACACATACCATGAACAAGAAGAAATACATGATCCAGTTGTCAATACAGAAGATACCCAACAAGCAGCTGACAACCAATTGCAGAAACGAAGCAAACTTCTGGTTCTGGACACCGAAAATCTGATGCAAACACAAACGAGCTCGACCCAACAAGTTGGCATCTACAAAAAAAAGTCCTTCATGCTCAGATGCTGGCAGCGATTTTCAGAATTCTGGTCAATGCCCAAGGATCAGCTGCTCACAGACCACGATCTTCTGCCTGCACTAGCCATGTCAATTATAGACAGTCTTGCTAGCTGTGATCAAGACATTTGTGTGGAAATCAGCAAAGCAGATTACCTCATTCCGAAGATCATCGGATTCACAAGCTACAGAAGTGACACGATGAATACTGAGGCACAGCAGAAGATCCTGCTGAAATCATCACTGAAGGTGCTGCAAAGGCTAACAAGCATTGGTGGGGAAATCGGCACAACACTGCGGTACAAGATATCAAAACATCCCTTCCTATTGAGTAACCTCTCAGACATCCTTGGAGACAACAGCAGCAGCCAGGAATCAAGGAAGTTGGTTGCGGAAATCCTCAAAAACATTGCCATTGATGAGAAAACGAGGCAGGACATTGGTTGCGTCGAAGTGATCATTACCAAGCTGGTGCAGGCATTTCTTTATGCAGAAGGAACCATGAATACCAATGCTGATCACTTGCTGCGAAAGGTCGCCGGGCAAGCACTGGCCATGCTGACAATAGAAAGTGTCCATAACTGCTTGGTTATATTGAAGGAACCAGAGTTGATGAAGGAACTCAAAACTATGATCCTGATCCATGATAATAAGTACATATATGTGGCGGCAAGTGTGTTGAGTAATCTGAGCATGCACGCTCGATCCAAGCTCAAAGAGTCAGACCTGCAGGAGTTATCTCATACCTTACGAGAGGTGACCGCTGCTAATTCAAGCAACATGTGCACTATTACAGATGAACAAAATTTACTATTACCGTTGAATTATATAGATAGAGCTATGTATCATCTTTTGACTGATAGTGATACATCTCATTACAGGTGTTTTTTTTGAATTTTC
>NC_041382.1:90566215-90611455 GCF_002162155.2 Triticum dicoccoides | reverse complement strand
CTAGGCGGTGGATGGACTCCACCGTCCTTCCCTCCGTGGAGATGCCGAGGCATCGCCAGAACTGAGCCGCAAAGGGGCACCCGAAGATGAGGTGGTTTGCAGTCTCAAGCGCGGCCGCGCAGCAGGGACACCCAGCTTCCGCCACCGTCAGGATGGTTTTCCGCAGGAGCACATCCCGCGTATGAACGCGAGCCAGGGCCAGCAGCCAGCCGAAGAACGCAACACGCGATGGAGCCCGGGACGACCAAAGGAAGGGCGCCGGCGACCATGTTGTCCCCCCAAAGCGAACAAGGGCGTAAACCCCCCGCGAGGAGAGTTTCCCCTTTGGTCCCGAGCAAAGGACAGCCACCCTGGAATCCGGGCCATCATGGGGCGGCACCCCCTCCATGAGACGCTGAACGGCGGCGCACTCGCGCATCGCCAAGAGAGTTAGCCGGGGAACGAGAATGGCGCGGACGCCGCAGCGTCGGGCCTCCCAGACCGACACTTCCCGGCGAAGCGCATGCGAGAATAGGGCGGGGAAGGCCACGACGAGCGCCCCGCATGGAAGCCACCGATCATGCCAAAATGAGGTTTTCCTGCCGTCCCCCTCCACGACCCTCGTAAGGGCCCGGTAGGCCGGCAACAGGTCGAGGAGGGACTGCCAATGCTCGCCGGGGAGAGGGGGGCGACCAGGGGCCAGGAGGGATCCTCCTCCCATCAGGCTCCAGACCCAACTGGCCCACCAAGAAGGCGCCGGGGAGTGTAGCCTGTGAAGCAGCTTGCGCCCAGACAGGAACCCAGACTGGTCCTCATCGATGATAGCCCCGATCTGCGATTGGAGCCGAGAGGTCAACCCCCGACAGAGGATTTTCACACCCCCGTTCTGAAGCGAAACGGGACGGAAATCGCCGGGGCCCGGCACGCCATCCTTCTTCGGGAGCAGGGCAATGAGAGCACGGTTGATCCCGTCGAGAGAAGCCATGCCGCGGTGGACGTCGTCGAAGAGGCGTTGCAGGTCGTCCGCGACCGCCGGCCAGGCGGCCTGGTAGAATGCGGGACCGAGCCCGTCCGGCCCCGGCGCGCTCGTCCGGTCCAAGGCGAAGACAGCGGCCCGGATCTCCGCCCGGGAGAAGGGGGCCACCAGGGGAGCGCCGTCCACCCGTGGAGCCGCGGCGTAGAGGGCAGCCAGGTCGAACCCCCAGTTAGTAACCGGGGCTCGCCCTAGCAGGGCGGAGTAGAAGCGGCGTAGCGCCGCCTCCTTGGCCTGGTGCGCCACAAGCTCAATGCCATCCACCACGAGCACGCGGATGGCGTTGCACCAACGACGGTGAGAGGCGCGGGCGTGGAAGAAACCGGTGTTTTCGTCGCCCTCCGCCACCGCTCGGCACTTCCCGCGCTGCCGCCAGTAGGCGGCCTGCCGAGAGACCGAGCCCGCCAGGTGTTGGAAAGAATAATGGGCGCGGATGGGGCAGAACTAGAGATCTTGATTGCACTTAGTTCACAGACATGTAAAGTTATTCCTGAAGAGTTCACGCGACAACTAGATAATGATCCGATTAAGCAGAGATTTCTGAAGAGGCTTGTCGACATACTGAATGCAAATATGAAACCTAGCGCTCATTGTCCTGGAATCAGGAGGGTGATACCTGAGCAAGTCATACACTTGATGGAGTGCAATCCTCGCTATGCAGATTGCTTCAACGAATTCAAGATAATTGAAGCACTATCAAGGGTAGAACAAACAGTGTCAAAAGCTGAGAACTACAAGCTCTTCATGGCTGATGCAGGTTTCATGGAGTACAGCACGCCTATGTCTGCTCTTGTGGCAAGAGCAAAAGAGCTTATGTCTCGTGACTGACTACAATTCAACCGTAGATCAGTAGATGGCAGTAGGAGTTCTGAACACATTTGATTTCTCATTTCATAAGCAAGTTGTAGGAGATTCTCCATCCACGATTGCAGTGTATTGTATGTTGCAGTACAGTAAGGGACTCCGTCGATTTTGTTAATATTTTTTGCTAGAACGTGCATCTATATGGATGTCATATTTGTGTTAGAAGAAATGCCAACAAAACGTGAAAATGAACAGAACCGTCGACAGTGGCGTCGACTGAAAGACAAAACAGTCAGATAAAAGAACCACTCTCTGATGCATCTGGTGGGTTTCGAGTGAATATTTCTTCACCTTGTTCCAAGACATCAATGTTTTGGCATAAACTGTTACAGGGAAATTCTCATTAGGTTGGTACCGATGCAATGAAGGATTGTGTCTCAAAACAAATGTCCAATGTTTAGAAGAAAATTTAGGATTATGCATCTAGGTTATGACAACAGGGTTGAAGAGAGGAAGATAGTACCGTAGTACGATGTCAACGCACATATAATCTTGCAAATAATAAGTCTGCTTCATGTGGACAGGTTGGCATATGACATGAAGCCAGAGGGCAAAATCTGTGAGCGTATCCAGGAGGCGATGTCGGATAGTCCATGGCGAGAGTAGCGCGAAAGAATGGTTATGAATACTTTTCAAGATATGGAGCCATACAAACATGGCTTTTTCAGAAATAAGACAATATATTTTGCGGTGCATGGTCCCAATGTTGCAATTCGAGCCTAAAAATGTCCAGGTCTGATTGGGTGATGGTCTGCATTGTTTCAGTAATTCAATGTGACATTGAGCAGTCGAGACTCACTCAAGACGCACCGAATTCAGTGCAGATGTTAGAGACTCCACAAGTTTGTGCTGCTAATTGGCCGGCTAATGATGATATATTATCTAAGTTTAGTCACGGGTGGTAAAGCCTATAATAAACGATTTTAACTAGCAACAGGATCCGCACAGGGACATTGTGAAGTCTAGGTTTATGCTAACACCACGAAAGCTGAACTTTTCTGCCACCCGCCTCGAGGTTGGCCATTAAACACTGCCGCAGTCAGCAGCGATCCCCCAGAAACCACTGATATTTGCTTCTCGGATCAATCCCCGCTGCCGATTTGAGTATAGAAAGGTGCCGGACTGCCTATGTCTATGTGAACCCAAAAAGTATGGTGATAAAATGGCCCTAACATCTCGAGGGCGACCAGTGGTGCCGGAGGCCGGAACGCCGCCGGTGCCAAGGGAGGAGAGGGGGGAAGAGGGGAAGGTAAACAGCACCTGCGGAGCTGGGATGTTGGAGATCCGCGCCGAGCTGATCGCCCCCATGGCGCGGAGGCGGAAGCGAGGCACCTTCGCCTGCTCCTTTCCGGTCGCCGGTTACGCTATTGTTTTTTTTTATCTATATCTATACCAATATAAAAAGATCTAGATGGGCAGATTCAAACCATTCCGACCGTCAAATCATGTTATCTAGCGATTCAAATCGCTCCAATGTTAAACACCAAACACGTTTAACGCTCTAATTATCCACCACTGTCATTGATTATAAACACGTTTTTACTCAATGCTATCCCTTGAAATCTGTCATGTAATTAATATCCTACCATTCCTGCGAAAAAGTAATTAATATCTTACCAAATACCAACGTGCAGCAGATATATCTTATCTAATATAACATGCAACTAATATCCTACCTAATATAAACGTGCATTGCACGTACATTATTACTAGTTTAAGAAAAGACACCATAAAGACATCTTAACACATGTTTATACTAGTGTAATTATTTATTTATTTTTGATTGAACACAGAAGTACATAGCACTCATATTTTTTTGTAAAACTTTCCATCCACTCATCAATTGTGAATACATCCAGATCCATAGACGTAGCACTAGAGGCACTGGAACGAGTCGAATGTGTGTCGCTCTCATCGTTCTTCCTCGACAGAGTCGGACAAACCTTGTTATAGTAAATAGTTATACTAAGACCCCACTAAACCAACCACGTCGATGAGTAAAAGTATAGATCTAAAGGATCCATGTTGTAGACACATGAATATAGACGAACGAAGATCGGATCCAACTAGATTCACCGAAAAGAAATACCAACTAACCCCGTATGATCCGTCGAACACACACCTTCACATGTCCATCGACAACACTAGAAGCACCTACTTATAAATAACCTCACAACAAGATACAGCCTATTGGTGAAGACGATATTTCTTAGCTTGAGATCGAATAAGTTTGTGTAAATAGTAAGATCCAAATATTTGAAAAAAGATATTAAAGAAGAATCTGAATTATGCTTGTGGCGAGTAGTGACAAAAAAATTGAGTGCTTCAAAAGTTTGACCACGGAATGTCATTCGTGAAAATCGTGAAACTTCCTAACAGGAGTTTTCTAGAAAATTAAAATATTTTTTAGTTTTCTGATTTACTGTTCATGTGAGCTCGCAAAAGAGGACTTTCGGCAATTGACTCTGTTATTTTTATTTCTATAACAAGTAATGTTAGCACGCGCAAACAGAGTGTAGCTCAGATGGTAAAGTTTCTTGTGATGGACCATCTATCAAGGTTCAAGTTCTACACTTAGCACTTGTGCTCGCATTTTTCTGGACTAGTAAATACGCACGTGCAATGCGCGTTGATATTAAGAAGGAAATTAATTGCACATTGATAGTAGGTAGGATATCAACTACACATTAGTTATGTGATTCACACAAAAGTTGCGAAGCATCTATCCCCAAGCTCAAATGTTACCTGATGAAGAGTAAAAGCGAAAGAAGAAAATAGTAAACAAGTTTAAAAAATTCTAAAAGTTTTGATGATAGACTTTGACAAATGTTTTGTATGCATGCAAAAATTCAAGCATGAAATGACATTCATGGACAATCATGGCAAAAAAACATATATTGATGATAAAAAATGCTAGTATTGAAAATATTTTAGAGTGCTGGTTTATTTTCATGACTTTCACGAATGTCATTTTGCGCTGAAATTTGGTAAGCATGCAAAACATTTGTCAATGTTTGTAAAAAATCTGTTTATTTTATTTATTTCAACTATTATTTTTTTTACCGTTTATCATGGTACGTTTGAGCTCGGGTTCAAAATTGGGCTTTGGATATTTAACATGATATGAGTTGCACGTTCAACACTTATCATTGGAGCAATATAGGCCATCGGATTGATATGATGGCTGAAATTAATTGAATATACCCCTTTAGATATTCTCTATATTGGTATGGATACAGATTTATTTTAGCCTTTTTCGTTATGATTGTTGAGTAGAAGAAAACGTTACCCTCACCTACGATGCGTTTACGGCTTATCTTTATCTATATCTATACCAATATAAAAAGATCCAAATGAACAGATCTAAATTATCTCGACCGTCAAATCATGTTATCTAGCAGTTCAAATCGCTCCAATGTTGAGCATCAAACACGTTTAACGCTCTAATTACCCACCACTGTCATTTGTTATAAACATGTTTTGACTCAACGCTATCCCTTGAAATCTGCCATGTAATTAATATTATACCATTCTCGTGAAAATGTAATTGATATCTTACCAAATACCAACGTACAACAGATATATCTTATCTAATATAACGTGCAACTAATATATTATCTAATATAAACATGCATTGCACGATGCATCATTACTAGTTAGCTCGAAGAGGCTGATGCAATGTGCGCGTGTGCAGATGAGTACATGTGCAGGTGAACATCGAAACTGCTGGACGGACGACATTAGCTGGCCGAACCCCACGCGATGCAGGAATAAACAGTGTTGTCTGCTTTTGCTCTACCGTATCAACGGCTTGATGTGTAGTGTCGTCCGTTGATCGTCCAAATCTGTCGTCGGTGTAGCAGCGCTCGGTGAACATTCACGATTGTACTGCATTAAATAAATAAAAACACGCGTGCACCGGTGCACGGCGCTGCCACTAGAAAAACCAACCTGTGACATCTCTGGGTAACGTTGACACGTCAACCCTGACACCCAGTGTAACGTTGGCACGTCACACCCAGACCCCACCACCCAGGCCACGGGCAGAGTACTCTGCTAGAACTCCTGCTTGACTTTCCATGGCCGATTCCGGTGACACAGTCCAACCAAACACGCACCAACACGACAGCGACCCGAGCAGAGCCGTGGCGCCCCGCCTCATCCCACCCTCCTTCCTCATCCCTTTCTTGCTTGATCGGCCTCGCCTCTTCATCCTCCGCCCAAGTTTTCAAGCACGCATCGTTGGTCCTTAATCGGTTCTCCGCGCCCGATTTCCCCGCGCTTCTAAATGGGGAGTCGGCGGTGGGTCGCGGCGGCGGCGGCGGCGGCCATGGTGGCCTTCTTGCTGCTGTCCGCAGCCTCGCACGGAGGACGGAGAGGTATTTCTCTGTTCGCCGTACAACTTTTGTGATTGTGTTAGCATCTCCTTTTGGGCGCAAGCTCCAGTCTACCAGAAATCTGTTCCCAGATTCCGTCGTATGAACAAAATGCCCTGATTATCATTCACAGGACCCAGTTTCAACAGCAACAACCGGACTTTTGTTTTTAATTATACCCTAGCGAAGACTATTGTGGAATATGCTTCAGCAGTAAGTTACTTCGTCCTCTTTTCTCTCAACCTGTCATGCGTTCTAGGCTCTTGTATTATCATTCGCACATTACAAATTTGTAATTAAATATTGGAATTCCGTTTTATTTCGAATTTCTTGTATATATTTATATATAACCAAAATTAATTTATGCTCATATTATTTTTCTCATTCTTAGGTGTATATGACGGACCTAACAGCTCTATATACATGGACATGCTCAAGATGTAATGACTTGACTAAAGTGAGACAACTAATTGTGTCGTCTTGTTATTTATCTTGTCTAATTGTGTCGTTTGGTTTACTTTTAAGTTCAACTACTACAAATAACTCACTACCGATGTCGCCGGGTATCTTATTTCAAAACAGGGCTTTGAGATTAGGTGTATAATTGTCGATATCCAGAACTGCTTGCAGGTCTGTATGCTACATTGCTACAACCTTAATTTACATGGTAAAGTTTGTTCCCCACGGGACTAAAATATTCTTGCGATTAAATAACCTGACAGGCATTCATTGGTGTTGATCATAATCTCAATGCTGTAATCGTTGCAATCAGGGGAACTCAAGAGAACAGGTTTTGGAATAATTTGGCATAGCTTTACTGGCTTTTGTGTTTATGTCCCTCTTTGTTCACTTCTAAATTATCTCATTCAGTGTACAGAACTGGATTAAGGACCTGGTATGGAAGCAAGTTGACCTAAACTATCCAAACATGCCTGATGCGAAGGTCTTTGGCACGAACTTGAGATATATACTCTGTTTATATAGGAGTAGCTGTTATTTATTTTCTGATGAGGTTTATGTTCTGGTTAAAGGTCCACACTGGATTTTACTCTGCTTACAATAATACACTTTTACGTCCAGCCATCACAAATGCTGTTCGCAAGGCAAGAAGATTGTATGGAGATATTAGCATAATAGTTACAGGGCATTCGATGGGAGGAGCTATGGCTTCTTTCTGTGCACTTGATCTCGCTGTAAGTGCCCCCGCGATTATGTTATTGGCATAAGGCTCACCTTTTGTTTTGGTGAACAAGGGAATACTATCTTTCGACATTAAACACTTCTGTATTTGCTGATTCATGATCTCTGAAATGTTCCTCCCATTTACAGATTAGCCTTGGAAGTGACACTGTTCATCTCATGACTTTTGGGCAACCACGTATTGGCAATGCTGCCTTTGCCTCCTACTTTGAACAATATGTACCCAGTGCGATCCGAGTGACACATGAACATGATATTGTGCCTCATTTACCCCCTTATTTCTTCTTCCTTCCGCACCTGACATACCACCACTTCCCTAGAGAGGTATGCCCCTGCATAAACCTAGAAATTGCATGACTTGATCATTGTAAAAACTCTCTCAACATTATATGCTCATTGTTCTTTTCAACCAAACGCACTCTAGATATTTTTTTACTTGGACACTGTCGACAGACACAGCATCAACAGGACGCCTGGTGCTCCCAAAGTGATATAAACATCTGCATGATGTGTAATACAATTGAACATCAGTTACCATGCAAAACATTTGTCACCACGCATTACTATTTTGATGAAATGCAGTAGTTTACCATTGTGTTGTCTCTGTTTGAAGAACCGGACTATCTATACGAACATTTCGCTCTGAATCGATTTTGGAAAGATCTCTTACTATATATCTGTTATACATCCTTGAATCACCATCCACTGTGCATTCAAATTTAAGGTATGGGAACATGATGTTGATGGCAACACAACCTTCCGAGTTTGCGACGGCAGCGGAGAAGATCCAGATTGTTGCAGGTGGGGGCCCATTCATTTCTCTGGTAGCGATTTGGTTAACTCACCCTGTCTCCTGTTTCGAAGTCCTAACACCTGTTCGGCTGCTCCCTGTCTCTGCATTTATAGGAGTGTGTTTGCGTTGTTCTTGAGCGCCTCAGACCATCTGACCTACATGGGTGTTGAGATAGCAGCAGACGACTGGAGCACCTGCAGAATCGTCATGGCCCAGAGCGTCGAACGGCTCCAATTGTATCTTAAGAGTCATGTTATCACGTGGAAGAACCCTGTCGATATCATCATTGCAGATCATAGCGTGCAGACTGATCCGAGCAGTTCCAGCTAGTCATTATTCATACAAGCTGGTGTATAGTGTTGTCAGCATTTGCATGGTTTTAGGCATTCAGCCAATGGGATGGTTTCAACATTTTTAGCATGACAGATATGTGGTTCTTTTATCTGTAGCTTGTAAATGTAGAGAGATGTGCAGAAGCAGAACACCAAAGTGTCATAGGGACAAGTTTCTCAGAATCTTGGGTCCAGTGGTAGTACATGACTAGGTTTTTTTTGGAAGTGTTAAAATTTTGTTGAATATGTGTATAGGACTACAGTTAGGCCACACAAGAGATTTAGGTGTTTGAGTCAAACATTTGTAATATGAGCTTATTATTATATAAAGGCACCACGGGTAGCCAAAATAGACTATGACGGAGTTGGTAGCATAGACACGAGATTAACAGAGGGACGGTCCGGACACTCTCGTGGCAGGGATGTTTGGCGGCCTGCCCTGGCGGTTTGTTGTCGATCTGTATATACTATGTATATACTATGTTTTTTTTGAAAGGATGTATATACTATGTTGATTTTGAACCTTGTTAACAAATATCGTCTCTTTTGTATTTTTAACATGAAGTCAGGAAGTATGAACTACATCAAGTAACCGTGGGCGCGGGACCAAGGGGCGCGAGCTCACCAACAATCAGGGTCGAGCCATGTAATTGTAGCTTATCTAGGTATATATAAGGCGAGATAGGGGCCTTCTCAGGGATCTGACACGTTCTATAGATCATACTATAGCTAGGTTCTCATCTACCACTATCTTCTTTCTTTCCGCCATCCGGCTGAGAGCTTGTAACCTAAGAAACTAATCTCCCCAATGATCCTTTTGATCGCTATGAGTGCTGGAGGCAATACAACCACCAAAGGTAGGACCATAGGAGTAGGGTCTTACCTTCTCCCGGAGGGCTAAAACCTGGGCAAATCTCATGTCTCATGTCTTACCATCCCAATCCGCCGCTCACACCTCCTCCAAATAAATATGTCGCCGCTCAATAACACTGACGGTCTTGAAATACTGACAACCATAATGGTCATGATAGGATCGACAATCTTGTCGTCAAGAACATTGAGAACAATACCTTTGAAGAGGGTATCAGTAGCCTGGAAAGCTTTCTCATCTTCAGGAGTAAATGGTCCTTGTGGCTTTCCCTTGAAGGTTTGTGGTTAGCCAAAGAACTTCCTTGTCTGCCATTCCTCGTAATTCACACCCTCAAACACATGAAGTTTGAGGGTTGCAGCAAAACAGTTGGAGAAATTGCCAATGATAAGGTTTTTTGATTGTTGAATATGTGAGAAATTTTCCAATAATTTTAATCCAAAAATGCGGCAAATAAATCATGATTAACATACCAAACATGAATAAAGAAAAGAACATCAGTGCTACTCAAACTAGTCATGTAAGATAAAAGCAACATGTCTAGATCACATGCTAGTACAAGAATTCCAGAAGCAATCCCTAACAAAAGGGAAAAGACGCATAGGGTGACCTGACCGGGCCGGCCCCTCAATGGACGGCAGCATTGTTACAAATTTTAAAATCCCGAGCATTTTTAAAATCACACGAAATCATTTTTGAAAATGTGAGATGATTTTTAATATTTTTTTGAAAAACACGAAAAAAATAGAAATACAGAACATTTTTTTGGAAAAAACAGGAAAACTATTTTGAAAATGTGAGCAAAAATTGAATTTCAAACGTTTCTTGAAAAACACGAACATAATTAGAAATTCCGAACATTTTTTTAAATATGAAAAAATATTGAAATTCCTAATACTTTCTGAAAATGGGAAAAATTTAAAAACACAAAGAGAATTTGAAATTATGAACAAAAATTAAAAAAATGTGAATATTTTTTGAAAGTGTGCATATTTTTTGTAAATTGTAATTTTTAAATGTGGCATTTTTCATAAATGAGAACATTTTTTAGTTTTTACCATTTAAAAATTAAAGAAAAAACCAAGAAAAAGAACAGAAAAAATGAAAAACCAGAAAAACAAGTGAAGAAAACATGAGAAAAAAACAAAACCCATTGAAGAACCTGCTAAGACGATCCCGAAACCAGATCATCATGTACTGCCTTCTCTTTTACAAATGGGACGGCCCGCTTACTCGGTTGCTCGTGCTAAGGATCTACACTTTGACACAACAGGCGTCATCCAGGAAATTCATGTAGAAAATACCGCATCTAGCGCTCCCCGATATTTATATTGTTATTGAAGAAAAAAACTACAATGACTTCATTAATCAGTTCCCAGATGAAGAACTGGACGATATCATTTACTACTCCCTCCGTTTCAAAATAATTATAGTTCTAGGAGTATCTTAAGTCAAAACTTATTAAGTCTGACCAGAAATACACAAATAGTATGTATCAATGTCTATAAAACCAAATTTCCTTCATTAGATTCATTATGAAATGAATTTTCATATTATATATATTTGATATCATAGATCTTGACGTAAATTTCTATAAATTTGATCAAACCTTTAAAAGTTTGACTTGAGAAAATATTAGAACTTCAATTATTTTGGAATGGCAGGAGTACCCGAAAGAAAATTAAAAGAAAGAAGGGAAAATCTAATGTGCGTAGCATGCACCGTGGTATTCCCATGCTGCTCCGCGAGTTTGTCTCTGGCGAGGACTTCAAAACAACATATCATATTGTCGTGTTTGAACAATTTTTTTACGGACTCTGGTTGTTAGAATATGACAACATAATTGTCTCTGCCAATCGTGAACAATTGCCACAATAATTATGTACAGTTACCAGATAATATGTTTGTATGTGTTTAGACGTTGTAATGTGATGTAAGGGTAGAGAGTGAATAACCAAGTGTTAACAATAGAAAAGGAGTGGCATCATCCCATACAAGTACCACGAAGCAAGTTTGCTAGTGATATATATTGGCGTTCAACAATCCAACAACCAAGTTAATATAATCTGACAACTAAGTGGCTCATAATCTGGAAACTAAGTGATATTAATGTGCCAACTACTGATGAAAACAAAAGTTATGAAAACATGTCAACATGAAGATATCGTCGCGAGGGAGCTAACAGTGAAAGCGGATCATCGATCGGATTAACAATTTGGAAGATATAAAAATAGTAAAATCTCAAAATAAATAAAAAGAATCTTTGATGATGTCGTGTCTATGTATCTTTGCATGCATGTAAGAGAGAGAGAGAGAGAGAGGAAGAAGAGCCCCCGCATGAAAAGACCTCTGGTAAGTCAAGAGAGAAAGAACAATCAATCAGCCCGACATGACCTTAAGCGGTTAAGCCCTTAACCAGATCATTCGCAAAAAAAAAGCCCTTAACCAGATCGATCGAGCAGGGCAGCATGCTGGCTATCTTCAATGAAGGCCCTCCATGTCGCCGTCCTCTTCGCAGCCGAGCTCAAGGTATTTTCGCCGAAACTCTGACCGGAACATCACGCGGCTGCTATGTCGTAATTAATGACCAGCTAGGCCATACCTCCATGTACAACTTGACGTCGTTGGAGGAGAGCAGGTTCCTACGCAGCCAGAAAAGGTCTCTGTTCTTACTTCACTATCGATCGGGCCGGTCAGCCATGGCTGTCAGCTTACCAGCAGCCGGACGTCGTCCATCGGTCGTCACGCCGACGACGAGAGCGCGGCTGCCATGCATGCATGAACGGCCGGATCACTACTTTTCACGCTTTCAGAACCAGCTCGCGCGGTCTAGCTAAATTAATTAATTGGTCATTAGTCATTACTCATTACGAACGCGGATATCATATGTGCGTCGGTCTACACGGAGGCATAGGCGTAAAATGCAATATTGGGACCCTAGTTTTCATGAGTAGTGACCGTGATGGGGAAAGAAGACTGGACTTGCAGCTTCTGAACCACCACCTGAGCTCACCTCGTGGCAACACTTCAAGTGCAAGTTACACGGAGGTAGGCGCACGACACGACGGATTCGTTCAAGATGACCAAGGGCATGCTCGGCAAGGTTGTGTTCGTTGGAATTATGTCAGACGCCATTGAAAATTAGGCTCGTCTTCTCCCAAAGTCTCAATGGTGACGCGAATTAAATTGGAAACAAAATTACACAAACCACCAACTATTAATGCTTATTTTACCTACCATACGAGTTTGTTGCACAGAATAACACATATTGGTGTCATCTGTTGGAGATAGGTCTAATCCAGTGTGTTACATAGGCTGATGTGATTTCTAATGGGTGGGTCTGACATGTAAGTGCATGTTGGCAAAAAAAATCTACCACATGTTCAAAATTTAACATGTTTACAAAAATGTGAAAAAACTCGGTAGAATGTACATTTACTCAACTAATCAAGAAAAGCTAAATTGGACTAAGCGTTTCGAAGATATTGAAAGTTTTAGTTGGTCCGCTGATGTGTCCAGTATTTTTTTTCCTTTTCCCATGGGTGCACTTACAAGCAGGTTTTTCTTTCTTGTTAATGTGTGCACTTACAAGCAGAATACACTTGTTGAAAATCATGTCAACATACCTGAATGTTGGATTAAACACGATTGCAACAAATTACATCAATATATGGTGTTATATGCAACAAATCTATATAATGGGTATTGAGTAATATCACTCCAGCCTCCTCCTCCAAGAAAGAAAGTTAGGGTTCGTGCCTCTCGCCGGCGTCGGCGCAGGTCCACCTCGTCTCCGGTGGCCCTAGGGCCATAGAGGCGCGGTGGATCTTGGCAAGGGCCGGCGGGAGGGCTCCGTTTTTAGTCGTTTTTTCAATCTTGTTAGGGTTTGTGTCCTGCTTAAGAAGGTGAGATAGCGGCGGCTCCCTGAAGATGGAATAAAGGTCTCCCCGCCTAGCCCCCCGTTTTGGCGGTGCGTCTAGCATTGTTGGTGGGCGTGTGGGGGTGTGTCTCTGGCGGATCTATCTTTGGTGGATTTGCTCGGATCTCGTCGTTGTTCATCTACGTTTGTGTGTCTTCGGTTTGGGTCCTTCCGACCTACGTTATTCTTCATCGGCGGCGGTTGCTGTTCTGGGATGCTGGTACTATGGGGCCTTAGCACGACGACTTTCCAACTGTCTACTGCAACAAGTAGTGTTGCGGCGATGACGGTGGCGCGCCTTCGACTCGCTTCAGTGCTTGTAGTCGTCGCTAGGTGGCCTACGGATCTGGATGTAATTTTTATTTCTAGTGTTGGTTGTACTGCCATGATTGAAAATGAATAGATTGAAAGTTTTCTCCCAAAAACACCTATATAATGGGTGATTTGTGCAAAATCAATATCAATAGTTGGTGGTTTGTGCAATTTTCACTAAATTGGATCTGACGTGTAGGTGTATAATCCTAGCTGACCACTCTTGAAAAAGAAAACATTGGATGGCGCCTGCCCGTTCAAAGACCTGCACGGGCATGCTGTGTTTGTTTTAGAAAAGGAGGTTGAGCTCCGCCCTCTGCATCATACAATGTTACAGTCAAATTATTTTATTATTCAATAATGCGGTATAAAATAAAACATTGATCCTTTCGAATCCACTTTCTAGACAACAAAAATCACTCCTACAAACTTAATGATAATGATGGTCATGTTCATGGCCTTGCCCTAATCTCACCCCTGCACATACCATCTAAAATCGGAGCACCGGTCCAGCAGACCCTTCGCACATAGCGCATGCGCATGCTTCAGAAGTCGTCATCACTGTCTTTGGTGAACCCATCTTCGGTACATGGATCAATGAAATGATCTTGCCAGGCCCATCGTCGACACCAGACAACGTCATTGCCCTGCACTCGTCCATCACCAAGAGTCCACCGCCGAGACCAGCTACACCGCGCCGCTAAGACTAACTGTCTTCGACTCGGAAGACCACGCTGCTCCACCTCAGGACCCATCCAGCCATCACATGCTCCAAAAAATGTACGACGCCACATTGTTGCCATCGTACGATCTAAGAAACCCGGATCTAGGACTTCTCCAGAGCAGCATGACGGGAAGATGACAGTTACAACAACGACATCTCCAACAAGGAAATGACGTAAATACACTACCATCATCCGCCATGACCGAAGTCGGCGAGGTTTTCACCGGCGGACGCACCTCGCCCTCGACGCCGCCTCTAGGCACCGCCACATGAAGCCACCTATTGGCCTGTCATCCCCGATGAAAGGGACGCCGCCGTGGTGATCGGAGCCGCTGCCCCGGGGGGCCTTGCGCCGTAGATCTCCGCCGAGTCTTACGTCCCCACGTTGTCACCGGACCAACGCCGTGCTACCGAGAGGAGCAGCCGTTGTAGGAAGATCTCGCGCCACGGACGCGAGATCCCCGTCGTACCCTTTACCGGCGGTGCACGGGTTTTCCCTATGGCCACCTCTAGGGACGGCGAGGGGGGCAGGGGGCCACGGGAAGGAGGAGGTGGTGGTGGCGGCGGGGGCTAGGGTTAGTGCCCCCGGTCGCCATGGAGAAGGTGACGCAAGGAACAAGATCTGTTCCTCTCCTTGCAGGTGAGTAGCATGTGAACACGAAAGACCAGCTTTTCAGGTCTTCTCAAAGCCACGCTGTGTATATAAGGCCGTCGACCGCTCCAGGTTTTCTCAAAGCCACACCACTACAACAATCACCAGACTACACATTTTATCATGGCGTCTCATGATGCTACCGCGCCTGTGTTTCATCCCACGGTCTGGGGTGACTTCTTCATCAACTACAATCCAGAACCGTTACAGGCATGCTTTCTCTTGTTACAGCAGTAATAACAGCGTCCGGGAGCAGTACATTTTTTCAGTCTGCGTGTTTTTCCTTCGGTTTTATGGCCCGACCTAAAGTAATTACCTGGTCTGGACTCTGGAGCCATTGTTGAGATATATGCCTGGATTCTGTTTGTTTATTGGCTTTCAGTTTTGTTTCGATAGACCGATAAAACTTCAAGATTGCATTCAAACCCCTCTTCCGGAGATTTTGATGTTACAAACTTGGAACTATCATCTCATGTTTCTTTTTTTTTTTCTTGTTTCCCTTTGCAGTTTCTATTTATATTTAAACATGTCACGGTCTGTTTTCCTGTTTGCAGAATAGCTAACATCTAATGGCTGCAACTTTAGCCAAGAACAATCTTTCCTTCTAACACTATTATTTTCTCCCCTTGTCACATGGTTAAATAAATTTCACCATGGACATGGTTTCAGTTAACACTGCGTAACATATATTTTGGTAATGCCATGTAGATGTCAGAGGAAAGGATGACGGAGAGGTCCAATCAACTGAAGGAGAAAATAATCGGGTTATTTTCATGCGGTACCATAGTTGAGCAACTGAACCTTGTAGACACACTACAACACCTAAGCGTAGATCATCATTTTCATGAACAAATTGACTCCACATTAAGAAGCACTCATGCTGGTGAATTCAATAGCTCCAGCCTTCATCATGTCGCCCTTCGGTTCCGCATACTGAGGCAGCAAGGCTTTTGGGTGTCTCCAGGTATTCACTAATAACCCAACCTCCTGAAATATTGTATTGTCCATAAAAGTTTCTTGTTTTATGTAAGTAGCCGTTGTCAAACTTCGAGTTTTTCGCTTGATGCAATTACAAATACGCAGAAACACTACATGCTTAAAATTCACATCATGTCACGTAAAAGCAGTTTGGTCTGGAATACTGATGTGTTGCTTGTTTTAAGAAAACTACAAAACGTATGCATGCAATTAAGAAGAGAGAATCACCAATGCTACCCATATATGCTCATAAGATGTAACATGTATCTCTTCTTGCAGATGTATTCAGCAAGTTCAAAGACGAACATGGGGCCTTCCATGTTACCGTAACTAACGACCCAAGGGGGCTATTAAGTCTATACAATGCAGCATACCTTTTTATCCATGGGGAGACAGAGCTTGAAGAAAGCATCTCATTTGCGAGGCGACACCTCGAATCGATGGAAGGTAAGCTTGATTACCCATTGGGAGAGCAAGTCAGGCGCGCCCTTCACTCACTACCGGAATCGCCCCCTATGCCGACGGCCAGGGCCGTCGGCATAGGCCTGAGTCCCGTCGGGATAGACCTATGCCGACGACCCCCGTCGGCATAGGGCCGTCGGCAACATATGTGTCGGCATAGCCAGGGAGGCCGTCGGCATAGAAAAGCCGTCGGCATATATGATACGCCGACGGGGACCGTACATCTATGCCGACGGCCCCGGCTGTCGGCAACTATCACGCCTAACGGCGGCCGCCATCAAGTCTGCCCAGCGACTGGTCGCCACGTGGCACCCCTATGCCGACGGCCTAGCCGTCGGCTTAGTCAAAAACTATGCCGACGGCTCGACCGTCGGCATAGGTGTGCCACGTGGCGACCAGCCGCTGCTCGTGGACCAGGGCTGTGCCGACGGCTGGGCCGTCGGCATAGTTTGAAACTAAGCCGACGGCCAGGCAGTCGGCATAGTCCTTCATACAGAGCTCCCAGTAGCTGACACGTGGGCGCCTATGCCGACGGTCTAGCCGTCGGCACAGTTTTAGCCGTCGGCATAGGTGCCACGTGTCAGCTACTAGGAGCTCACGCTAGCCCTATGCCGACGTCCTAGCCGTCGACATAGTTTGCTTTTGCTTTTTTTTTCTTTTTTCTGTTTGTTTTCAAATCAATTCAATTCAAATAGCAGCACATATCAGCAGATATATATGATGGGATAGACATATAAAACACAACGGGATATCATCCGGCACCATCACAACAATATATGCATAAGCATCATCACACACAAGTCTCTAAATGAACATCATCACAACCAACATAAGCATAAGCATATAGAGAAGCACACAAGTCATCTAAATGATCATCACCACACACAAGTCATCTCAAGCATCATCACCACACACAAGGATCATCGAGCACCGCGGAGGTCGTCACCACCAAGACGGCCGAAGCCCAGGTCGTCACTGCTAGCGGCAGCGCTACCGCCAAGACCGCCTCCGCCTCCACCTCCGCCTCCGCCTCCGTGGATCGGAGTGGTCGGGCTCCGTGTCTCCGGAGTGCTGCGAAAACCATCGCCAACGGTAGATCCACCTGTTCCCTGGATGTTGAAAAGACATATGCACGGGATATATGACTGTGTTGAAAGGCATGACATGATTTGGGTGAATAGATTGGGGATGAACTAATCGGCGAGGGGCCAGCGTTCTGTGCCACAAACTCCTCAAAGCTCTTCAGCACTGGTTGTGTTGGAGGGCATTGTGCTGGAGGGAACTGAGGACACCTGCCGGTCGCTATATCCTGAAAAGCCTGCTGCATCTGGCTATCCCTCTGCACTTGGTGTTCATAAAGCCTCTGATGCCACGCCATGGTCTCCTGGCGTGTGTACTCCAGGTAGGCCTACGGTATGACATGATGGAACTCATAAAACTACTAAATGCGGAAAATAAAGTGAGCAATGAAGATAAGAGGGAAAATACTTACAGATTGTTGCTCCTAAAAGAGGGACTGTGTACTGGTCACTGGCTGGTTCGTGCGCTGGCTCAGGCTCGGGTCGATCCGACGAAGCTGTGTGTAGGAGATACTAGGAGTGATCACAGCATCGAGAACCGCCTCCCGACCGTGCTCCTTGGGCCCCATCCTCACCACCACCATGTCGTCCAGAGGCGCCGCAATGGGGTCAGGTGTGTCAGGATGTAACTTTAGATACGCTTCGGAGTAGGCCTTCTTCCTCCCTGCGGTCTTCTTGCCGTAGTACTTGGTCTCGCCAGGCTTGGGGTCCTTCCGCGTATGGGCGATCTCCCACGCCTGCATGTGTGAGAGCGGCCGCTTCAGTTTCTCCTCCTGCACCACCAAACAGAGGTTAGTCATACATAAGAAAGTGATGGTAAATAGAAGAAGAAGAATGTTTAATGGGGTTAGTCAGTGGACCTCCCTACCCGATTGTGTTAGGTCAGCCCATAGGAACACTTTGGAGCAACATCCGGGTCAGACCCACAGCAAGATCCCCTCCGTGTAGACCCCACGCGTCCGTTTCCCCCCTCCAGGTGCCGGCGGCAGCGCCGTCCGTGAGGGGGGGCACACCCCGGAGCCCCAAGACGGGCGTCTACGCATGCATGAACACTTTCACATATGCATCGGGCCCCGTGCGATGTTTTGGTGACATAGCTACACCCCGAATCCCCCCACCAACCAGAATTCCTTCCGTGTCGACCGTTTCCCCCCTCCGTGACACGGCGATAGCGAAGTTCTTAACGGGGGGCAATCGATATACCATCGGGTATGTTTTTTTAGATAAGGCATAATTATCTTATGCAAAAGCAAAAACTAAAATAAAGTAAAAATAACAAAACAAAGTAAAAATTAAAAAAATAAAGTAAAATACACGGATCGATGACGGAGGTTGTCCCACGGATCGATGACGTGGCGTGGCACACGGATCGATGACGTGGCGAAGGGGCCTATGCCGACGGCTGTGCCGTAGGCATACCTCTGCCACAGATAACCAAAGTAAAAATAAAAAATTAAGTAAAGTAAATATATGTCGACGGCAAGGCCGTCGGCATATCTGTGCACACATAGATCGATGACGTGGTGTGGCACACGGATCGTTGACATGGCAGAGGGGCCTATGCCGACGGCTGTGGCGTAGGCATACCTCTGCCACAGATATGCCGACGGCTGCCGTTACCGGCCGTCGGCGTAGGATCAGCGCCGTCAAATGGTCAGCGCTGACCGGGCAGGTGGGCCCGGGCTATGCCGACGGCCTATCCTATGCCGACGGGCCCCGTAGGCGTAGCTCGGGCGGTCCCGACGGCCTCTTCTATGCTGACGGCCCATGTCGACGGCTATTCTACGCCTACGGCCTATCCTTGGCCGTCGGCATAGGTCCATAGATGCCGACGGGGGCCGTCGGCATAGATTTGGCCGTCGGCAACCCCAGTTTTTCTGGTAGTGACTTGCCGCTGCCAAGGACCTTGAAGAGAGTAGAGGTGCTGCATTATATGTCAGAGTACAAAGAAGAGCCGCCGCACAACACCTCCATTTTGGAGTTCGCCAAACTGGATTTTAACCTTCTGCAACGTCTCCACTTGAAGGAGCTCAAGGCTCTCTCTAGGTAACATATACTACCTCCGTCCTGATTTATTGGTCCCCTTAGTATTTTGTGTCAAATTTTGACCATGGATTGAATTAACAAAATGTTAATGCATGTCACAAAAAATAGTATCATTGGAAACCATGTCCAAATACGAATCCAGCGACATAAGTTCTGATGACATGCATTAACATTTTGTCAGTTAAATCTATGGTCAAATTCAGGCATTAAAGAATAGATAAAAATCAAGTTCTTGATATTAGGATGCTAATCCTTTCGCATTTTTCCGGAACAAAAGATAACTTTCAGTCATACTTCTCATAAATTGAACCTAGCAGCAATATCGTTTTTACAGAACACTAACAACAAACTCACTTTCAGATGGTGGAAAAATCTTTACAGAGAAGTGGGGCTAAACTACTCGCGGGATCGTGTGGTTGAGTGCTACTTCTGGGCGTATACAGCATACTATGAGAAAGAGTATACACGTGCAAGGACGATTCTTGCCAAGATAATCGCAATCTCTACTCCTAACTAGTAGAATGCCCGTGCGTTGCTACGGGCTATAATTCATATAAATAAATAAAACAAATTAAGGTCGTCTCCAAGGTCGAAGCTCATTTCTCTCTCAAATGTCCGGGCGTGTTCGGGCATTAAACGGGCGCCATGTAGGCTCTCAATAACCAACTGGATAGTCCGGGCTCCCCAAATCCAGCCCATATGGGGATAAATGTGATTGCCCGGACTATATGTCATGTTATCTTGAACACGTAGTCCCAACACAAAAACCCCATCCCATGACGCACTTTTTCTTTTTCCTGCCGGACCCTCCCCTTCTCACTCATTTCCTGATGCAGCGGGGCATTTCTCGTTGGAGCCCTCTCCTCTAAAACCTGATGTGACCCAGCTCATCTTCACCATGGCGCCTTCTCTCCTTCAAACCGTACTTACCCGCGGAACGCCAAGGATGAGTCCCCCGCCAACCGCCCTGCTTTCCACCATGATCACCTCTCCATGTGTTTGTGTCTATTCACCACCGCCATAGGGGGGGGGGGGAGTGTGCTGCTCATGACGCCCCCAAGCTAAGAAGAAGGATCTGATGTCTCTTGAAGCATTGTCACATTGTACCATAACGTACAATGTCATGCATTGCGACGAAAAAAATGGTGTCTGTTGTTGGGCATGCAATTGATACATACCCTGCCCGTTATTAACTCTTGAAGCAACCAAACCAATGCATTTACCCTTCTATCCTAACCAATCAATTGTACGTGTTGATGAAAAAAATATGAACCGCCTGCTCATGCAGTTTGCTACAGATGGCATCTCTAATGAAATGCAATTTGCCACATTTTCTAAAGTAGGGATATTATTCCACTTAGACAGTCGTAATTGATTCGACCAATCCCAATCCACATTCGGCTCACTCTCAACCCTCACTCTTATCACAAAGTACATTAACTCATGTTCTAAGTGAGCCAATGACCGACAACATTGTGGCATGCTTGCAACATGGGACAAGGGCGACAATCATCCTCTTGTCTTAGTGCTACTACCTCCTGGTTCTATATTGGACTTACCCTTCATCCGGGCTCTACCATGATGGCACGACACTCATGTGTGGCCACGGAAAAAGAAAACTATGAATAGAAATGTTCTTCCAAAGCATGAAAAATGTCAATGTTTCTCTCCTCTTCCCTCACTCGCGCGCACATGCCTGATTTGTGATACAAATTTATGTACCCGTGAGAAGAGCAAGAAAAAATCCCCTCACTTTCTATCTCCCACACCAAAAACTGCCTTGATGTCACAAAATTTACCAATTCTACGCTCCAATAAACCCAATGAAAGAGAGGGCATATCATGTTGGAACCTTGAGTTTCCCTTCAACACAAGTTGGACCCGTCAGCTAAATACAACATTCAAAATGTTCGGAGTTATCAGGGAAAACCAGCTAAAACGTAATAAACAAAAATCTATACAAAGAGAAAATCTAAAGCGCACACCCAATGAACGAATCAAGCTCACATGACAACTTAATATAAGCTTATTGTAGCTATTCTAATATCTGAGAAGTGCAAACTGTAAACGCCATTGTCTACTGTACGAATTCTTAAGAATAAGAGTGATGTTACTATGCAAGATACAAACTTGACAGCGACAATGTACTATGGATGCAGGATGTTGTTTATGATTGATTGGTTAGGCTAACTTGTTAGAGGCCAAAAACAAAATAAAAAACTTGTTGGCTGGTTGTGATCCTCTATCGAACGGAACTATAAATGAAGCCGCCAACGCATCATCAAGAATTAAAGCCATGGCTCTTCTAGAAAAAAAATAGTGATGTATTGAAATATGTATTTGACGGATTGAAGGGAATCATAACTGGTCAACTCATTGTATCCTTCAATACCTAAGATGAAAAAGAAACACCCCAATATAATTACATATTCTCTGACCACCCTCTACACAAGTTCACAATGAGGAAAAATGATACATTCAATTCTGGACAATAGATTAAAAACCTGTTTGCTCTATGTATCAAGAAAAACCGCTGCTAGAGTTCAACAAGTAAAACATTGCTCAAGAACGGATGTGTGATTTATAATATTCTGAAGATTACGTGAAACAGAACCTTGCTGGAGCGACACTGTTCCACATACAAATGCAAATACCCACCTTGGATAATCTTCCTGTGAAACCATCCCATATCTTCTTATTAAATTCATAATATGTGCTGTCACCGAATTGGAATCCATGAACTCTCTCTAATGTTGTAAGCCCACAAAAGAAGCATATATTTGAGTTTCAGAGAAAAAAAATAAGTTTGTACCCATAACGACATAAGTTGCAAGGACTCTATTGAACATAGAAGCTTCCAAAAAAAATTAATTAAAAAAGGGTATCCTCTAAATCTAGCGTAGATGCATAACAACTGAAAGTAACAAACATACATGCACCATAATTTTACTAATAACTACTTGCCTAGACATAATGGGAGTCGTTGACAAAGGAGGTGGATCCACATCCTGCTATGTATGAGAGGAACATCAGCTATGAAATTTATCTTCGAGATACTTCCATCTTATATAAGCTAAAATTAACTTGTCAACACACCTTTGACTTGAATTAGCATGGCTCTTACAATACAGAGTGTTCACTATTTTTCTGAAACCTACCTTTCTGAATCAGAATCAACAATACAGAGTGATCACTATTGAGTACTGAACTACGCATAGTTTGCAATTGACGAAAAGCTTCATCAAGTATATCTGTGTATGTAGAAGAGGCCAAGGAGAGTACTATGGTGAGAGCGTACGTCATGGAGCGAGGCTCCAGTCCAACACTCCCAGCCCTCCCATGAGGATACCCACCATACGTTGCAGTCCTGTAGCTTGTTAATTAAGTACAAAAATGAGAATCGATACCTAAGAGAAAAGTTGTTTTAGAGCTCACATGCTCCTCAACTAAGTAGATGACTGGAATAATACCAATGGTACACAATCTGGGTGAAGTACAAGCCTTGCGCGTCCTCCACCATGCTCCTCCTCCTCCTCTAAGTCCAGAGCACCGGCCGGACCCATTTTCGTTCTGCCTAGGTATAGTCTGCCGAGGTGGCAGGCTGGCAGCAGCTTCGCGACAGCCTCCTCCAAGCTCCAGTGAACTGGCAACGTTGGTGCCAGCGCGCGGCGCAGTGGAGCTTGCCCCCGGCAGAGCTGATCTCCGAGTCCCACATGGCGCCTTGGCAGATTACGATCTCGTGTCGCGTCGAAGAGGACGACCATGGTAGTGCGCGGCCGGGTAGGGCATGGCGGGGACGAGACGTCCGCCCAGGATGCGGTTTTGTCGGCTGGCGAGTAGCTGGTCGGAGGTGGCCGGCATCGACGAGAACGGCACGGTGCCGTCACGATCGGACCCGGCCGTCGAATGGAAGGAACGCGCTGGCAAGGCGATCCGGCGCGTCCACGATGGCTGCACGAGGCAGCGCTACGCGCCCGTGGCCGGCAGTAGGTGCACCAACGAGTTCTGCTCTGCTCGCCCTACCATGTGCACATTCAAAACTCACCCGACCATGCGCACATTCTCCGCCGCCGCCGCGTCTGCCTCGTCCAAAACAGCTTGGGGGAGAGACGAGGAGGATTTGAGGAGGCTGCGGAGGAAGGAAGCAAGATTTACGGGATAGGCGGACGAAGGGGTGGGGTTTCATTCGATCGATGGGAGGCGGGGGTCCAAAGCGTGGGGTTTTTAGGAAGGTGATCCCATATGAAACTTGTGATTGTCAAGCATGGCACGCGTGATTAGTGATTTATTATGAAGAAATATATTATTTTATTATGGAAGATTATCGAGAAAATCTCGTGTCTGTATTTTAGGAAGGTGATCCCACATATATGGCGTAATTTCTGAATTCTGAATTACTTATTGTTTACATAATTGAATTGAATCAACACCTACCAAAGGAACCATGAAACAAGATCTCTCCTTAATGGGGTTTGGTTTTTTTAATGGGAGGAAGAAAAACCAATGAGAGAAGGTGGGACGAAGTAAAACCGGACGAAAAAAAGTCAGACGAAAAAAAACCAGACGAAAGTAGTGGGACTATTCAACCAACTCATCCATTAGGAGTAGAGATGGACGAGTTGGTTGAATAGTCTTCGTCTGGTTAATTTTCGTCCGGTTTATTTTCGTCCCACCTTCCACCGCCCCTCCCACGTTAATTTTTTCTTTTTCGCACTTAAAACCGAATCGTGTTTGATACTCCTTCCATTTATTCGTGTTTGCTTTAATTAGTTGTCGATTCAATTCAATCATGTAAATATTTGGTGATTAAGAATTCAGAAATAAACCATATACATGAGATCACCTTTCAAATAGATCAACTCCCTCTCCGATTTATTTCTCCTACTGATCCCCTTCCATACTTAGCTCCCAAAATAAACCATATCACCACGCATGAAAAAAAATCCCATAGAACACCGCTCCCCTCCATCCCCTCGAACTATCATTTTGTCCTAGGTCGACCCCCTCGATCGCGGCCTCCGCCGTACGATCTCGCCGCCGCCGTATGGGATCACCTACGACGTACAATCTCGCCGCCACCGCAAGCCTTTCCTCCCACCCCGCCTCCTCTCGTCTCTTTGCCCCCGATCTAGATGGCGCCTCCAATCTCGGCGGGGCGGCGACCTCGAGCGACGGCAGCACTGCTGGATCTCCTCCACCCCCACTCAATCAATACTGGTACCCGAGGCTCTCCTCCTCGACCGACCGCGAGCAACGCCGCCGCCTCACCGTCTTCTTCTACCATCACCAACCGCCTGCTCGCGTCCCCGCCATCCCCTTGTTTGTGGTCTGTGATGGAGTGAAGTATCGATGACCATCACCTCTCCCCCGCCATCATATTCCCTAGAGGTGGATACAAAGCTTTGGGATGGCCCACTCGGTGCCGGCTGGAACACCGACGACGCCGGGCTCCTCGGCGTGGCTCCCGCGAGAATGGGTGCACATCGGAATCTGTCCTGGTTTGTGTGGTAGTAGCATTTTTTTCTTTGATTGTACGTAGCTTTTTAAGTTTCTTGATCAAATGGTGTTTGATCGGATTTTTTTTTTGGTCATCAACGCCAGCGATTCCATGGCGAAGTGATTGTGTTCGACAACAGTAACTTGGGTTGGTTTCCATCTATAGATTGTAGATGAGAAATGATACCTGGTGGAGGCAATGTTCTGTACAAGTGCTTGATTAGAACGACACTGCAAATAAATTGGTGACAAGAGGCAAATTCTTGCGGTGCCCGATGAGGACATACTCCTACGTCGATCCATGTACGAACTGGGAGCAGCATCGATCCGATGAACGCACAAGGAATATCCAACAGATTACCCTTACTACTATATTTTTTATCCATGAATGTCATCTTGGGCCCCTGTACGATTTGATTACATGATGTTGTGTCCTCAAACTTTACTCTGAGTTATTTGTTAGATGCTCGGTGAAATTCAGAATTATTTTTCTTCTGTCTTCCCAGTGATGGAAGGTAGATTGAGCTGATAAATTTCTGCACCCACCTTGAGGTCCATAACGTTCTCCTAATTGTATGCAGCACAATCGTAAAGATGTATTTGTTTGAGGGAGAGGACTGTCTCTTATCAGAAGCAACATTATGTGATCATCATGTGTTGGATCTTGGTCCCCTGTATGAGTTGAATACATGATGTACTGTCCTCAACATTTACTCTGAATTATATGTTAGATGCTCGATGAAATTCACAGCTAAGCGTTTTTTTTTCTTTTGTCGTGCCAGTGATGGAAGGTAGATTGAGCTGAAAATTTTCTGCACCCACCTTGAGGTCCATAAGGTTCTCCTAATTATATGCAGCCCAATCGTAAAGATATATTTGTTTGCGGGAGAAGACTATCAGTTATCAGAAGCAACATTATGTGATCATCATGTGTGAGAGAGACGGCAAAGAGTATGTGATATTTATTTCTGTGTGGACTACTAATATGTATTGACTGTTCATGTTGCTACAGTAGGTTCATGATTGATTATGGCAACAAGGAAATCACTCGAGAAGGATTTTATTAGTATGCACACTTTGAGACTTGAGAGGCTGTTATTGATTAAGGAATCTATGTCTGCTAGAGAGGCTGATGCCAAATCAGCATCGGAAAAGGGCAAGATAAGGGGACTGAGGTGAAGTCCTTTCTTCTCTGTCTCTATGCTATGCTGATACGTTCAAACCAGCATTTTAAATATCGATACCTATAATTCATTGATTAGCTCAAACAAATGATACTAGACAGAAGAATACTGCAATTGATCTATGAAAATTTGTTAGATTTTAGTATCTATCTAACATCTAAGAGAAAAAATGTGATGAACATTTTTTCACAAGGTTATGTATATCTTTAAAATTTGGTACTGAGAGAAGGCCTTAAATGCTTGCAAATCCTCTGTTTTAAGAGCAGCACCTGGATCCAACGAACCAAATATGCAAGCACGCAATACAATGATGTTTTTTCTTCTCCATTACTGAATCTTCTTTTTATAAGTATTTAGTTTGGAAGGCAGTATCTAGATATTCGGAGAGATTGGTTGCACGCTGCGAGTTTATCCGATTCAGATCCATGTCTTCTTTCGTACTGCATCTTCTAGCATTGCTGTTCGCAGATTGTCCATGCTCCCTTAGATCCTTTCTCAATGGATATTCAGATTTTTTTTTCATATGGTTGCAAACATCCCTTGCTCCATGACAACACTCTGCCCCACCGTTCTACTATTGCTCAGTAGTTCACTTAACATTGGACTTAATAGTAAAACAAAGGTAAATTTGTGGAGTTAGACAATACAGTACACTGCTTCTCAATAGCTGTCAAGGGCCTCGGTGCCCAAGACAGCAGGACCTCGACTACGTAGTTCGTAGTCGCGGTGGATAGGAGCGCTAGGGTTTTTGCCTGGCTGCTCTATGATGCGGGAGGAGAAGATAGAAGGAAATAACTTTATTGCCTGTCCCTAAAGGGTGCTAACTATCTGATATATAAAGGCCCCATGGGCTAATAACAAACTAGAAACCTATACGAAACAAACTAGTCTAGGAACTAATGTGCCCGGATCAGGACTCTTGTCCTGCCTGCGCCTTGCCTGATGCGGCCGTCGGCTGCTCCTGGCCGCGCGGCCCACGTCTGTAAGACGTGCCCCACATGACATCTCTCCCCCCCTCGACGAGCAGCTCGTCCTCGAGCTGAAAAGCGGGGTAGCGCTCGACGAAACTGTCAAGATCCTCCCATGTAGCTGACGAAGCTGCTTCACCCTTCCAGTGGACAAGTAGCTGGCGAACGCCGCGTGCTAGGCGCGCACGAGTCACGCGCTCTGGTTCTGGAACAGCCGCCCCGTTGTGGATCGAAGGCAATCCCGGCGGTGTAGTTGGAGGAATGCCGAAGAACTTCTTGAGGAGGCCCACGTGGAACACGTCATGGAGGCGCGAGCGTGCCGGAAGCTCAAGACGGTATGCCACGTCGTTGATCACTTCTGAAATGCGGTACGGCCCATAGACTCGTGGCTTGAGCTTGCCCCTGGTTGGCAAGTTGAGAGAGGACGCGGCGCGCTGTCGAAGGCGAAGCCAAACCCAATCGCCCACCTCATGCCGAATGTCCCGATGACGTCTGTCGTAGTAGGACTTATAGACCGCCTGTGCCTGTTGTAGACGATAGCGGACGTCCTCGATAAGTTCGTCGCGCTCAGCCATGCTCCTGGCCACTGCAGCCACCCGTGTGTCGCCGGGCTCGTAAGAGCGAATAGTGGGAGGGTCACGGCCATACACAAGCTTGAACGGAGTCTCTTGGGTTGCTGTCTGGTAGGCGGTGTTGTATATGTACTCAGCCCAGGGAAGCCACCGAAGCCACTGCTTGGGACGATCCCCGGTAAGACACCGTAAATACATCACAATGATCTTGTTAGCAGCCTCCGTTTGACCATCCGACTGCGGGTGAAATGCTGACGTCATGTGCAGCTTTGTCCCCGTGAGGCGCATGAGCTCTCGCCAAAAAGCGGAGGTGAAGACGGGGTCGCGGTCAGAGACCATGGACTGCGGCACGCCATGGAGACGAACAACCTCAGCGAAGAACACCTGTGCCACTGACTCTGCCGTGTATGGGTGGGCTAACGCCACAAAATGGCACTTGCTGAAGCGATCCACCACGGTGAGGATGACAGACTTCCCGCCTACTCGAGGAAGCGCTTCCACGAAGTCGATGCCGATGTCAGTCCACACGCCCGTGGGCACCGGCAGCGGCAGTAGCAGCCCAGCGGGGTGCAAGTGCTCGGACTTGTACCGCTGGCAAGTACCGCAATTGCGGACGTACTCCTGCACCGTCTTGCGAAGGTTAGGTGCGTGGAAATCGCGGAGGAGACGATGCAATGTGCGCAGGACGCCTTCATGCCCATCATCGTGCACGGCACTGAGAATCTCCTGGAGTAGCGGGGATGACGGCGGAATGTAGAGGCGGCCTTTGAAAGTAACGAGGCCGTCGGAGAGCGCCCAAGGCTGTTGCCGCGCACCTGCCGAGATATCCTCCCGCGGTGTGACGAGCGCCGGATCAGTGGACGTCGCTTGCCGGAGGCGATTGATGAAGTCGAAACGAGGCCCCGAGACCGCCATGATCGTCGTCTCCTCCGTGTCGCGGCGGGAAAGTGCATCCGCCACCGTGTTGGTACTACCTGCCTTGTACTCCACCGTAAAGTCGAATCCCAGGAGTTTGCCAACCCAATGATGCTGCGGGATGGTGGCCAAACGCTGGTCAAGCAGAAATTTGAGGCTGTAATGATCCGTTTTTACCACAAACTGGCGCCCCCATAGGTACGGCCTCCAGTGGCGAATCGCGAGCACCAGGCCGATGAGTTCCCGTTCATACGCTGCCAGGGAACGGTGACGTGGCGCGGCTGGCCGGCTAAAGAAAGCCACCGGGTGGTGGTCCTGAAGAAGGACGGCCCCGAAACCGTACGTCGATGCGTCACACTCGACGATGAACGGCCGTGTAAAATCCGGTAACGCGAGGACGGGAGCCGTGGTGATTGCCGTCTTGAGGGTGTTAAAAGCTGCTGCCGCCTCCGGCGACCAAGAGAAACCATCCTTGCGAAGGAGGGCCGTCAGGGGCGCGGCAACCACGCCAAAGTCCTTGACAAACTTGCGGTAGTACCCCGCAAGGCCGAGAAAGCCCCAAACCGCGCGTGCCGAGCGTGGTTGCGGCCAGTCCGCCACTGCCTGCACCTTTTCCGGATCCATGGCCACGCCTGCAGCGGAGATGGTGTGACCCAGGTATGCGATTGATTCAACGGCGAACGCGCATTTGGAGCGCTTGACGAAGAGCCGGTGCTGGTGCAGGACCGTGAAGACGGTGCGCACATGTCGGAGATGGTCAGCCCATGTCTCGCTGAAAATGAGGATGTCGTCAAAGAAGACGAGAACAAAACGGCGCAGGTATGGCCGCAGCAGATCATTCATGAGGGCCTGGAACGTGGCCGGCGCGTTGCAGAGTCCGAACGGCATCACCAGAAACTCGTAGAGGCCGTCATGAGTACGGAAAGCTGTCTTCGGGATGTCCTCCGCACGCATCCGCACCTGGTGGTAGCCGGAACGTAAATCGAGCTTGGTGAAGAAACGAGCGTGCCGTAGCTCGTCGAGGAGTTCGTCCACCACCGGAATCGGGAACGCATTCTTGACAGTAATGGCGTTCAGGGCGCGATAATCGATGCAGAAGCGCCAGGACCCGTCGGCCTTGCGGACTAGCAGTATCGGGGACGAGAATGCGGAACAACTCGCACGGATGATACCTTGGGCGAGCATGGCGGCGCACTGACGCTCCAGCTCGTCCTTGTGCGCGGCCGGGTATCGATACGGACGGACGGCCACCGGGGCGGAACCAGGTAGCAGGGTGATGCCGTGATCGCGGCTGCGGGGCGGTGGCACGCCGGAGGGGTCGGCGAAGATGCCGTCGAACTCGGTGATGATGGCGTCCAGGAAGTCGCGGCCGCTGCATGATTTTAGGGCTGGCCCGTCCGGTCCTGCAATGCCGTGCCAGCACACCCGATGGCCCCGCCGCCAGAATGTCATGGAGAGGGCTCGGAAATCCCACAGGATCGGTCCGAGCGACGCCAGCCACTGCGTGCCCAGGACGATGTCGTAGCCCGCGAGCGGCAAGGCGAGGAAATCCTCCGCGAACTCCTCGTGGTCGATGCGGAAGGGCACGACGCGGTACGCGCCCTGGCACAGAACGCGCTCGCCGTTGGCCACCGTGACGCGCATCTTCTCTGTGGTGGGGGGCGGTAACGTAGCACGAGCGGCCGCCTCTTCGGCGATGAAGTTGTGGGTGGAGCCTGAATCGATCAGGGCGAGGAGGGAGACACCTCCGAGAGTAATCTGCATCTGCATGGTTTCACTCGTGCGCACGCCGGCGATCGCGGGGAGCGAGATTTGAGGGTCGGCCCGCGATGCATCATCAGTGGCGGAGGCCGCGTCGTCGTCGTCGTCGTCCGGCGCTAAGTCGAGGAGAAAGATGCGCTGGCACACGCGGTTGTGGCCCCTGCCAAACTTCTCGTTACAGTTGAAGCAAAGGCCCAGGCGACGGCGTTCCTCCATCTCTGTCTGGGAGAGACGCTTGATTGGGCGTCCGTCCGGCAGATTGTGGCCCTGCTGAGGTGCGGCTGGTGGGGCCGGAGCGGGGGGCGCGAGGCGTGGTCCTGGTGTCGGCAGGATGCCCTTCTGTGGAAAACGCACCGGTGGCGCGGCGGAAAGCGCGCACTGGTCGCGCAGCTCCAATTTGCGGGCGAGGCTCATGGCGACGGCGAGGGACTGTGGGTTATGGATCTCCACGTCGAGGCTGAGGGGTGGCTGGAGTCCCGCGGTGAAGATCTGCACTTTCTGTGTCTCGGATAAGGTGCCTGCCCGGGGGAGGAGTGCCTCAAACCGCTCCTGGAAGTCGACGACGGACGTCGTGCGTTTGCACGCCATTAGTTCGCCCAGCGGGTTAGCGCGCAGCGGTGGCCCGAAGCGGAGATTGAGCAGCTCGGAGAAGCGGCGCCACGGAGGTGTGCCCTCGTCGCGCTGGACCTGCATATACCATAGTTGGGCAGGACCCTCGAGATTGTAGGACGCCATCCACACCTTCTCCTCCTCGGCGATCCGTTGTTGATGGAAGAAGGACTCGCATCTGTTGATGAAGGCGAGCGGATCAGACTTGCCGTCGAACTTGGGGAAGTCCATCTTCTGGAACCTGGGCGGCCGATCATTGTGGTGCTGCCCATCATGGGCGGCGTCAGCGCTGGACGAAGAGGAGGACTTGTCCTTCTGGAGTGCGGTGACGGACGACTGCAGGGACGTCACCGTGGCCGTCAAGGCCTCGATCATCTTAGCCAGATCCGCGGTGGTCGGTTCTGCCATGCCGGAAGTGACCGAGGCGGCAGCGGATTGTGGCGATGTCGGGGAGCTGGGCGCGGACACAGGGGGGAAAGCGGCCGGCGGATGGAGCGTGGACGAGGAGGAGGATCGCCTGGAACCTGATACCAAGTTGTCAAGGGCCTCGGTGCCCAAGACAGCAGGACCTCGACTACGTAGTTCGTAGTCGCGGTGGATAGGAGCGCTAGGGTTTTTGCCTGGCTGCTCTATGATGCGGGAGGAGAAGATAGAAGGAAATAACTTTATTGCCTGTCCCTAAAGGGTGCTAACTATCTGATATATAAAGGCCCCATGGGCTAATAACAAACTAGAAACCTATACGAAACAAACTAGTCTAGGAACTAATGTGCCCGGATCAGGACTCCTGTCCTGCCTGCGCCTTGCCTGATGCGGCCGTCGGCTGCTCCTGGCCGCGCGGCCCACGTCTGTAAGACGTGCCCCACATGACAATAGCCTAATAACTTCTATATTTTTTTCTATTGTGTTTAATTTCCATTTGCTCTAATTTTATTTTCTCAGAGACATTTCATTAGCTAATACGCCGGCCTTTTTTTACCCTTCTGATAGTAGGAGTCGTCCAGTTTGTGTTGTGTGTTGGATGATACTTATGAAGGATATTTTAAATATCATGGATGAAATATATGTATCATGTTGTTTCGCTTAAATAATATTTTTGTATTTTCCCTCCTTTCCACTTTAGGACTATGAACTTTCGTTCTCTAAATGTTTTCTTTTTATACACGGGCTCAGTCTCTTTTCATCAGTGTTAATGACAACAAGTGAAAAGGTTTCTGCCATGCCAAGTAATAGCTTAGGTTAATGGCTAAAAGCAAGGTATATCACAATTCATCATTGCTTAAACCTATTGTAGACGCACTTCAATTATGTTCCGCAACTTGCTGACTTATGTTTTTAATATAATTTCATGTTGCTACACTATTCATGTCGTCGACAAACATTGTCTAATTGCCTGCTTAATGAGGCTAAGGCCGCGCTTGGGTCATCGTTTTCAGCCCCAAACACCTGTAAAACATGCACCCGTGCAAAAAAATCAGTTGTAACTGAGTTCAGTGCTTGGATGGTCGGTTTTGGGACATATTTACACTTGTTTTTAGAATACACCGATTTTCAGCCGGTATGCGAAACACTGGTCAACCCATCTATTTTGTACCTCCGTACTCTCTCTCTCTCTCTCTCTCTCTCTCTCGCGCGCGCGCGGGGGAAACCTAGGCGAGCGAGCAGGAGAACATGCACCGCCGGCAGAGTGTGCAATCTTATGAAATCACTATGGGACACAGTTCCAATAAAGAAAAGTTACACTTCGATCTTAGCGTCGTTAGCGGAGACAAGGATGTTTCCGGCCGCCATGCACGCATCTTCTATAATTTCAACACCACTGGTAGGTCAGCAGCTGCGACCCACCCAAAAATCCCGTCAGTTCAACGCAGTTATGGTCGATTGAGAGCGAGCGACGGCCGGACTAAGGGCAGCAGCGGCAACTCTCATATTTCAGTTCTACTCTTCCATCTTGTGTTGGCTCTGGTGTACGACTACATGCGGTGGCGGCCTGTACAAGGGTCTGTCGATAATAGCTGAGCACGACAAGGCGACCCGAGGGAGATGGAGGAAGACCAGGTTAAATTAGTGAACTGCCCTATATGGAATCGCTAGAAAAAAATCATGTCAATTTCCTCTACCGCGCCTCCACTCTGCAAGAAAAAAAAGTCCAGGCTATATACTCTAGACTGTTGGATTCATCTAGAACCCTAAAAAGATCGGTTTGATCTGTAACATATCATCTACAAAAATTGATTTTTTACATTTAAATATTTTTGCATTGCTCTTGACTAGATTGTTTTGTAGGGAGCATAGGAGAGCAAGATGGGGTGGTCTGCATCACCTTCAGTTGGCACATGCGCATGCACCTGCAGTAATCATTATCTTTCCCATGGTTAAGATGTATGATGCATGAACTTCTAATATTTTGATGTTAATTTCAAATGGCTGATGGAAGATAATTTGCTTCTAATAGTTGTTATGTATTGACCCTTGCTTGTTCTTGTTGTAGATGAAATTGGCCTGATAGCTCTTATGTTAGCACTTTCTAAAGTTCACATTTATTTGTGTGCTCAAGAAATATCTGGACAATCTTTTGCTAGCGGTAAGTTTCATGTTTGTGACTTTTTGCTATGTCAAACGAAGAACAGAAGCCCGAAGCCCGTTACTGTGTGAAGGAATGGCCTCCTTCTGAAGATATTTAATTCACCATGCTTATTCAGGTGCGAGTTATGTTTTTGACTGAGATATTTTTCCACTTTATTCCATGTTAAAAAATAAATTAGTATTCAGTTATTGTATGTGTGTGTTAGACGAGTTGTTTCTTTCCATCTTCAGGTCGAAGTAGTTGTTTGAGTGCATTAGCCTTTTCATTTTCTATTGCCGCGGTCTATTTTATTCAACCTTGGTGTCCTTAAATTGCTTTGTTCACATATTTCAAAGATTATGAGTTTGATTTCTACCTGTGTACCTATGTTGGTATTCAGGTTAGCTTTCCCTATATAATTGTTGCATTTAATTTATTTATTTTTACTACACTTTGTGACCAGTTTGTGACGGAATGGTCTGATTGCTGATCCGGGTTTTTTGCATTAGCGATGAAGTAGATGAGTGCAATGTGGTTGAAGAAGGGAAAGGAACAGTAAGACACTTGCTGTCATTCAACCTCTATTTTTTCCTTGTTATTTTGTTCCCTTGAAACAAATGGGCACTTGAAACAAGTTCAATTCAATTTTCCACTTTTTGGCTACCTAACAAGAGGCGCCCTGCAATCAGAATTTGATTTCGATTTACACCTATGTACATTCGACATCACTTGCACATATCATATGCTATTTTTTTACTGCTTAATGTCCTATTACTACTGCAAAACTGGACATAAGAGTTTCTTCTCATCCAGCCCAGCTCCACGGGAATGGAATGAGAAAACGTGTAAATTTCTCTAATTCCATAATATTTAAAAATATTATGGTACGGATAGATACACATTAATAGATAATATAAAAATTATTTTTTATATAAAATTTGTTAAAATAGAAAAATATCTTGCTCCAGGTTGCGGTGCTGCTCCTATTACAGAGAGCATGCTAGATTATTTTTTCCCTATGATTTCAAGATAATGTTCCTTTTATGATTGTAGAGCGAGATGAGATATTTTGAAGCGACATCAATTCTAGAGAAAGATGGACGATGTGCAGGGAAATGAGGGGTGGAGGAAAAGATGTCACTTGTCTTCTCAAAATTAGAGGGTTAAAGAGGTAGGACAACTGCCAAGGAGGAAAGTGCAGATGAAGAGAGCAGATATGAAGGGGAAGGAGGGGCGGAGAAAAATATGTCACTTCTATTCTCAAGTAGAAGATGGTTTGAAGAGACATGACAACCACCGAGGAGGAAATAAGCATGAGCGAGAATTAACTCACATTTCTGAAATAGAACAAATGTTTGACAATGTCTTCTTTATTCCTGCAATGCAAGGGTAGCCGCAGCTGGGCTTGATTAATTGCACTCTTTGAAGGATTGACGATTGCTGCAGCGTCTGATCATGTGAGGGTAATAAATATTTTTCTTGCTAAAAAACCGTTGTCACTTGGAATAATATACGACGGGGGCCTCATTGGAGTTTATCTTATACCAAAAACCATGGACTGGTCAATATGGACTCATACGTGATGTCATGGGCATGATTACACTCTTTGGAGGATTCTCAAATGTGGCATCATTATGTGTGGGTTATAATATTCTTCTTACTAAAAAACCGTTGTCAATATAAGACCAGGGCCTCATTGGAGTTTATCTTATACTAAAAACCATTGAATTGTCAGTATATATACTCAAATAATTTAAAAGGCCCGTAGCAACGCACGGGCATTCTACTAGTAATAGTAATGACAGACGACACTTACGATGTCCGTGCTACTTTGGTGGAGTGTAGACAGCTCAATGAAGCTATACAAAGGTTGGAGTTGTCATGAAGCATGATACTAGCTGCTTGATCTTCTTAACTTGAGAATAAAACATGAGTCACAAAATTGCATTCAGTGGTGTAGCTAATTAATCTGTATGCAGATGGGAGGAGAGTGCTATTTCTCTTCTACCAGAGTACTTACAGAAGTTCTACCTCAAGCTGATGAGCACCTTCAAGGAGTTTGAGGACGTATTGAAACCGGATGAGAAGTACCGGGTCGCTTTTAGCACAAAAGCGGTATATCACTCTCATCTCACAACCAAACGACGACTATTTTCCCTAGCTACTTTCTATATTTATTTTTCCGTTATCTTTCTGTAACTCTCAGTCACAAATTTTACCCTTTTTCTCACAACACCTACCACACTTGGGACTTAAAAAAAATAGTGGTAATGTATAAAAAATATATCTCTCCGAGTTGATGACTTTTCACATCAGAAGATCTCCAGTTCACAGAACTTTATGCTACATATGCAGCATGCTCTGCACAAATATGTAATACTGTTTAGATCTAGAAATCATATACATCGATATGAGATAAAAGTATTACTAGAAATTCAGTACTGATATAGGTACTCCCAGCCCAAGTGGATAGCAAATCCGATTCTATATCATAATAGCGAAAAACACATGTATATTTCAAATATTAATTGTCTACATTCATATCCACGACGCCGACATATCGAAATCTTTCATCAGAAGTACTAATACGGTTTCACTTTCTCACTTGTAGTTTCAAATATTATCAAGCAACTATCTCCAAGAAGCCGAATGGTTTCATCAGAATCACAAGCCAAGATTCAATGATCAAGTGAAGGTATCTGGTGTGTGCTCAGGTGGACCATGGGTATGTGTTGGGTTGCTAGTGGGTATGGGCGATACTGCAACCAAGGAAGCACTGGAATGGGCCCTCGGCTGTACTGATGCCGTCAGGGCTTGCGCAGAGGTGACACGTTTCATGAATGATCTTGCTTCATTTAAGGTACAAATTACAATCTCCAAGATTACCAGCCGTATTCCTTACCCTGATTAAGCATTTGTTTGTTCACAGCGTGGGAAGAACAAAAATGATGTGGTCAGCTCCGTGGAATGTTACATCAGTGAGCACGGTGTGGCGAGTGAGGTCGCCATTGCCAAGATAGGGTCTCTGATCGAAGATGCATGGAAGACTACGAACCAAGCACGCATTGAGCTCCCTGAGCTGCTGCTTCCGGCGGTGCAGCGAGTCGCAAATATAACGATCAGCATGCCCTTCATGTATGATGACAAGACAGATGCCTTTACGTTCAGCAGCCATCTTGAGGGGACGATTAAGCGACTGTTTGTCAGTCCCATTGAGCTCTAGACATGAGGATGTGGTACATGCCTGTTCATGAAATCATCCACGGACAGAAGCAAGCACCAGCTACCCTGTGCTAATGAAAGATGTATCCTTCCAATCTGCTGCACCTTGGCTTCATCATTATCTTTTGTGAACAATTTACAATGAATACAATAAGGCTTGCATTATTTGCTATTACTTGAAATGCAACAAAACGTAGCTTCAGTTTTCTTATCAGGCTTACTGTGCATTATTTGGTGTGTATTTTGTGAACAATACTATGAATAAAATATAAAGGAACTGTCTAATCAGCACATTGACACTAAATCAACTGCCGTGACTATACTAGAAATCAGCAAAATTAGGCTCGAAGTTTGTCTGAACACAAAACAAAAAGTAAAAATGAAATATTTTGCTATGATGGCTGAACATTTCTCAACGAAAAGTAGAGGATAGCTAATGCTGACAAACATTACTTTCAGCTGCTGTATACAGATCTAGATAGGACAACACTGACTGTGACCCTTCAAAAAACAACACTGACTGCTGCTTAAAAATAATCAACGATAAAAATCGAAACGACCTTCGGGAAACAATGATTGACTGGGCATTGCCTATCTGGCTCTACACATTGTTCACATAGTCCTGCAGAAAAATATAAGAAGACTCAACCGTGTGAGCTACAGTTTCAGAGCCACAAAAAGGATGAGCAGTTTCAGTATCATAGAGAAACAGACTGCAAAGGTGAAAAAGGAAACTGCAGTTTCAAACTAGGTCCTACCTAACAGTGATTGTATAGGTCTCTTTTGGCCGAATATTCCTTTTTCCGAAAGGGAGGTTGAAACCCCCGGCCTTTGCACCCAAGAATGCACACAACCATTTTTATTAACTTATTCAACAGAGTCTAACAAAGTAAATACATTGATGAACCCAAAGCCACCTACTTGACAAGCTCAGCCGACAAGCTTCATGAAGTGACCTCGCGCCAAAGCACCATCTAATTCGGCGGTCTCCCCAAACTGCCTGCCGGCAAGTCTAGAGAACCAACCGGTTGTAACAGACGTTGAGCGCGCACCGCATGCCATGCTGTAGGCATTGCCGCCGCCACCTTCCGCTGCCCCATCTTTAGGAGGCATCAATGCACCGACCTTGCCAGGCCTCTTTGTCGCCGACGCCACCATGATGCCACATAGAGTCCTCCTCCTGTGTGAGTCCATCTACACGCATCAGACGCCGAGACTCCAGTACGCCATGCCGCCGAGATCCGCCGTCGTCGATGCAGAAGATGTAACGCCGCTCCACCTTTGGGCCTCTCCAGTCAGCACCTGCTCCAAAACGACGCCCCCAGGAGGGAAAACGGCACCGAAGATGCCGTCGTCGTCCGATCCAGGAGGACAAGACCCAGATCCAGGGTTTCCTCCAGAGCATCCCGAGAATGGTTCCGTAACCCGCAACAATGATGCCTCGAGAAGGGAACGATGGCATAGACGCCTCGTCCGCCATGATCGTATTTGGCACGGTTTTCACTAGAAGTCGTCCCCCTCCCCCCTTGACCTTGCCGCTGACTGGAACCGTACGGAGCCTTGCCGTGAAGATGAAAGCCATCGACGGCACACCAGCAGGAGCCTCCAGCCGCCCCTCACCAGTCCCTCCTCGCGCCACCGTCCGGCAAATGCCGCACCGAGATGGACCTAGGCGGGGCACCAGATCCGCAGCCACCATTGCCACCAATCTGCACGCACAACAGCCCACCTCGATGAATGGAGCGCCGCCACCGCCACCATCCATCTCCAGGTCGACCACTCTGCCGGCCATGGAGCCTCGATCGTCGCCATGCAGTAGGGGTGCCGCCCTAACTGCCGCCTCCGGCATCCCCCCATGAAGCGTCTCATCCACCTCACGCGAGATCCCGCCGCGACCACCCACCCAGGAGCCTTTGGCGCCGGGCCCGCTGCCACCGCATCCCTTGCTGGTAGAAGCAGCGGCCGAGGAAGGATCAAAGGCGGGCTGGCGGCTAGGGTTTGGGGGCCCCTGGCGTTGCCGAGAGGAGGCGACGCGAAGGGGTCCGGATATTCCTAAGTAATGAACATTCTAAAACCTCCTGCTATGGTTATCGAAAAAGGCTTTCGCACCGCTTTATAAATAAAGCAACCGCCGAGCATACAGTACCAAGGTTCCAACCATACAAACACGCACTCACCCAAGGCCACCGCACCCAGTCCGACACAGAGTCACACACGATACCCAGGTTCAGCTGTGGGCACAGCACAACAAGCCCAACACCGAGGCCACACAAACACAACACAACAAGGCGACGGCAACGAGGTGTAGATGATCTAATCCGGCTCCGGCGGTGGTGGGGGAAGCGGAGGAGCCATCCGGAGCGTCATCGAGAGAAGCTGGGTGATGAAGGAGGTGATGGCGTCTCTCCCCCGGGGACGGCTAAGCGGCCGTCAAAGTTGCAAGTAACCAGACCATTTGAGCAAAGTGTCAGTAGCACGACGAAGAGGAATGCGCTGAATCACAAGCTTAACCTCCTGCTATGATTAGAAAAACAAAGAAAGGCAAATCAATGGGCCCGACATGGCGTCGACCAGAATGATCGAGCACGGCGGAGCCCAATAGTCCTGCATGCACGCTATCTTCAAGGGGGGAAAGGTCCTCCATGTCGGCATCGGCATCGTCTTCGCCTTCGCGGTCGAGCGCGCCTTCGTAATTTGCGGCGGCGTAAGGTGTTTTCGCCGATACGCTGACCGGAACACAGCGCGCGCGGCTGCTATATCGCATTAATGACAAGCTAAGCCATATCTCTGTGTACAAGTTGACATTGTTAGAAGAGGAGGAGCCAGTTCGTACGCAGCCAGAGAAGGTTTCTGTTCTTACTTCATTATTAATTTATTATCCACCAGGTCGGTCAGCTTCAGCTATAGCCGTCAAGCTTAGCGGCAGCCGGACGTCGTCGATCGGTCGGCACGGCACGCCGACGACGAGAGCGCGGCTGCCATCCATGCATGCATGCATGAATGGGCCGGATTACTGCTACTACTTTTCGCGCTTTCAGAACCAGCTCGATCGCGCGGTCCAGCAAAATCAACTGGTCATGACGGACGCGGATATCATATGCGCGTCGCCGTCTCGCGAAGTAGACTGCGGCCTGCAGCCGGCGGAAGTTTACCGGGACTTTGACGGCCGGCGGAAATAAAGGAGTTAAATGCAATGTTGGGGCCCTAATTTCGCGAGAGCTGACCGTGATGGGGAAAGAAGTGACCGGACTTGCAGCTCTCAAGTAACATCAGACGGAGCTCGTGGTTTCGGCAAGGTCGTGTTCGTCGGAATTATGTCAAACGTATTGACAATTCAGCTCCTTCATCCAAATGAAGACGCGGATTAAATTGGATCAGAGGTGTGGTTCTGGCTGACCAGGGCCGTAGTCAGCATGTGCCCAGGCCCCGGGGGTATACTCCTGTAGTCGAGTCAGGATGTGCCCAAGCCCCAGGCCAGCACTGTAGCTGAGTAGGATCTGCTCATGCCCCAGGCCAGCCCTGTAGCTGCAGCGACCACTGTTTTTTTTTTTGCCAGAAAATTTCAACCTATTTGTCTTCAATCATGGCAATACAACAAACACCAAAATTGATAATTATTACATCCAGATATATAGACTACAAACACTGAAGTGAGTGTGTTGTTGTTTGCTACAACCAACAAAGAGGTTTGCTCGTTGTGCCCAGGCCACACCCGAGAAGACTTATCTGGTGCACCGGGGCAATTGGTGCTACCGGTGCACCGATCCAGTTACACATTTAACATAACATCATCGATGTTGGCATATACTCCCTCCATTTCTAAACATAAGACCTTTTAGAGATTCCACTATGGACTACATACGAAGCAAAATAAATAAATCTACACTCTTAAATATGTCTATATACATCCAGATGTAGTTCATAGTGAAATTTCTAAAAGGCCTTGTATTTAGGAACAAAGGGAGTATATCACATTGACTGACTATTCTTGACACGGAGAACATTAAATGGCGCCTGCTCCGTTCAAAGACGCACTTTCCTGGATGAGTGCTCCCGCGCAGCCATGCTGTGTATATATAAGGCCGTCATCCCTTCCAGGTTTTCTCAAAGCCACACCACCACTACACCAATTACCAGACTACACATTTTCACATGGCGTCCCATGATGCTACCGACACCGCCACCGCCGCCGTTCCAGAGGTGGCGCCTGTGTTTCTTCCCACGGTGTGGGGCGACTTCTTCATCAACTACAGTCCAGAACCGTTTCAGGCATGCTCCATCTTGTTACAGCAGTAACAACAGCATCTGGGAGCAGTACATGTTTTCAGTCTCTGCATGTTTTTCATTCAGTTTTATGTGCCGAATCCCAGTTGTTTCATGGTCCGACCTAAAGTAATTACCTGGTCTGGAGCCCTTGTTGAGATATGCCTGGATTCTGTTTGTTGGCTTTCAGCTTTGTTGGTTCGCCTAGCTGCACACAGAAACTGAGATTAGTACAATACCATTTTCATACAACTAGCCACGCCTGATTGGTATCTTCCTATTAGTTTTGTTTCCAAACACTTGAAAAACACAGAACTGTTATTAAGTGATTTCATAAATAGTAAAATAATTTGGGAACTACCCTCTACGTGTACACTCTGTAGAGGAGTCAAGCGTAATACGATCAAAAGGAAATGCGGTCGATGTCAAAACTCAAACAGTTCCCAGAGGGGGACAAGGGTTGAAAGAGCGAGCTACGATCTTTCATAGAAGAAAGAAAATAAGAGCGACTGATGCTTTCTTACTTCATCTTAATATAGGGATGATTTATGTAGCTTCCAATGAATAGGAAACAAGATGACCCATGACATTCGATAAACCAATAAATCTTCAAGATTGCATTCAATCACATTTGGAATGTATGAAAAAAAAAACATATTCAGCACAAATAGTCTTTAATGACACCTCTTCTGCATATTTTGATGTTAGAAGTAACTTGGAACTATCATCTCATGTTTTTCTTTTCTTGTTTCCCTTAGCAGTTTCTATTTATATTTAAACATGGCATGGTCTGTTTTGCCTGTTTGCAGAATAGCTAAACGATTATGTAAATACAATAGTAACAGCTAATGGTTGCAACTTTAACCAAGAACAATCTTGCCTTCTAGCGCTATTATTTTCTTCTCTTGTCACATGGTTAAATAAATGTCACCATGGACATGGTTTCATTTAACACTGCATAACATATATTTTGGTAATGCCATGTAGATGTCAGAGGAAAGGATGACAGAGAGGTCCAATCAACTGAAGGAGAGAATAATTGGGTTATTTTCCTGCAGTACCATAGTTGAGCAACTGAACCTTGTAGACACACTCCAACACCTGAGTGTAGATCATCATTTTCATGAACAAATTGACTCCACATTGAGAAGCACTCATGCTGGTGAGTTCAATAGCTCCAGCCTTCATGATGTCGCCCTTCGGTTCCGCATACTGCGGCAGCAAGGCCTTTGGGTGTCTCCAGGTATATGCTAATAACCAAACCTCCTCCTGAAATATTGTATTGTCTGTATAAGTTTCTTGTTTTATGTAAGTAGCCGCTGTTAAACTTTGAGTTTTTTGGTTCATTATATGAGAAGTATACAGAAACATTATAAGTTTACAGTTCACATCATGTCACGTAATTAAAAACAACTTTGTCTGGAATACTGATGTGTTGCTTGCTTCAAAAAAGTAGTACAAAACATATGCAGGCAATGAAGAAGAAAGAATCACCAATGCTGGCCATATATGCTCATAAGATGTATCATGTATCTCTTCTTGCAGATGTATTCAGCAAGTTTAAAGACGAAGATGGGGCCTTCCATGTTAACATAACTAACGACCCAAGGGGCCTGTTAAGTTTATACAATGCAGCATACCTTTTTATCCATGGGGAGACAGAGCTTGAAGAAAGCATCTCGTTTGCGAGGCAACACCTCGAATCGATGGAAGGTAAGCTTGAGTACCCATTGGCAGAGCAAGTCAGGCGGGCCCTTCACTTACCACTGCCAAGGACCTTGAAGAGAGTCGAGGCGCTGCATTATATGGCAGAGTACAAACAAGAGCCGATGCACAACTCCTCCATTCTGGAGTTCGCCAAACTGGACTTTAACCTTCTGCAGCGTCTCCACTTGAAGGAGCTCAAGGCTCTCTCTAGGTAACATATACATCTGGCATTAAAGAATAGATAAAAGTCGAGTTCTTGATATTAGGATGCTATAATGCTTTTGCATTTTCCCGGAACAAAAGACAACTTTCAGTCATACTTCTCATAAAATGAACCTAGCTGCAATATTTTGTTTTTACAGAACACTAACAAAAAGCTCACTTTCAGATGGTGGAAAAATCTGTACCGAGAAGTGGGACTAAACTACTCGCGGGATCGCGTGGTTGAGTGCTACTTCTGGGCGTATACGGCATACTATGAGAAAGAGTATACATGCGCAAGGATGATTCTCGCCAAGATAATCGCAATAATAATAATGACAGACGACACTTATGATGTCCGTGCTACTTTGGTGGAGTGTAGACAGCTCAATGAAGCTATACAAAGGTTGGAGTTGGCATGATGCTAGCTGCTTGATCTTCTTAATTTCAGAATAATAAAACATGATTCATAAAATTGCATTCAGTGGAATAACTAACTAGTCTGTATGCAGATGGGAGGAGAGTGCTACTTCTCTTCTACCAGAGTACTTGCAGAAGTTCTACCTCAAGCTGATGAGCACCTTCAAGGAGTTTGAGAACGAATTGAAACCAGATGAGAAGTGCCGGGTCTCTTTTAGCACAAAAGCGGTACATCACTCTCATCTCACAACCAAAAGATGACTATTTTCCTTACTTTCTATATTTATTTTCGGTTTTCTTTCTGTAACGCTCTCAGTCACAAATTTTACCCTTTTTATCATAACACCTACCGCACTTGGGACTTCAATTCTTTGTAGTGTTAAATTTATATAAAAAAACTATCTCTATGAGTTGATGACTTTTCACATCAGAAGATCTGCAGATTACAGAACTTTATGCTACATATGCAGCACGCTCTGCACAAATATGTAATATTGTGTAGGTCTAGAAATCATATGAGACAAAAGTTTTACTAGAAGTTCAGTACTGATTTATGTACTCCCAGCCCAAGTGGATAGCAAATCCGATTCTATATCATGAAAAATGCATGTATATTTCAAAGATTAATTGTCTACATTCATATCCACGACACCGACATATCCGATTCTTTCATCAGAAGTACTAATATGTTTTCGTTTTCTCACTTCTAGTTTCAAATATTATCAAGCAACTATCTCCAAGAAGCCGAATGGTTTCATCAAAATCACAAGCCAAGATTTAATGATCAAGTGAAAGTATCAAGTGTGTGCTCAGGCGGACCATGGGTATGTGTTGGGTTGCTAGTTGGCATGGGCGATACTGCAACCAAGGAGGCACTGGAATGGGCCCTCGGTTGCACTGATGCTGTAAGGGCTTGTGCAGAGGTGACACGTTTCATGAATGATCTTGCTTCATTTAAGGTACAAATTACATCTCCAAGATTACCACCTCTCTATTGTTTATCCTTTGATCACGATGACACCCCTGATTAAGCATGCATTTGTTTGTTCGCAGCGTGGAAAGAACAAAAATGATGTGGCCAGCTCTGTGGAATGTTACATCAGTGAGCACGGCGTGGCAAGTGAGGTTGCCATTGCCAAGATAGGTTCTCTGATCGAAGATGCATGGAAGACTACGAACCAAGCACGCTTTGAGCTCCCTAAGCTGCTGCTTCCGGCGGTGCAGCGAGTCGCAAATATAACGATCAGCATGCCGTTCATGTATGATGACAAGACAGATGCTTTTACGTTCAGCAACCGTCTTGAGGGGACGATTAAGCGACTGTTTGTCAATCCTATTGAGTTCTAGACATGAGGATGTGGTATATGAGTGTCCATGAAATCATCCACCGACAGAAGCACCAGCGCCCCCGTGCTAATGAAAGATGTATCAGGACACTTCCAATCTGCTGCACCTTGGCTTGATCATTATCTTTGTGAAATTTTACTATGAATGCAATAAGACTTGCATTATTTTGCTAGTACTTTAAATGCAACAAAAAGTAGTTTTAGTTTTCTTTTTTTTTTTTGAAACCAGAGTTTTAGTTTTCTTATCAGGCTTACTGTCATTATTTGGCGTGTATTTGGATTGTAATCATCAGTCGACTGATTTTCATTTCAGTCTAAGTCGATTTTTCTGTCCAATGAGGCGATGACACATCTTTTCATTTGTTTTTTAGTGTGGTCCATTGCAAAATTCAA
>NC_041382.1:90547926-90565812 GCF_002162155.2 Triticum dicoccoides | reverse complement strand
ACCCAATACGTAAAAACGCTCAGCAGATGAAAATTTCTATGGTGGCTGGACATTTCTGGAGGAAAAGATGTATAGGTTCAGAATTGCTAATAAGGTGCATATTGGCACTAAAATCAACTACTGGGACTATACTAGAAATCAGCAAAATAAGGCTTCAAGTTTGTCTGAACACAAAACAAACATTACTTTCAGCTGCTGTATACAGAACTAGATAGGACAACACTGACTGTGACCCTCAAAAAACAACACTGACTGCTGCTTGGAAAATAATCGACGATAAAAATCAAGGAAACAATGATTGACTGAGCATTGCCTATCTGGCTCTACACATGGTTCACATGGTCCTACAGAAAAAAATAAGAAGACTCAACCGTGTGAGCTACAGTTTCAGAGCCAAGAAAAAGATGAGCAGTTTTAGTATCGAAGAAAAAGAGACAGACTGAATAGGTGGAAAAGAAAATTGCAGTTTCAGACTAAGGCCTAACTAACAGAAATTGTATAGGTCTGTTTTGTCTGAATATTCCTAAGTAATGAACATTCTAAAACCCCCACTATGATTAAAAAAGGCATTTCTGAAAAAAACCACATGCATAAACACTGACTTTATTTAATAGTGAGCACTGAAAAAGAGAAAAGAGAAAGGGCCAAAACCTGCCGAATGCCACAAAGGAAGCAGCCCCCCCCCCCCACCCCCCACCCCCACGTCGTGCAACGCCTCTTCGCCACAAAAACCTTGGACTAACTGAAATACTGGGAAAAAAATGCTAAATACTGAAAACTTTAAACATGTACTGAAAAACTGAAGAACATAAATCAAACCTCATCTGGTTTGTGGTGGGAGATAAGCAATGGAGATATAGGCAGTGTGAGAAACGGAATACTGAGTAATGATAACTAAAGGTCTCAAGAACAACTGGTGAGTGAATAAACTGATGAAATAATAATACACAAATGAATAATAAACTGATGAACTGGAGTATTGAGGAGCTAAGGAACTGAATGAAAAAGAAGAAAATGAGAAGACTAATAACTAAAACAGAAAGAGAGGCTAAAAAGTAAGGGACTAAAAAACTAAGAGAGTAGGGAAGTTCTAAATTTCTAATGTTTAAAGAAAGGAAATTGAAGAGAGGATGAAGACTGAACAACAAAAAAAGAGAGACTGAGGGCTGAGGTATTTAAGAGAAAAATGACCAAACAATGAAGAAAGAAAAAGTGAAGATTGAAAAAAGAGAAACTGATAGTGATGAAAGAGAGTGTGAACACTGAAAACATGAATAAGAAATTGAGGTACTAGGAACAGAGAGACTTACGAAAAAGGAACTGAGGTACTAGGAACTGACAGGGTTAAGGAAAAATTGAGGTACTAGGAAACTGAGGGACTGAAGAAAAAAAAAGAGGAAAACTAACTGAAAGACAAACTGAATAAATAACCGAAATGAACCATGCATGCATAAGCAGCATGATCACTAAAGCACCAAAAGTAATAGGACTCAAACTGCCCTCCAAAATAATGTAAGCCATTAAATATGAGCTGCACCTATCAATCCGATTATGATCATGCCCCTTCAAAGGAATATATGACTGAACTTTGACTTGCAACTAATAAACATGAAGTGGTTTTGATCTCAGTCGAGCTATTAGAGGGTAATAACGAAAATTATCTTTGCAGGGGAGTGAGGGCAACCAACTTGTTACTGATAGTCTGATCGATGTACACTTAGATTATCAATCTTCTGATCCTGCTGAGCAGTATGGTTGGCTTGAGAGGGCAATGTTCATTCAAGAAACACACTACCATACCATAGTGTGAGGGATTGGCCTTGAGAGTTACAGCTTGCAATGCTTGGTTCAAATCTGGTTCAGCTGAAATATCCTTCCACAAACACGTTTCCTCTGCCACTACATCCACATTGAAACTTGGGTAGCATGGTCTCCTTTCGGTCTTGTGATTGGTGCAAATAGATTGAGTTATTTGCCAACAAACATCATCTTCTGCATACAAGAACAAAATGTCATTCATATCTCTGAAGCCAACTGAGAAAAAAGAGTGAAATAAGCACGTTGGCGTAGAAAAGAGCTTTGCTTCTCAACAGCTGAACAATGGCAGCTGATCTCAGAAACTGCAGTATGATTACTATCTGCAGCACATATCATGCATTAAGAGAAGAGAAATTGAAAGCAACTTCTCACGAATACCAAAAAAACATGGCAAACTTTCTGAATCAAACTGCAAGTTGAGACATCAGACTTAGAACTATTTCTTACCCTTCTCTGGTAAAAGTTCAGGCAGTGCACCGACACATCCAGCAGCCAATGAGAACAATAAACGATGCAGCCACAATAACTATGGTCTATGGCATAGTACGGTTTAGTGAATTTAGAGTTCATCTTCACTAAATTTCGCCAGAAAAGGCACACCAGACATTGCTCAAAATTAACAATTTCTCACCAAGCAAATGCTCTGCGAGTAGAACACCCATACTGACATACTGTCGTCCCCAAAATTATTCTACATAAGATCTCACCGCAGAAGAAAAAACCTCTACAGCAAAACTAGATCTGAAAACCTAGCTGAAGAGAAGTACAAACCATGGTGCTGAAATCAAAAACAACAAACAGCCTGCCGGGCGATCCACTAGTTGAGCCAAAATCCACACGACCAAGTTGAGGTGTGGGGGAGGTGTGGAGATGGGGGGAGGTGTGGCGCACGTCTACTGTCTCGCCGGCGGCGAATGCTGCTTTCTCGCCATGGTTGGCCCCACCATTTCCTAATTCCTACCTCCCTCTCCGCCCCCTCCTTCCTTCACCGAACAACGAAAACGAAAACGCACTGACACGCGGCTGAACGAGACGCGCCCCCATTGCCCCGCCACCGAAACCGGGTCTCTCTTTTTTTTTTGCAAAGAAAACCCGATAACCCCACCCCTGAAGAACTGCCTACGCACACAGGGCCCGGAAAAGACTGATAAGCCAGACACACACGCACTAATTTTCCCGACGGCCACAAAATTTGACTGACCATGAAAATGGAAACCAGTCGACTGAAATTAGTACAGCTTCTGTCTCGGTCACTGGCCGGACAAAAAAACCAGACCGAGACGCATCCCTCATTTCGGCAACGGACGTTCAGGCTGACTAACACTTTTCAAAGCCTGACCAAATCTGACACAGATTCGGGAAAGGTCCGGACACGTCTGTCACGTCGTCCCTGCCTACGGTGGCCATCCTGGCCCCACATATATCGCATATTTGAACGAACCCTAGTTCAAAGTCAACACACTCCACGACTAGGAGAGCCTGTTGCGTGATGCGGAGCCATACGACGTGGAGGAGATCGCCCACTGTATGGCGCTACGGCGGGCGCGACTGGACACATGTGGCGGTGAGCACGTGACAAACGAGAGCAAGCCGCTCGCCGTGAGAGAGCAGTGATGCCTCCCAGGCAGCCAGTTTTTTCATTGATCTGTCAACGAGCGGCAAGAGCATCGAACCGTGGATCTTGCGGATATAAAGTAGTAGTCCAAGGCAAGAGCGAATCTAGCGAGGGTGCCGTGGGTGCCATGGCACCCTATACAAAATTGTAAAGTATATAGTTTCTTTGTACTTAACAATAAATAGCTATGAAATTGATGCTATTTTAAGACTATTTGTTGATATTATGGCGATGTTTAGTGTAAACTCTGAACCGTTACACCCCCAAAGCTGAGATTCTAGGTCCGCCCCTGTTCCAAGGTAGGGGATGTGGAAGGTGGTCACCGCGCAGGAGAGCATGGCGTTGATGGTGTCGACCACCTTGGGAGCGCACTAGATGGGGGTTCCCGAGCACTTGAGGAAGTGAAGGCTCCCAGTGACGAGGCGAATACGGGTTGTGTTGAGGAGGGCTCACTCAGTTGTAGTACTGATCTTCGCGTGGCCATGAAGTCAGGTCCCCACGACACGGCGATGTGTCACGTCGGCGAGGAGGAGTTACTCCTCGATGAGGTGGAGAAGTTGTTCGGCCTCCGAGCCACATGAGGACTGTGGATTGAAGCTGCTACGTCAACCCGAGCTGATTTGGAGTGGATCCTATTGTGCGACTACGTCATAGTTGCATTCTGCTCCATAGCTGCTATCGTGGAATTGTCACGGCAGATGTCCTAGCTGAAAGACTTAGTCGCAGGGCCATCACAGCTAGGTTAGCTGGGACAAAGGACACAGAGAGTTAATACTGGTTCGTCCCCTTATGATGAAGGTAAAGACCTACTCCAGTTTGGGACTGTATTGCTAGGGCTTCGATTACCAGTGAGTGAATACGCTTGACCTAGTTCTCGATCTGTTCTATCTTGTCCTAAACCGCCGCCGGGTCGTCCCTTTATATACACAGGTTGACGCCCGACGGTTCACAGAGTCCTGGCCGGCTCATACATAACGTGTCCGGCTCGGTGACTAACTACGCATACCTTACAACATAAGTCATACATACATGGCGGTTCATCATCTCGGGCCTCAAGTCTCTTCTGGGCCTTGGACCGTCAATGGGCTCATATGACCCGCCATCTTCATTGGTAAACCGCCAGTGATATGACCCGGCCCCTTCTGGGAGGTTTGATACGTCTCCAACGTATCTATAATTTTTGATTGATCCATACTATTATATTATCCGTTTTGAATGTTAATGGGCTTTATTTTACACTTTTATATTATTTTTGGGACAAACCTATTAACCGGAGGCCCAGCCCAAATTGCTATTTTTTTGCCTATTTCAGTGTTTCGCGGAAAAGGAGTATCAAACGAAGTCCAAACGGAATGAAACCTTCGGGAACGTGATTTTCTCAACAAACATGATCCAGAAGACTTGGAGTGGGCGTCAAGAAACAATCGAGGAGGCCACGAGGCAGGGGGCGCGCCTACCCTCCTGGGCGCGCCCTCCACCCTCGTGGGCCCCTCGTTGCTCCACCGACCTACTTCTTCCTCCTATATAAGTCCACGTACCCCGCAAACATCCAGGAGCACCACAAAAACCTAATTTCACCGCCGCAACCTTCTGTACTCGAGAGATCCCATCTTGGGGCCTTTTCCGGAGCTCCGCCGGAGGGGGCATTGATCACGGAGGGCCTCTACATCAACTCCATGGCCTCTCTGATGATGTGTGAGTAGTTTACTTCAGACCTTTAGGTCCATAGCTAGTAGCTAGATGTCTTCTTCTCTCTCTTTGGATCTCAATACAAAGTTCTCCTCGATTCTCTTGGAGATCTATTCGATGTAATCTTTTTTTGCGGTGTGTTTGTCGAGATCCGATGAATTGTGGGTTTATGATCCAGATTATCTATGAACAATATTTGATTCTTCTCTGAATTCTTTTATGTATGATTGGTTTATATTTGCAAGTCTCTTCGAATTATCAGTTTGGTTTGGCCTACTAGATTGATCTTTCTTGCAATGGGAGAAGTGCTTAGCTTTGGGTTCAATCTTGCGGTGCTCGACCCCAGTGACAGTAGGGGAAACGACACGTATTGTATTGTTGCCATCGAGAATAAAAAGATTGGATTTATATCATATTGCATGAGTTTATCCCTCTACATCATGTCATCTTACTTAAGGCGTTTCTCTGTTCTTATGAACTTAATATTCTAGATGCATGCTGGATAGCGGTCAACGTGTGGAGTAATAGTAGTAGATGCAAAATCGTTTCAGTCTACTTGTCGCGTGCGTGATGCCTATATACATGATCATGCCTAGATATTCTCATAATTATTCGCTTTTCTATCAATTGCTCGACAGTAATTTGTTTACCCACCGTAATACTTATGCTATCTTAAGAGAAGCCACTAGCGAAACCTATGGCCCCCGGGTCTATTTTCCATCATACAAGTTTCCAATCTATTTTATTTTGCAATCTTTACTTTCAATCTATATCATAAAAATACCAAAAATATTTATCTTATTATTATTATGTCTATCAGATCTCACTCTTGCAAGTGGCCTGAAGGGATTGACAACCCCTTTATCGCGTTGGTTGCGAGGTTCTTATTTGTTTGTGTAGGTACGAGGTGACTCGCGCGTGGTATCCTACTGGATTGATACCTTAGTTCTCAAAAACCAAGGTTAATACTTACGCTGCTTTACTGCATCACCATTTCCTCTTCAAGGGAAAACCAACGCGGTGCTCAAGAGGTAGCACAGTTCATACCCAATAGTCATATCTCCAACATTAGGCCCTAGGTTGATTTGAACTTGTTCATGTCAATCTTCCCGACCTGTCAAAATCTTGTATCACTTATCTGATAAACCTTGCTGCAACCCGCCATGACGCCAGCTCATAGAATTTTCTTAAACCGCCATGACGTCACTTCGCATTAACTTTGCACGTGGCCCAGAGCATCTTAACTAATCTTTATCTTAATAAACGTCCCGAGAATCGAGGCGCCCATATAGCCATATGATGATTTCGGCCTCCTCGATTCCCGGGCATGCCTTGTATCCGCCACCTTATAAATAGGGGCGGGGAGTCTTTATCATTTCCCCCTCGCTTCCTCCTTCGTCTTCCGCTCGCATCTCATCTGCCGCTCGAGCTCCGCCGCCGCGACCTCCGACGCTGCACCAACTCAGGCCGCCACATCGACCTGATCAGACCCAAAAAACTCCGACGCGCCGCCGGCGCTCCATCGCGTCTGTAAGCACCCTTTTATCCAAGCCTCAGATATGTGCTAGGGTTCAGCCCGTTCATTGATGTTCTTGCTGAAGGAAATATGCCCTAGAGGCAATAATAAAGTTGTTATTTATATTTCCTTATATCATGATAAATGTTTATTATTCATGCTAGAATTGTGTTAACCAGAAACTTAGTACATGTGTGAATACATAGTCAAATAGAGTGTCCCTAGTATGCCTCTACTTGACTAGCTCGTTAATCAAAGATGGTTAAGTTTCCTAGCCATGGACATGTGCTGTCATTAGATGAACGGGGTCACATCATTAGAGAATGATGTGATGGACTAGACCCATCCGTTAGCTTAGCACTATGATCGTTTAATTTATTGCTATTGCTTTCTTCATGACTTATACATGTTCCTATGACTATGAGATTATGCAACTCCCGAATACCAGAGGAACACCTTGTGTGCTATCAAACGTCACAACGTAACTGGGTGGTTGTAAAGATGCTCTACAGGTGTCTCTAATGGTATTTTTTGAGTTGACATAGATCGATATTAGGATTTTTCACTCCGTGTATCGGAGAGGTATCTCTGGGCCTTGTCGGTAATGCACGTCACTATAAGCCTTGCAAGCAATGTGACTAATGAGTTAGTTGCAGGATGATGCATTACGGAACGAGTAAAGAGACTTTCCAGTAACGAGATTGAACTAGGTATGATGATACTGGCGATCGAATCTCGGGCAAGTAACATACTGATGAGAAAGGGAATAACATATGTTGTTATGCGGTTTGACTGATAAAGATCTTCGTAGAATATGTAGGAACCAATATGAGCATCTAGGTTCCACTATTGGTTATTGACCGGAGATGTGTCTCGGTCATGTCTACATAGTTCTCGAACCCGTAGGGTCCGCACGCTTAACGTTCGATGACGATATGTATTATGAGTTATGTGATTTGATGTACCGAAGGTTGTTCAGAGTCCCATATGAGATCACGGACATGACGAGGAGTCTCGAAATAGTCGAGACATAAAGATTCATATATTGGAAGGTTACATTCGGACACCGGAATGGTTCAGGTCGTTTCGGAGTACTGGGGGCTACCGAAACCCCCTCCGGGAAGTTATTGGCCTTATGGGCCTAATGGTGGAAGAGAGGAGGCAGGCCAAGAGGTGGCGCCCGCACCCCCTAGCCCAAACCAAATTGGACTAGGGCTAGGGGGGCCGCCCCCCCTTTCCTTCTCTTCTTCCTCTCCGTCCTTCTTCTCCTACTTGGACTAGGAAAGGGGGAAACCTACTCTTACTAGGAGTAGGAATCCCCCCTTGGGCGCACCCCTGGAGGCCGGCCCTCCTCCTCCCCTCCTTTTATATGCGGGAGGGGGGCACCCCATAGACACACAAAGTTGATCTTTATCCGTGTGCGGTGCCCCCTCCACAGTTTTCCACCTCGGTCATATTGTCGTAGTGCTTAGGCGAAGCCCTGCGTCGGTAACTTCATCATCACCGTCAACACACCATCGTGCTGACGCAACTCACCCTCAGCCTCAACTGGATCAAGAGTATGAGGGACGTCACCGAGCTGAATGTGTGCAGATCGCGGAGGTGTCGTGCGTTCGGTACTTGATCAGTTGGATCGTGAAGATGTTCGACTACATCAACTGCGTTACTAAACACTTCCGCTTTCGGTCTACGAGGGTATGTAGACACACTCTCCCCTCTCGTTGCTACGCATCTCCTAGATAGATCTTGCGTGATCGCAGGATTTTTTTTTGAAATACTGCGTTCCCTAACAGTGGCATCAGAGCCAGTTCTATGCGTAGATGTTATATGCACGAGCAGAACACAAAGAGTTGTGGGCGTTAATAGTCATACTACTTACCAGCATGTCATACTTTGATTCGACGGTATTGTTGGATGAAGCGTCCCAGACCGACATTACATGACCATGTTCATGAGACTGGTTCTACCGACGTGCTTCGCACACAGGTGGCTAGTGGGTGTCTGTTTCTCCAGCTTTAGTTGAGTCGAGTGTGACTACACCCGGTCCTTGTTGAAGGTTAAAACAACACACTTGACGAAAAATCGTTGTGGTTTTGATGCATAGGTAAGAACGATTCTTGCTAGAAGCCCGTAGCAACCACGTAAAACTTGCAACAACAAAGTAGAGGACGTCTAACTTGTTTTTGCAGGGCATGTTGTGATGTGATATGGTCAAGACGTGATTATATAAATTGTTGTATGAGATGATCATGTTTTGTAACAGTTATCGGCAACTGGCAGGAGCCATATGGTTGTCGCTTTATTGTATGAAATGCAATCGCCATGTAATTGCTTTACTTTATCACTAAGCGGCAGCGATAGTCGTAGAAGCAATAGTTGGCAAGACGACAACGATGCTACAATGGAGATCAAGGTGTCAAGCCGGTGACGACGGTGATCATGACGGTGCTTTGGACATGGAGATCAAAGGCACAAGATGATGATGGCCATATCATATCACTTATATTGATTGCATGTGATGTTTATCCTTCATGCATCTTATTTTGCTTAGTACGGCGGTAGCATTATAAGATGATCTCTCACTAAATTTCAAGGTACAAGGTTCTCCCTGAGTATGCACCGTTGCTACAGTTCGTCGTGCCGAGACACCACGTGATGATCGGGTGTGATAAGCTCTACGTTCACATACAATGTGTGCAAGCCAGTTTTGCACACGTAGAATACTCGGGTTAAACTTGACGAGCCTAGCATATGCAGATATGGCCTCGGAACACTAAGACCGAAAGGTCGAGCATGAATCATATAGTAGGTATGATCAACATAGTGATGTTCACCATTGAAAACTACTCCATCTCACATGATGATCGGACATGGTTTAGTTGATATGGATCACGTGATCACTTAGATGATTAGAGGGATGTCTATCTAAGTGGGAGTTCTTAAGTAATATGATTAATTGAACTTTAATTTATCATGAACTTAGTACCTAATAGCATTTTGCATGTCTATGTTGTTGTAGATAAATGGCTCGTGCTACTGTTCCTTTGAATTTTAATGCGTTCCTAGAGAAAGCTACATTGAAAGATGATGGTAGCAACTACACGGACTGGGTCCGTAACTTGAGGATTATCCTCATTGTTGCACAGAAGAATTACGTCCTGGAAGCACCGCTAGGTGCTAGGCCTGTTGCAGATGCTACTGATGATGTTAAGAACGTCTGGCAGAGCTATGACGCCCCAAGACCAGCGCTCCAGATGCCTTCCATTTTTGCGTGTTAGCTCTGTTATTTATTTGTTTGTTGCATTCATCATCGCGTCATTCGCATTGCATCGGCACTCTGTTGCCGTCATTTTTCAAAAACTTGCATTCGATCGTCGTTGTCGTTTCTCCCTTTGCCTTCATCACCTTCCCTCGAACCGCCTTGCCTTCGTTGACCATTCCAGACCAATCGGGTTTTCGCTTCCCTCTTGACCGTGACCGCCTAACACCCTTTGCGTGCGTGTCTGAAACTTCCCGGACCCAACCCGGGTAGTCATGACCGTTGATAACCCACAAGTATAGGGGATCGCAACAGTTTTTGAGGGTAGAGTATTCAACCCAAATTTATTGATTCGACACAAGGGGAGCCAAAGAATATTCTCAAGTATTAGCAGCTGAGTTGTCAATTCAACCACACCTGGAAACTTAATATCTACAGCAAAGTATTTAGTAGCAAAGTAATATGATAGTAGTGGTAACGGTGGTAAAAGGTAACAGTAGCAAAAGTAATATTTTTGGTGTTTTATAGTGATGATAACAATAGCAACGGAAAAGTAAATAAGCGAAGAACAATATATGGAAAGCTCATAGGCAATGGATCAGTGATAGAGAATTATGCCGGATGCGATCGATCATGTAACAATCATAACCTAGGGTGACACAGAACTAGCTCCAGTTCATTAATGTAATGTAGGCATGAATTTCGAATATAGTCATACGTGCTTATGGAAAAGAACTTGCGTGACATCTTTTGTCCTACCCTCCCGTGGCAGCGGGCTCCTATTGGAAACTAAGGGATATTAAGGCCTCCTTTTAATAGAGTACCGGACCAAAGCATTAACACATAGTGAATACATGAACTCCTCAAACTACGGTCATCACCGGTAGTGGTCCCGATTATTGCCACTTCGGGGTTGCCGGATCATAACACATAGTAGGTGACTATAGAATTGCAAGATAGGATCAAGAACTCTCATATATTGATGAAAACATAATAGGTTCAGATCTGAAATCATGGCACTCGGGCCCTAGTGACAAGCATTAAGCATAGCAAAGTCATAGCAACATCAATCTCAGAACATAGTGGATACTAGGGATCAAACCCTAACAAAACTAACTCGATTACATGATAAATCTCATCCAACCGATCACCGTCCAGTAAGCCTACGGTGAAATTACTCACGCACGGCGGTGAGCATCATGAAATTGGTGATGGAGGATGGTTGATGATGACGATGGCGACGGATTCCCCTCTTCGAGCCCCGAACGGACTCCAGATCAGCCCTCCCGAGAGAGTTTAGGGCTTGGCGGCGGCTCCGTATCGTAAAACGCGATAAATCCTTCTTCCTGGTTTTTCTCTCCCCGAAAGTGAATATATGGAGTCAAGGTTGAGGTCGGTGGAGCGTCAGGGGGCTCACGAGGCAGGGGGCGCGCCCCCACCCTCGTGGACAGGTGGAGGCCCCCTGACGTGGATCTTCCTTCTAGTATTTATTATGTATTCGAAAACAATTCTCCGTTGATTTTCAGGTCATTCCGAGAACTTTTATTTCTGCACAAAAATAACACCATGGCAATTCTGTTGAAAACAGCGTCAGTCCGGGTTAGTTCCATTCAAATCATGCAAGTTAGAGTCCAAAATAAGGGCAAAAGTGTTTGGAAAAGTAGATACGACGGAGACGTATCAACCGTTGGATTCGGATCATCCCCAAACATCCCTAGATCATCATCGGTTTCTCGTTGGACTCTCCTAACATATTTATCTCGGACCGTTCGATTACGATCGAAGGGACCGTATGATCCTAAGCCTAGTTCCCTACCTATATAATCATACAGAACCCTAATTTCTAGGAACCTGTCCCATCCATCCTCCTGCCCGCCGCCACCTACCTACCTTCTCTCTCTCTCTATCTCTCTCTCTCTCTCTCTCGGGATCCATCCCCTCCTCGATTTCACACACCAGCCAATCCCTCCCTCCATCGATCTTTGAGTGCCCCTGCAGCCTCCCGCGTCTGATCAAGGGAGAGCAGCACCCTCCTGAGCCCTCCATGCCCCACCCCGTGCCATGGGTCTGCGCCACTGCCAGACCCCAACCCCGTGCCCGACGCTTGATACGTCTCCAACGTATCTACTTTTCCAATCACTTTTTCCCTTGTTTTGGACTCTAACTTGCATGATTTGAATGGAACTAACCCGAACTGATGTTGTTTTCAGCAGAACTGCCATGGTGTTATTTTTGTGCAGAAATAAAAGTTCTTGGAATGACCTGAAAATCCATGGAGACATGTTTTGGAACTAATGAAAAATATTGGCGAAAGAATCAGTGTCAGGGGGCCCACACCCTATCCACGAGGGTGCAGGGCGCACCCCCTGCCTCGTGGGCCCCCTGGGACTCCACCGACCTCAACCCCAACTCCATATATTCACTTTTGGGAGGGGAAAAAATCAGAGAGAAGGATTCATTGTGTTTTACGATACAGAGCCGCCGTCAAGCCCTAATCTTTCTTGGGAGGGCTGATCTGGAGTCTGTTCGGGGCTCCAGAGAGGGGAATCTGTCGCCATTGTCATCATCAACCATCCTCCATCACCAATTTCATGATGCTCACCGCCGTGCGTGAGTAATCTCGTCGTAGGCTTCCTGGATAGTGATGGGTTGGATGAGATTTACCATGTAATCGAGTTAGTTTTGTTAGGGTTTGATCCCTAGTATCCATTGTGTTATAAGATTGATGTTGCTACGACTTTCCTATGCTTAATGCTTGTCACTAGGGCTCGAGTGCCATGATTTCAGATCTGAACCTATTATGTTTTCATGAATATATGTGAGTTCTTGATCCTATCTTGCAAGTCAATAGTCACCTACTATGTGTTAGGATCCGGCAACCCCGAAGTGACAATAATCGGGACCACTCCCGGTGATGACCGTAGTTTGAGGAGTTCATGTATTCACTAAGTGTTAATGCTTTGGGCGGGTAGGACAAAGATGTCATGCAAGTTCTTTTCCATAAGCACGTATGACTATATTCAGAATACATGCCTACTTTACATTGATGAACTGGAGCTAGTTCTGTGTCGCCCTATGTTATAACTGTTGCATGAGGAATCACATCCGACATAATTATCCATCATTGATCCATTGCCTACGAGCTTTTCACATATTGATCTTTTCTTAGTTACTTTTCCATTGCCACTGTTACGATTGCCACAAAAACTACTACTGTTACTTTTGCCACCGTTACCGTTACTTCCATACTACTTTGGTACTAAATATTTTGATACAGATATTAAGTCTTTCAGGTGTGGTTGAATTTACAACTCAACTGCTAATACTTGAGAATATTCTTTGGCTCCCCTTGTGTCGAATCAATAAATTTGGGTTGAATACTCTACCCTCGAAAACTGTTGCGATCCCCTATACTTGTGGGTTATCAAGGCTATTTTCTGGCGCCGTTGCCGGGGAGCATAGCTCTATTCTTTGAGTCACTTGGGATTTATATCTATTGATCAATGAAGAACTTGAAAGATGAAAGAACCAAGATTTTTCCCTCAACTACGAGGGGAGGTACGGAATTGTCATCTAGCTCTGCACTTGATTCACCTTCTGTTATGAGTAAACTTGCGACACCTACACCTGTTATTGATTCTGATATGTCGCATGTTATTGATGATGCCACTTCTGCTATGCATGATGCTTATGATGAAACTACTTCTGTGCTTGGTAATATCGTGCCATTAGGTGATTTTTTATGAACAACTTGCTAGGGTTAGAGAGAATGAAATTATTGAAACAGATAATATCGATGAAAGTGATGATGAAGATTCTCCCCTAGATATGAATTGCATGACGTGCCTGAGGGTTATGTTATGGATGAAGAAACTGCTAGAAACCTTTTTGCTTGCAAAGATAGATATGATCTTAAGAAACTGTCAGCTAAGCTGAAAGAAAAGTCTTTGAATGCTAGAATGAAATATGACCCTGCTTTTGCTACTTCATATATCTGTATTTTTGATAAGGATTATGATTTCTCTATCGATCCTGAGTTAATTACTTTGGTTGAATCAGATCTTTTTTATGGCTATGAATCTGAAACTGTTGTGGCACATCTTACTAAATTGAATGATATAGCCACCCTATTCACTCATGAGGAAAAAAAATCATTACTACTATATCCTTAAGTTATTTTCATTCTCATTAAAGGGTGATGCTAAAACATGGTTTAATTCTCTTGCTCCTGGTTGTGTGCGTAGTCCCTAGGATATGATTTATTACTTCTGTGCTAAATATTTACCCGCTCATAAGAAACAAGCTGCCTTAAGGGAAATATATAATTTTGTGCAAATTGAAGAAGAGAGTCTCCCACAAGCTTGGGGGAGGCTTCTCCATTTACTTAATGCTTTGCCTGATCATCCTCTCAAGAAAAATGAAATACTTGATATCTTTTATAATGGACTAACCGATGCTTCCAGAGACCACCTGGATAGTTGTGCTGGTAGTGTTTTTAGGGAAAGAACTGTTGAGCAAGATGAATTTCTATTGAATAATATATTGAGTAATGATAATGATTGGACACTTCCTGAACCAACTCCTAAGCCAACTCCAAAGAAAAGGGGTATTCTATTTCTCAGTCCTGAAGATATGCAAGAGGCAAAGAAATCTATGAAAGAAAATGGTATTAAAGCTGAAGATGTTAAGAATTTACCACCTATTGAAGAAATACATGGTCTTAATAACCCGACACAGGCAGTAAAGGTAAATTCTCTCTATAGATTTGATGAAGGTGATATTCCTCGTAATAAGTCTACTAGCCAATGCTTGGATGAGTTTGATAATTTTATTGTTAAACAAGAAAACTTCAATGCTTATGTTCGTAGACAATTGAAACGTAATGCTTTTATGGTTGAACACTTGAGTGATTATATGTCTAGAGTTAAAGGTGTCCTTAAACTTATTAGTAAACATGCTTCTATGGTTACCACTCAGGTAGAACAAGTGCTTAAAGCACAAGATGATTAGCTCAATGAATTAAATAATAAGAAAAATGATAATGATGTTAGAGTTATGACTAGAGGGGGTAAAATGACTCAGGAACCTTTGTATCCTGAGGGCCACCCTAAGAGAGTTGAGCAAGATTTTCAGAGAACTAATGTTGATGCACCTAGTCCTTCTAAGAAGAAGAAAAAGAAAAATGATAGGACTTTGCATGCTTCTAGTGAACCTGTTGTTGAGACACCTGAGAATCCCAATGATATTTCTATTTTTGATGCGAAAACAGAATCTGGTAATGAACATGAACCTAGTGATAATGATGATGTTCATGTTGATGCTCAACCTAGCAATAATAATGATGTAGAGATTGAACCTGCTGTTGATCTTGATAACCCACAATCAAAGAATCAACGTTATGATAAGAGAGACTTTGTTGCTAGGAAGCACGGTAAAGAAAGAGAACCATCAGTTTAGAAACCCATGCTTTTTCCTCATAAACCATCCAAGAAAAAGGATGATGAGGATTTTGAATGCTTTGCTGAAATGATTAGACCTATCTTTTTGCATATGCGTTTGACTAATATGCTTAAAATGAATCCTTATGCTAAGTATATGAAAGATATTGTTACAAATAAAAGAAAGATACTGGAAGCTGAAATTTCCACCATGCTTGCCAATAATACTTTTAAAGGTGGAATACCAAAGAAACTAGGAGATCCAGGAGTACCAACAATACCATGCTCCATTTAAAGAAACTATACCATGCTCCACTAAAAGAAACCCTAGAACTCATTGAGTGTTAATCGCATGGTGATGTGAACTAGATTGTTGACTCTAGTAAACTCTTGGGTGTTAATCACATGGCAATGTGAACTAGATTATTGACTCTAGTAAACTCTTTGGGTGTTAGTCACATGGCGATGTGAACTATGAGTGTTAATCACATGGCGATGTGAACTAGATTATTGACTCTAGTGCAAGTGGGAGACTATTGGGAATATGCCCTAGAGGCAATAATCAAATGGTTATTATTATATTTCCTTGTTCATGATAATTGTCTATTGTTCATGCTATAATTGTATTAACCGGAAACCGTAATACATGTGTGAATACATAGACCACAACATGTCCCTAGTAAGCCTCTAGTTGACTAGCTCGTTGATCAATAGATGGTTGTGGTTTCCTGACCATGGACATTGGATGTCGTTGATAATGGGATCACATCATTAGGAGAATGATGTGATGGACAAGACCCAATCCTAAGCATAGCACAAGATCGTGTAGTCTGTTTGCTAGAGCTTTTCTAATGTCAGGTATCATTTTCTTAGACCATGAAATTGTGCAACTCCCGGATACCGTAGGAGTGCTTTGGGTGTATCAAACGTCACAACGTAACTGTGTGACTATAAAGGTGCACTACAGGTATCTCTGAAAGTGTCTGTTAGGTTGGCACGAATCGAGACTGGGATTTGTCACTCCGTGTGACGGACAGGTATCTCTGGGCCCACTCAGTAATGCATCATCATAATGAGCTCAATGTGACTAAGGAGTTAGTCATGGGATCATGTGTTACGGAACGAGTAAAGGGACTTGCCGGTAACGAGATTGAACAAGGTATAGGGATACCGATGATCGAGTCTCGGGGAAGTAACATACCGATGGACCAAGGGAATTGTATACGGGATTGATTGAATCCCCGACATCATGGTTCATCCGATGAGATCATCATGGAACATGTGGGAGCCAATATGGGTATGCTACCTCTTGAGCACTGCGTTGGTTTTTCCCCGAAGAGGAAGGGATGATGCAGCAGAGTAGCGTAAGTATTTCCCTCGGTTTTTGAGAACCAAGGTATCAATCCAGTAGGAGGCTACACGCGAGTCCCTCGTACCTGCACAAAACAAATAAATCCTCGCAACCAACGCGATAAGGGGTTGTCAATCCCTACACGGCCACTTACGAGAGTGAGATCTGATAGATATGATAAGATAATATTTTTGGTATTTTTATGATAAATATGCAAAGTAAAATAAAAGCAAAGTAAATAGCAAAGTATTGGAAGATTAATATGATGAAGATAGACTCGGGGGACTTAGGTTTCACTAGTGGCTTCTCTCAAGAGCATAAGTATTCTATGGTGGGTGAACGAATTACTGTTGAGCAATTGACAGAATTGAGCATAGTTATGAGAATATCTAGGTATGATCATGTATATAGGCATCACGTCCGAGACAAGTAGACCGACTCCTGCCTGCATCTACTACTATTACTCCACTCATCGATCGCTATCCAGCATGCATCTAGAGTATTAAGTTAATGAAAACAGAGTAACGCCTTAAGCAAGATGACATGATGTAGAGGGATAAACTCATGCAATATGATGAAAACCCCATCTTGTTATCCTCGATGGCAACAATACAATACGTGCCTTGCTGCCCCTACTGTCACTGGGAAAGGACACCACAAGATTGAACCCAAAGCTAAGCACTTCTCCCATTGCAAGAAAGATCAATCTAGTAGGCCAAACCAAACTGATAATTCGAAGAGACTTGAAAAGATAACCAATCATACATAAAAGAATTCATAGAAGATTCAAATATTGTTCATAGATAGACTTGATCATAAACCCACAATTCATCGGTCTCAACAAACACACCGCAAAAAGAAGATTACATCGAATAGTTCTCCACAAGAGAGGGGGAGAACATTGTATTGAGATCCAAAAAGAGAGAAGAAGCCATCTAGCTAATAACTATGGACCCATAGGTCTAAGGTGAACTACTCACACTTCATTGGAGGGGCTATGGTGATGATGTAGAAGCCCTCCGTGATTGATGCCCCCTCCGGCGGAGCTCCGGAACAAGACCCAAGATGTGATCTCATGGATACAGAAAGTTGCGGCGGTGGAATTAGGGTTTTGGCTCCGTCTCTGATCGTTTGGGGGTACGTAGGTATATATAGGAGGAAGAAGTACGTCGGTGGAGCAACAGGGGGCCCACGAGGATG
>NC_041382.1:90364191-90547626 GCF_002162155.2 Triticum dicoccoides | reverse complement strand
AGTAAGGTCCAAGTCTCCTGGGTCTTGTTCGTTGAGAAAATCACGTTCCCGAAAGTTTCATTCCGTTTGGGCTCCGTTTGATATTCCTTTTCTTTGAAACCCTAAAATAGGCAAAAAATAACAATTCTGGGCTGGGCCTCCGGTTAATAGGTTAGTCCCAAAAATAATATAAAATTGGATAATAAAGCCCAATAATGTCCAAAACAGTAGATAATAGAGCATGGAGCAATCAAAAATTATAAATACGTTGGAGACGTATCAAGCATCCCCAAGCTTAATTCCTGCTCGTCCTTGAGTAGGTAAATGATAAAAACAAATTTTTTGATGCGGAGTGCTACTTGGAATAATTTTAATGTAATTATTCTTAATTGTGGTATGAATATTTAGGTCTGAAAGATTCAAGATAAAAGTTCATATTGACATGAAAATAATAATACTTCAAGCATACTGACAAAGCAATTATGTCTTCTCAAAATAACATGGCCAAAGAAAGTTATCCCTACAAAATCATATAGTCTGGCTATGCTCTATCTTCACCACACAAAGTATTTAAATCATGCACAACCCCGATGACAAGCCAAGCAATTGTTTCATACTTTTGACATTCTCAAAACTTTTTCAATCTTCACGCAATACATGAGCGTGAGCCATGGATATAGCACTATAGGTGGAATAGAATGGTGGTTGTGGAGAAGACAAAAAGGGGGAAGATAGTCTCACATCAACTAGGCGTATCAACGGGCTATGGAGATGCCCATCAATAGATATCAATGTGAGTGAGTAGGGATTGCCATGCAACGGATGCACTAGAGCTATAAGTATATGAAAGCTCAACAAAAGAAACTAAGTGGGTGTGCATCCAACTTGCTTGCTCACGAAGACCTAGGGCAATTTGACGAAGCCCATCATTGGAATATACAAGCCAAGTTCTATAATGAAAAATTCCCACTAGTATATGAAAGTGATGAAATAGGAGACTCTCTACTATGAATATCATGGTGCTACTTTGAAGCACAAGTGTGGTAAAAGGATAGTAGCATTGTCCCTTCTCTCTTTTTCTCATTTTTTTTATTTGGGCCTTTTCTCTTTTTATGGCCTCTTTTCTCTCTCTTTTTTTATCTTTCGTCCGGAATCTCATCCCGACTTGTGGGGGAATCATAGTCTCCATCATCCTTTCCTCACTGGGACAATGCTCTAATAATGATGATCATCACACTTTTATTTTCTTACAACTCAACAATTACAACTCGATACTTAGAACAAAATATGACTCTATATGAATGCCTCCGGCGGTGTACCGGGATATGCAATGACTCATGAGTGACATGTATGAAAGAATTATGAATGGTGGCTTTGCCACAAATACGATGTCAACTACGTGATCATGCTAAGCTATATGACAATGATTGAGTGTGTCATAATAAACGGAACGGTGGAAAGTTGCATGGAAATATATCTCAGAATGGCTATGGAAATGCCATAATAGGTAGGTATGGTGGTTGTTTTGAGGAAGGTATATGGTGGGTGTATGATACCGGCGAAAGGTGCGCGGTATTAGAGAGGCTAGCAATGGTGGAAGGGTGAGAGTGCGTATAATCCATGGACTCAACATTAGTCATAAAGAACTCATATACTTATTGCAAAAATCTACAAGTTATCAAAGCAAAGTATTACGTGCATGCTCCTAGGGGGATAGATTGGCGGGAAAAGACCATCGCTCGTCCGCGACCGCCACTCATAAGGAAGACAATCAATAAATAAATCATGCTCCGACTTCATCACATAACGGTTCACCATACGTGCATGCTACGGGAATCACAAACTTTAACACAAGTACTTCTCAAATTCATAACTACTCAATTAGCACAACTTTAATATCACCATCTTCATGTCTCAAAACAATTATCAAGCATCAAACTTTTCATAGTATTCAACACACTCATAAGAAAGTTTTATTATTCTTGAATACCAAGCATTTTAGGATTATTTAAGCAAATTACCATGCTATTTAAGACTCTCAAAATAATCTAAGTGAAGCATGAGAGATCAATAGTTTCTACAAAACGAATCCACCACCGTGCTCTAAAGGATATAAGTGAAGTACTAGAGCAAAACTATATAACTCAAAAGATATAAGCGAAGCACATAGAGTATTCTAACAAATTCCAAATCATGTATGGCTCTCTCAAAAGGTGTGTACATCAAGGATGGTTGTGGTAAACTAACAAATAAAGACTCAAATAATACAAGATGCTCCAACCAAAACACATATCATGTGGTGAATAAAAATATAGCTCCAAGTAAAGTTACCGATAGAAGTAGACGAAAGAGGGGATGCCTTCCGGGGCATCCCCAAGCTTTGGCTTTTAGGAGTTCTTAGATTATCTTGGTGGTGCCATGGGCATCCCCAAGCTTAGGCTCTTGCAACTCCTTGTTCCATAATCCATCAAATCTTTACCCAAAACTTAAAAACTTCACCACACAAAACTTAAAGTAGAAAATCTCGTGAGCTCCATTAGCGAAATAAAACAAAAGACCACTTCAAGGTACTGTAGTGAACTCATTATTTATTTATGTTGGTGTTAAACCTACTGTATTAAAACTTCTCTATGGTTTATAAACTATTTTATTAGCCATAGATTCATCAAAATAAGCAAACAACACATGAAAAACAGAATCTGTCAAAAACAGAATAGTCTGTAGTAATCTGAAGCTAGCGCAAGATCTGGAACCCCAAAAATTCTAAAATAAATTTCTGTACGTGAGGAATTTATTTATTAATGATCTTCAAAAACAATTAACTAAATATCACTTTCCAAATAAAAATGGCAGCAGTTCTCATGAGCGCTAAAGTTTCTGTTTTTTACAGCAAGATTAACAAGACTTTCCCCAAGTCTTCCCAACGGTTCTACTTGGCAAAAACACTAATTAAACACAAAAAAGAACCTAAAAATAGGCTAAATAAATTATTTATTACTAAACAGGAGCAAAAAGCAAGGAATAAAAATAAAATTGGGTTGCCTCCCAACAAGCGCTATCGTTTAACGCCCCTAGCTAGGCATAAAAAGCAAGGATAGATCTAGGTATTGCCATCTTTGGTAGGCAATCCATAAGTGGCTCTCATAATAGATTCATAAGGTAATTTAATTTTATTTCTAGGAAAGTGTTCCATGCCTTTCCTTAACGGAAATTGGAATCTGATATTTCCTTCCTTCATATCAATAATTGCACCAATCGTTCTAAGGAAAGGTCTACCAAGAATAATAGGACATGAAGGATTGCAATCTATGTCGAGAACAATAAAATCTACGGGCACATAATTCCTATTTGCAACAATAAGAACATCATTAATTCTTCCAATAGGTTTCTTAATAGTGGAATCCGCAAGGTGCAAGTTTAGAGAGCAATCATCAAAATCACGGAAACCTAACAAATCACACAAAGTCTTTGGAATCGTGGAAACACTAGCACCCAAATCACATAAAGCATAGAACTCATGATCTTTAATTTTAATTTTAATAGTTGGTTCCCACTCATCATAAAGTTTTCTAGGGATAGAAACTTCCAATTCAAGTTTTTCTTCATAAGATTGCATCAAGGCATCAGCGATATGTTTAGTGAACGCTTTATTTTGACTATAAGCATGAGGAGAATTTAGCACGGATTGCAACAAGGAAATACAATCAATCAAAGAGCAATTTTCATAATTAATTTCCTTTAAATCCAAAATAGTGGGTTTAGCAACATCTAGGGTTTTATTTTCTTCAATCCCACTTTCATCAATTTTAGCATCAAGATCTAAAAACTCCGAATTCTTGGAACGCCTTCTAGGTAAAGGTGGACCATATTCATGAAGGAAATATGCCCTAGAGGCAATAATAAAGTTATTATTTATTTCCTTATAATCATGATAAATGTTTATTATTCATGCTAGAATTGTATTAACCGGAAACATAATACATGTGTGAATACATAGACAAACAAAGTGTCACTAGTATGCCTCTACTTGACTAGCTCGTTAATCAAAGATGGTTATGTTTCCTAACCATGAACAATGAGTTGTTATTTGATTAACGAGGTCACATCATTAGTTGAATGATCTGATTGACATGACCCATTCCATTAGCTTAGCACCCGATCGTTTAGTATGTTGCTATTGCTTTCTTCATGACTTATACATGTTCCTATAACTATGAGATTATGCAACTCCCGTTCGCCGGAGGAACACTTTGGGTGCTACCAAACGTCACAACGTAACTGGGTGATTATAAAGGAGCATTACAGGTGTCTCCAAAGGTACATGTTGGGTTGGCGTATTTCGAGATTAGGATTTGTCACTCCGATTGTCGGAGAGGTATCTCTGGGCCCTCTCGGTAATGCACATCACATAAGCCTTGCAAGCATTACAACTAATATGTTAGTTGTGAGATGATGTATTATGGAACGAGTAAAGAGACTTGCCGGTAACGAGATTGAACTAGGTATTGGATACCGACGATCGAATCTCGGGCAAGTAACATACCGATGACAAAGGGAACAACGTATGTTGTTGTGCGGTCTGATCGATAAAGATCTTCGTAGAATATGTAGGAGCCAATATGGGCATCCAGGTCCCGCTATTGGTTATTGACCGGAGACATGTCTCGGTCATGTCTACATTGTTCTCGAACCCGTAGGGTCCGCATGCTTAAGGTTACGATGACAGTTATATTATGAGTTTATGCATTTTGATGTACCGAAGGTTGTTCGGAGTCCCGGATGTGATCACGGACATGACGAGGAGTCTCAAAATGGTCGAGACATAAAGATTGATATATTGGAAGCCTATGTTTGGATATCGGAAGTGTTCCGGGTGAAATCGGGATTTTACCGGAGTACCGGGAGGTTACCGGAACCCCCCGGGAGCCATATGGGCCTTCATGGGCTTTAGTGGAAAGGAGAAAGGGGCAGCCCAAGGTGGCTGCGCGCCTCCCCCTCCCCTAGTCCTATTAGGAGAGAGGTGGCCGGCCCCCCTCTCCCTCTTTCCCCCTCGGGGAATCCTAGTCCAACTAGGATTGGGGGGGGAGTCCTACTCCCGGAAGGAGTAGGACTCCTCCTGCGCCCTCCTCCTAGCCGGCGCCCCCTCCCCTTTGCTCCTTTATATACTGAGGCAGTGGCACCCCAGAAACACACAAGTTGATCCACGTGATCTATTCCTTAGCCGTGTGCGGTGCCCCCAGCCACCATATTCCTCGATAATACTGTAGCGGAGTTTAGGCGAAGCCCTGCTGCTGTAGTTCATCAAGATCGTCACCACGCCGTCGTGCTGACGGAACTCTTCCCCGACACTTTGCTGGATCGGAGTCCGGGGATCGTCATCGAGCTGAACGTGTGCTCGAACTCGGAGGTGCCGTAGTTTCGGTGCTTGATCGGTTGGACCGTGAAGACGTACGACTACTTCCTCTACGTCGTGTCAGCACTTCCGCAGTCGGTCTGCGTTGGGTACGTAGACAACACTCTCCCCTCTTGTTGCTATGCATCACATGATCTTGCGTGTGCGTAGGAATTTTTTTGAAATTACTACGAAACCCAACAGTGGCATCCGAGCCTAGGTTATTATGTTGATGTTATATGCACGAGTAGAACACAAGTGAGTTGTGGGCGATATAAGTCATACTGCCTACCAGCATGTCATACTTTGGTTCGGCGGCATTGTTGGACGAGACGACCCGGACCAACATTACGCGTACGCTTACGCGAGACCGGTTTCCCCGACGTGCTTTGCACATAGGTGGCTTGCGGGCGACTGTCTCTCCAACTTTAGTTGAACCAAGTGTGGCTACGCCCGGTCCTTGCGAAGGTTAAAACGGAGTCTATTTGACAAACTATCGTTGTGGTTTTGATGCGTAGGTGAGATTGGTTCTTGCTTAAGCCCGTAGCAGCCACGTAAAACTTGCAACAACAAAGTAGAGGACGTCTAACTTGTTTTTGCAGGGCATGTTGTGATGTGATATGGTCAAGGCATGATGCTGAATTTTATTGTATGAGATGATCATGTTTTGTAACCGAGTTATCGGCAACTGGCAGGAGCCATATGGTTGTCGCTTTATTGTATGCAATGCAATCGCGATGTAATGCTTTACTTTATTACTAAACGGTAGTGATAGTCGTGGAAGCATAAGATTGGCGAGACGACAACAATGCTACGATGGATATCAAGGTGTCGCGCCGGTGACGATGGTGATCATGACGGTGCTTCGGAGATGGAGATCACAAGCACAAGATGATGATGGCCATATCATATCACTTATATTGATTGCATGTGATGTTTATCTTTTTATGCATCTTATCTTGCTTTGATTGACGGTAGCATTATAAGATGATCTCTCACTAAATTATCAAGAAGTGTTCTCCCTGAGTATGCACCGTTGCCAAAGTTCGTCGTGCCCAGACACCACGTGATGATCGGGTGTGATAAGATCTACGTCCATCTACAACGGGTGCAAGCCAGTTTTGCACACGCAGAATACTCAGGTTAAACTTGACGAGCCTAGCATATGCAGATATGGCCTCAGAACACGGAGACCGAAAGGTCGAGCGTGAATCATATAGTAGATATGATCAACATAACGATGTTCACCATTGAAAACTACTCCATCTCACGTGATGATTGGTTATGGTTTAGTTGATTTGGATCACGTAATCACTTAGAAGATTAGAGGGATGTCTATCTAAGTGGGAGTTCTTAAGTAATTTGATTAATTGAACTTAAACTTATCATGAACTTAGTACCTGATAGTATCTTGCTTGTTTATGTTGATTGTAGATAGATGGCTCGCGTTGTTGTTCCGTTGAATTTTAATGCGTTCCTTGAGAAAGCAAAGTTGAAAGATGATGGTAGCAACTATACGGACTGGGTCCGTAACTTGAGGATTATCCTCATTGCTGCTCAGAAGAATTACGTCCTGGAAGCACCGCTGGGTGCCAGGCCTGCTGCTGGAGCAACACCAGATGTTATGAATGTCTGGCAGAGCAAAGCTGATGACTACTCGATAGTTCAGTGTGCCATGCTTTACGGCTTAGAATCGGGACTTCAACGACGTTTTGAACGTCATGGAGCATATGAGATGTTCCAGGAGTTGAAGTTAATATTTCAAGCAAATGCCCGGATTGAGAGATATGAAGTCTCCAATAAGTTCTATAGCTGCAAGATGAAGGAGAACAGTTCTGCAGTGAGCATATCCTCAAAATGTCTGGGTATAATAATCACTTGATTCAATTGGGAGTTAATCTTCCGGATGATTGCGTCATTGACAGAATTCTCCAATCACTGCCACCAAGCTACAAGAGCTTCGTGATGAACTATAATATGCAAGGGATGAACAAGACTATTCCCGAGCTCTTCGCAATGCTGAAAGCTGCGGAGGTAGAAATCAAGAAGGAGCATCAAGTGTTGATGGTTAACAAGACCACTAGTTTCAAGAAAAAGGGCAAAGGGAAGAAGAAGGGGAACTTCAAGAAGAACGGCAAGCAAGTTGCTGCTCAAGAGAAGAAACCCAAGTCTGGACCTAAGCCTGAAACTGAGTGCTTCTACTGCAAGCAGACTGGTCACTGGAAGCGGAACTGCCCCAAGTATTTGGCGGATAAGAAGGATGGCAAGGTGAACAAAGGTATATGTGATATACATGTTATTGATGTGTACCTTACTAGAGCTCGCAGTAGCACCTGGGTATTTGATACTGGTTCTGTTGCTAATATTTGCAACTCGAAACAGGGGCTACGGAATAAGCGGGCACTGGCAAAGGACGAGGTGACGATGCGCGTGGGAAACGGTTCCAAAGTCGATGTGATCGCGGTCGGCACGCTACCTCTACATCTACCTTCGGGATTAATATTAGACCTAAATAATTGTTATTTGGTGCCAGCGTTGAGCATGAACATTATATCTGGATCTTGTTTGATGCGAGATGGTTATTCATTTAAATCAGAGAATAATGGTTGTTCTATTTATATGAGTAATATCTTTTATGGTCATGCACCCTTGAAGAGTGGTCTATTCTTATTGAATCTCGATAGTAGTAATACACATATTCATAATGTTGAAGCCAAAAGATGTAGAGTTGATAATGAAAGTGCAACTTATTTGTGGCACTGTCGTTTAGGTCATATCGGTGTAAAGCGCATGAAGAAACTCCATACTGATGGACTTTTGGAACCACTTGATTATGAATCACTTGGTACTTGCGAGCCGTGCCTCATGGGCAAGATGACTAAAACACCGTTCTCCGGTACTATGGAGAGAGCAACAGATTTGTTGGAAATCATACATACCGATGTATGTGGTCCGATGAATATTGAGGCTCGTGGCGGATATCGTTATTTTCTCACCTTCACAGATGATTTAAGCAGATATGGGTATATCTACTTAATGAAACATAAGTCTGAAACATTTGAAAAGTTCAAAGAATTTCAGAGTGAAGTTGAAAATCATCGTAACAAGAAAATAAAGTTTCTACGATCTGATCGTGGAGGAGAATATTTGAGTTACGAGTTTGGTGTACATTTGAAAAATTGTGGAATAGTTTCGCAACTCACGCCACCTGGAACACCACAGCGTAATGGTGTGTCCGAATGTCATAATCGTACTTTACTAGATATGGTGCGATCTATGATGTCTCTTACAGATTTACCGCTATCGTTTTGGGGTTATGCTTTAGAGACATCCGCATTCACATTAAATAGGGCACCATCAAAATCCGTTGAGACGACACCTTATGAACTATGGTTTGGCAAGAAACCAAAGTTGTCGTTTCTTAAAGTTTGGGGCTGCGATGCTTATGTGAAAAAGCTTCAACCTGATAAGCTCGAACCCAAATCGGAGAAAGTGTCTTCATAGGATACCCAAAGGAGACTGTTGGGTACACCTTCTATCATAGATCCGAAGGCAAGACATTTGTTGCTAAGAATGGATCCTTTCTAGAGAAGGAGTTTCTCTCGAAAGAAGTGAGTGGGAGGAAAGTAGAACTTGACGAGGTAACTGTACCTGCTCCCTTACTGGAAAGTAGTACATCATAGAAAACTGTTTCAGTGACACCTACACCAGTTAGTGAGGAAGCTAATGATAATGATCATGAAACTTCAGATCAAGATACTACTGAACCTCGTAGATCAACCAGAGTAAGATCCGCACCAGAGTGGTACGGTAATCCTGTTCTGGAAGTCATGCTACTAGATCGTGATGAACCTACAAACTATGAAGAAGCGATGGTGAGCCCAGATTCCGCAAAGTGGCTTGAAGCCATGAAATCTGAGATGGGATCCATGTATGAGAACAAAGTATGGACTTTGGTTGACTTGCCCGATGATCGGCAAGCAATTGAGAATAAATGGATCTTCAAGAAGAAGACTGACGCTGATGGTAATGTTACTGTCTACAAAGCTTGACTTGTCGCGAAAGGTTTTCGACAAGTTCAAGGGGTTGACTACGATGAGACTTTCTCACCTGTAGCGATGCTTAAGTCTGTCCGAATCATGTTAGCGATTGCCGCATTTTATGATTATGAAATTTGGTAGATGGATGTCAAAACTGCATTCTTGAATGGATTTCTGGAAGAAGAGTTGTATATGATGCAACCGGAAGGTTTTGTCGATCCAAAGGGAGCTAACAAAGTGTGCAAGCTCCAGCGATCCATTTATGGACCGGTGCAAGCCTCTCGGAGTTGGAATAAGCGCTTTGATAGTGTGATCAAAGCATTTGGTTTTATACAGACTTTCGGAGAAGCCTGTATTTACAAGAAAGTGAGTGGGAGCTCTGTAGCATTTCTGATATTATATGTGGATGACATATTACTAATTGGAAATGATATAGAATTTCTGGATAGCATAAAGGGATACTTGAATAAGAGTTTTTCAATGAAAGACCTCGGTGAAGCTGCTTACATATTAGGCATTAAGATCTATAGAGATAGATCAAGACGCTTAATTGGACTTTCACAAAGCACATACCTTGACAAAGTTTTGAAGAAGTTCAAAATGGATCAAGCAAAGAAAGGGTTCTTGCCTGTGTTACAAGGTGTAAAGTTGAGTAAGACTCAATGCCCGACCACTGCAGAAGATAGAGAGAAAATGAAAGATGTTCCCTATGCTTCAGCCATAGGCTCTATCATGTATGCAATGCTGTGTACCAGACCTGATGTGTGCCTTGCTATAAGTTTAGCAGGGAGGTACCAAAGTAATCCAGGAGTGGATCACTGGACAACGGTCAAGAACATCCTGAAATACCTGAAAAGGACTAAGGATATGTTTCTCGTATATGGAGGTGACAAAGAGCTCACCGTAAAAGGTTACGTTGATGCAAGCTTTGACACTGATCCAGACGATTCTAAATCGCAAACCGGATACGTGTTTACATTAAACGGTGGAGCTGTCAGTTGGTGCAGTTCTAAACAAAGCGTCGTAGCGGGATCTACATGTGAAGCGGAGTACATAGCTGCTTCGGAAGCAGCGAACGAAGGAGTCTGGATGAAGGAGTTCATATCCGATCTAGGTGTCATACCTAGTGCATCGGGTCCAATGAAAATCTTTTGTGACAATACTGGTGCAATTGCCTTGGCAAAGGAATCCAGATTTCACAAAAGGACCAAACACATCAAGAGACGCTTCAAATCCATCCGGGATCTAGTCCAGGTGGGAGACATAGAGATTTGCAAGATACATACGGATCTGAATGTTGCAGACCCGTTGACTAATCCTCTTCCACGAGCAAAACATGATCAGCACCAAGGCTCCATGGGTGTTAGAATCATTACAGTGTAATCTAGATTATTGACTCTAGTGCAAGTGGGAGACTGAAGGAAATATGCCCTAGAGGCAATAATAAAGTTATTATTTATTTCCTTATAATCATGATAAATGTTTATTATTCATGCTAGAATTGTATTAACCGGAAACATAATACATGTGTGAATACATAGACAAACAAAGTGTCACTAGTATGCCTCTACTTGACTAGCTCGTTAATCAAAGATGGTTATGTTTCCTAACCATGAACAATGAGTTGTTATTTGATTAACGAGGTCACATCATTAGTTGAATGATCTGATTGACATGACTCATTCCATTAGCTTAGCACCCGATCGTTTAGTATGTTGCTATTGCTTTCTTCATGACTTATACATGTTCCTATAATTATGAGATTATGCAACTCCCATTTGCCGGAGGAACACTTTGGGTGCTACCAAACGTCACAACGTAACTGGGTGATTATAAAGGAGCATTACAGGTGTCTCCAAAGGTACATGTTGGGTTGGCGTATTTCGAGATTAGGATTTGTCACTCTGATTGTCGGAGAGGTATCTCTGGGCCCTCTCGGTAATGCACATCACATAAGCCTTGCGAGCATTACATCTAATATGTTAGTTGTGAGATGATGTATTACGGAACGAGTAAAGAGACTTGCCGGTAACGAGATTGAACTAGGTATTGGATACCGACGATCGAATCTCGGGCAAGTAACATACCGATGACAAAGGGAACAACATATGTTTTTGTGCGGTCTGACCGATAAAGATCTTCGTAGAATATGTAGGAGCCAATATGGGCATCCAGGTCCCGCTATTGGTTATTGACCGGAGACATGTCTCGGTCATGTCTACATTGTTCTCGAACCCGTAGGGTCCGCACGCTTAAGGTTACGATGACAGTTATATTATGAGTTTATGCATTTTGATGTACCGAAGGTTGTTCGGAGTCCCGGATGTGATCACGGACATGACGAGGAGTCTCGAAATGGTCGAGACATAAAGATTGATATATTGGAAGCCTATGTTTGGATATCGGAAGTGTTCCGGGTGAAATCGGGATTTTACCGGAGTACCGGGAGGTTACCGGAACCCCCCGGGAGCCATATGGGCCTTCATGGGCTTTAGTGGAAAGGATAAAGGGGCAGCCCAAGGTGGCTGCGCGCCTCCCCCCTCCCCTAGTCCTATTAGGACTAGGAGAGGTGGCCGGCCCCCCTCTCCCTCTTTCCCCCTCGGGGAATCCTAGTCCAACTAGGATTGGGGGGGGGGGGAGTCCTACTCCCGGAAGGAGTAGGACTCCTCCTGCGCCCTCCTCCTGGCCGGCGCCCCCCTCCCCCTTGGCTCCTTTATATACTGAGGCAGAGGCACCCCAGAAACACACAAGTTGATCCACGTGATCTATTCCTTAGCCGTGTGCGGTGCCCCCAGCCACCATATTCCTTGATAATACTGTAGCGGAGTTTAGGCGAAGCCCTGCTGCTGTAGTTCATCAAGATCGTCACCACGCCGTCGTGCTGACGGAACTCTTCCCCGACACTTTGCTGGATCGGAGTCCAGGGATCGTCATCGAGCTGAACGTGTGCTCGAACTCGGAGGTGCCGTAGTTTCGGTGCTTGATCGGTTGGATCGTGAAGACGTACGACTACTTCCTCTACGTCGTGTCAGCGCTTCCGCAGTCGGTCTGCGTTGGGTACGTAGACAACACTCTCCCCTCTCGTTGCTATGCATCACATGATCTTGCGTGTGCGTAGGAATTTTTTTGAAATTACTACGAAACCCAACAATTCAGTCCCATCATTATTAAGATTCATATTGCAAAACAAAGATTTAATAGGGGACACATCAATAACTTTTAGATCTTCATCTTTATTTTCATAGCAACTAGAAGAACACGCTCTTATAAAGGCATCTTTCTTAGCACGCATTCTAGCGGTTCTTTCTTATGGCTTTGAGAGACTCATTGATATCATGCTTAGGTGGAATAGATCTAAGTTTCAAAGAATCAACATCAAGAGAAATTCTATCAACGTTCCTAGCCAACTCATCAATCTTAAGCAATTTTTCTGCAATCAAAGCATTGAAATTCTTTTGTGAAGTAATAAATTCTTTAATATTAGATTCAAAATCAGAGGGCATCTTATTTTAATTTCCATAAGAATTGTTGTAGGAATTACCATAATTATTAGAGGGATTACTAGGATAAGGCCTAGGATTAAAATTTCCTCTATACATGTTGTTACCAAAATTGTTCCTACCAACAAAATTCACATCCATAGATTCATTATTATTCTCAATCAAAGTAGACAAGGGCATATCATTAGGATTAGAAGAAACACTTCTACTAGCAAATAATTTCATAAGTTCATCCATCTTTCCACTCAAAACATTAATTTCTTCTATCGCATGCACCTTTTTATTAGTAGATCTTTCAGTATGCCATTAAGAATAATTAACCATAATATTATCTAGGAGTTTAGTAGGTTCTCCTAAAGTGATTTCCAAAAAAGTGCCTCCCGCGGACGAATCTAAAAGATTTCTAGAAGCAAAATTCAATTCAACGTAAAATTTTTGTATAATCATTCACAAATTCAAACCATGAGTAGGGCAATTACGTATCATTAATTTCATCCTCTCCCAAGCTTGTGCAACATGTTCATGATCAAATTGCTTAAAATTCATAATATCATTTCTAAGGGAGATGACTTAGCAGGAGGAAAATACTTAGAGATAAAAGCATCTTTGCACTTATTCCATGAATCAATACTATTTTTAGGCAAAGAAGAGAACCAAGCTTTAGCACGATCTCTAAGAAAAAAAGGAAATAGCTTCAATTTAACAATATCATTATCCACATCTTTCTTCTTTTGCATATCACACAAATCAACGAAGCTATTTAGATGGGTAGCGGCATCTTCACTAGGAAGGCCGGAAAACGGATCTTTCATGACAAGATTCAGCAAAGCGGTATTAATTTCACAAGATTCAGCATCGGTAAGAGGAGCAATCAGAGTGGTAATAATGTCATTGTTGTTGGTATCGGTAAAGTCACACAATTTAGTGTTATCTTGAGCCATCGAGACAAGCAAGCAAACTAACACACAAGCAAGCAAAAAGCGAGGGGACAAAAAGAGGCAAATAGAGAAAGAGAGGGAGGATAGAGAGAGGGCGAATAAAACGACAAGGGTGAAGTGGGGGAGAGGAAAATGAGAGGCAAATGGAAAATAATGTAATGCGGGAGATAGGGATTGTGATGGGTACTTGGTATGTTGACTTTTGCGTAGACTCCTCGGCAATGGCGCCGGAAATCCTTCTTACTACCTTGTGATGGCCTGGCTTATTAGGGATGATAGACTACTCATATCAATAAGGAATTCCTTCTTTTCCGGTAGCCCATTCAGACAGAACTCCAAAGTTAAGCGTGCTCAGCTTGGAGTAGTGTCAGGATGGGTGACCGACCGGGAAAGTTGCTCCCGGGTGCACATGAGTGAGGACAAAGTGCGCAGAAAAGACTAGTATTGATCTATGGGGCCAGTCTAGATCCCGCCAGGAGTAACGACCACCGGCGGGTGTGTCCGGGGCGTTACAAGTTGGTATCAGAACCGACCCTCGCGGTTACATGGATGGTTGCGGACAGGTGCATGGTCATGTTGTTCATGACGTTTGTGACCCGTCGTGGCACACGGCATGGCACATGTACTGGACTGGAAGCACAGACATATGTGCCAAGAGGGAACGTTCCTATGGCCTGACGAGGACGTCGGTTCCTCTGAGTGGGGGTGTATGTGATGGCCTGGCTTATTAGGGATGATAGACCACTCATATCAATAAGAAATTCCTTCTTTTCCGGTAGCCCATTCGGACAGAACTCCAAAGTTAAGCGTGCTCAGCTTGGAGTAGTGTCAGGATGGGTGACCGACCGGGAAGTTGCTCCTAGGTGCGCATGAGTGAGGAAAAAGTGCGCAGAAAAGACTAGTATTGATCTGTGGGGCCAGTCTAGATCCCGCCAGGAGTAACGACCATCGGCGGGTGTGTCCGGGGCGTTACATACCTCTTGAGCACTGCGTTGGTTTTTCCCCGAAGAGGAAGGGATGATGCAGCAGAGTAGCGTAAGTATTTCCCTCGGTTTTTGAGAACCAAGCTATCAATCCAGTAGGAGGCTATGCGCGAGTCCCTCGTACCTGCACAAAACAAATAAATCCTCGCAACCAACGTGATAAGGGGTTGTCAATCCCTACACAGCCACTTACGAGAGTGAGATCTGATAGATATGATAAGATAATATTTTTGGTATTTTTATGATAAAGATGCAAAGTAAAATAAAATCAAAGTAAATATCAAAGTATTGGAAGATTAATATGATGAAGATAGACCCGGGAGCCATAGGTTTCACTAGTGGGTTCTCTCAAGAGCATAAGTATTCTACGGTGGGTGAACGAATTACTGTTGAGCAATTGACAGAATTGAGCATAGTTATGAGAATATCTAGGTATGATCATGTATATAGGCATCATGTCCGAGACAAGTAGACTGACTCCTGCCTGCATCTACTACTATTACTCCACTCATCGACCGCTATCCAGTATGCATCTAGAGTATTAAGTTAATGAAAACAGAGTAACGCCTTAAGCAAGATGACATGATGTAGAGGGATAAACTCATGCAATATGATGAAAACCCCATCTTGTTATCCTCGATGGCAACAATACAATACGTGCCTTGCTGCCCCTACTGTCACTGGGAAAGGACACCGCAAGATTGAACCCAAAGCTAAGCACTTCTCCCATTGCAAGAAAGATCAATCTAGTAGGCCAAACCAAACTGATAATTCGAAGAGACTTGAAAAGATAACCAATCATACATAAAATAATTCATAGAAGATTCAAATATTGTTCATAGATAGACTTGATCATAAACCCACAATTCATCGGTCTCAACAAACACACCGCAAAAAGAATATTACATCGAATAGTTCTCCACAAGAGAGGGGGAGAACATTGTATTGAGATCCAAAAAGAGAGAAGAAGCCATCTAGCTAATAACTATGGACCCGTAGGTCTGAGGTGAACTACTCACAGTTCATCGGAGGGGCTATGGTGATGATCTAGAAGCCCTCTGTGATCGATGCCCCCTCCGGCGGAGCTCTGGAACAGGCCCCAAGATGGGATCTCGTGGATACAGAAAGTTGCGGCGGTGGAATTAGGTTTTTGGCTCCGTCTCTGATCGTTTGGGGGTACATAGGTATATATAGGAGGAAGAAGTACGTCGGTGGAGCAATAGGGGGCCCATGAGGGTGGAGGGCGCGGCTGGGGGGGGGGGGTAGGCGCGCCCCCTACCTCGTGGCCTCCTCTTTTGTGTCTTGAGTAAGGTCCAAGTCTCCTGGGTCTTGTTCGTTGAGAAAATCACGTTCCCGAAAGTTTCATTCCGTTTGGACTCCGTTTGATATTCCTTTTCTTCGAAACCCTAAAATAGGCAAAAAAACAGCAATTCTGGGCTGGGCCTCCGGTTAATAGATTAGTTCCAAAAATAATATAGAAGTGGATAATAAAGCCCAATAATGTCCAAAACAGTAGATAATAGAGCATGGAGCAATAAAAATTTATAGATACGTTGGAGACGTATCAGGGTATCCAAATCCCACAATTGGTTATTGGCCGGAGAGGTGTCTCGGTCATGTCTGCATGGTTCCCGAACCCGTAGGGTCTACACACTTAAGGTTTGATGACTCTAGAGTTGTAATGGGAATAGTATGTGGTATCGAAGGTTGTTCAGAGTCCCGGATGATATTCCGGACATGACAAGGAACTCCGGGATGGTCCGGAGGTGAAGGTCGATATATTGGACGAAGGGTATTGGAGTCCGGAATTGTTCTGCCAGTACCGGGTGACGACCAGTGTGACCGAAAGGAGTTTCGGAGGCCCCGGCAAGCGTTGGGGGGCCTTATGGGCCAAGGGGAGGGGGAACACCAGCCCACTAAGGGGTTGTGCGCCCCTCCCACCCCATTTCATGTAATCTGGAGAGGTGGGGCGCCTCCCCTAGGGCAGCGGCCCCTCCCGGCTTGGGGGGCAAGTTTCCTAGGGGTGGGGGCGCCCAAACCCATCTAGGGTTTCCCCTGTGGCCGCCGCCCCTCCCCTAGGGAAACCCTAGGGCGCCTCCTCCTCCCCCTTCCCCCTATACATAGTGAGGGAGAGAGAGGGCAGCTGCACCCCTTCCCCTGGCGCAGCCCTCCCCTCCTCCAACTCCTCCTCCTCCTAGTGCTTAGCGAAGCTCTGCCGGAGAACCACGAGCTCCACCGCCACCATGCTGTCGTGCTACTGGAGCTCTCCCTCAACTTCTCCTCTCCCCTTGCTGGATCAAGAAGGAGGAGATGTCCCCGGGCTGTACATGTGTTGAACGCGGATGCGCCGTCCGTTCGGCGCTTGGATAGGATCTTCCGCGATTTGAATCGCTGCGAGTACGACTCCATCAACCACGTTCTTGTAACGCTTCCGCTTATCGATCCTCAAGGGTATGAAGATGCACTCCTTCTCTCTCATTTCTAGCATCTCCTAGATTGATCTTGGTGACACGTAGGAATTTTTTTGAATTATTACTATGTTTCCCAATAGTGGCATCATGAGCTAGGTCTATGCGTAGATTCTATGCACGAGTAGAACACAAAGTAGTTGTGGGCGGTGATTTGGTCAATTTGCTTACCGTTACTAGTCTTATCTTGATTCGGCGGCATTGTGGGATGAAGCGGCCCGGACCGACCTTACACGTACTCTTACGTGAGACTGGTTCCACCGAAAGACATGCAGTTGATGCATAAGGTGGCTAGTGGGTGTCTGTCTCTCCCACTTTAGTCGGATCGGATTCGATGAAGAGGGTCCTTATGAAGGGTAAATAGCAATTGGCATATCACCGTTGTGGCTTTTGCGTAGGTAAGAAACGTTCTTGCTAGAAACCCTTAGCAGCCACGTAAAACATGCAACAAGAATTAGAGGACGTCTAACTTGTTTTTGCAGGGTATGCTATTTGATGTGATATGGACAAAAGGATGTGATGAATTATATATATGTGATGTATGAGATTGATCAGGTTCTTGTAATAGGAATCACGACTTGCATGTCGATGAGTATGACAACTGGCAGGAGCCATAGGAGTTGTCTTAATTTATTGTATGACCTGTGCGTCAATGAAAAACGCCATGTAATTACTTTACTTCATTGCTAACTGTTAGCCATAGTAGTAGAAGTAATAGTTGGCGAGACAACTTCATGAAGACACGATGATGGAGATCATGGTGTCATTCCGGTGACAAAGGTGATCATGCCGCGCCTCGAAGATGGAGATCAAAGGCGCAAGATGATATTGGCCATATCATGTCACTTGATGATTTGCATGTGATGTTTGTCATGGTTGCATCTTATTTGCTTAGAACGACGGTAGCATAAAAGATGATCACCCACTAAAAATTTCAAGAAATGTATTCCCTGCTACCTCTTGAGCATGTGTTGGTTTTCCCTTGAAGAGGAAAGGGTGATGCAGCAAAGCAGCGTAAGTATTTCCCTCAGTTTTTGAGAACCAAGGAATCAATCCAGTAGGAGACCGATTACCCACAAGTATAGGGGATCGCAACAGTTTTCGAGGGTAGAGTATTCAACCCAAATTTATTAATTCGACACAAGGGGAGCCAAAGAATATTCTCAAGTATTAGCAGCTGAGTTGTCAATTCAACCACACCTGGAAACTTAATATCTGCAGCAAATTATTTAGTAGCAAAGTAATATGATAGTAGTGGTGATGGTAGCAAAAGGTAACGATAGAAAAAGTAATGTTTTTGGTATTTTGTAGTGATGATAGCAATAGCAACGGAAAAGTAAATAAGCGAAGAACAATATATGGAAAGCTCATAGGCAATGGATCGGTGATAGAGAATTATGCCGGATGTGGTTCATCATGTAACAGTCATAACCTAGGGTGACACTGAACTAGCTCCAATTCATCAATGTAATGTAGGCATGTATTCAGAATATAGTCATACGTGATTATGGAAAGAACTTGCATGACATCTTTTCTCCTACCCTCCTGTGGCAGCGGGGTCCTAGCGGAAACTAAGGGATATTAAGGCCTCCTTTTAATAGAGTACCGGACCAAAGCATTAACACATAGTGAATACATGAACTCCTCAAACTACGGTCATTACCGGAAGTGGTCCCGATTATTGTCACTTCGGGGTTGCCGGATCATAACACATAGTAGGTGACTATTGACTTGCAAGATAGGATCAAGAACTCACATATATTCATGAAAACATAATAGGTTCAGATCTGAAATCATGGCACTCGGGCCCTAGTGACAAGCATTAAGCATAGCAAAGTCATAGCAACATCAATCTCAGAACATAGTGGATACTAGGGATCAAACCCTAACAAAACTAACTCGATTACATGATAAATCTCATCCAACCCATCACCGTCCAGCAAGCCTACGATGGAATTACTCACGCACGGCGGTGAGCATCATGAAATTGGTGATGGAGGATGGTTGATGATGATGATGGCAATGGATTCCCCTCTCCAGAGCCCCGAACGGACTCCAGATCAGCCCTCCTGAGAGAGTTTAAGGCTTGGCAGCGGCTCTGTATCGTAAAACGCGATGAATCTTTCTCCTTGATTTTTTTCTCTCCGAACACGAATATATAGAGTTGGAGTTGAGGTCGGAGGAGCTCCAGGGGGCCCACGAGGTAGGGGGCGCGCCCAGGGGGGCAGGTGCGCCCCCACCCTCGTGGCTAGGGTGTGGGCCCCGTGGCCTTGAACTTTTGCCAGTATTTTTTATTATTTCCAAAAATACGCTCCATGGAGTTTCAGGTCATTTCGAGAGCTTTTGTTTCTGCACATAAATAACACCATGGCAATTCTGCTGAAAACAGCATCAGTCTGGGTTAGTTCCATTCAAATCATGCAAGTTAGAGTCCAAAACAAGGGCAAAAGTGTTTGGAAAAGTAGATACGACGGACACGTATCAACTCCCCCAAGCTTAAACCTTTGCTTGTCCTCAAGCAATTCAGTTGACAAACTGAAAGTGATAAAAAAACCTTTTACAAACTCTGTTTTCTCTTGTTGTTGTAAATATGTTAAGCCAGCATTCAAGTTTTCAGAAAAGATTATAAATTAACCATATTCACAATAATGCTTAGGTCTCATGTTTACTCATATCAATGGCATAGTCAACTAGCGAGTAATAATAATAAATCTCGGATGACAACACTTTCTCAAAACAATCATAATATGATATAACAATGACAGTATATAGGTATGTAAACTAATAGTAATGGATGCAAATGATAGTGGTGCTCTCCAACTAGTGCTTTTTAATAAGAGGATGATGACTCAACATGAAAGTAAATAGATAGGCCCTTCGCAGAGGGAAGCAGGGATTTGTAGAGGTGCCAGAGCTCGGTTTTCAAATAGAGATGAATAATATTTTGAGCGGTATACTTTCGTTGTCAACATAACAACCAAGAGATGGCGATATCTTCCATGCTACACACATTATAGGCGGTTCCCAAACATAATGGTAAAGTTTATACTCCCCCTCCACCAACAAGCATCAATCCATGGCTTGCTCGAAACAACGAGTGCCTCCAACTAACAAGAGTCGCAGGGGGAGTTTTGTTTGCAATTATTTTGATTTGATTTGCATAAAGCATGGGACTGGGCATCCCGGTGACCAGCCATTTTCTCGTGAGTGAGGAGCGGAGTCCACTCCTCTTGAGAATAACCCGCCTAACATGGAAGATACGGACAGCCCTAGTTGATACATGAGCTATTCGAGCATACAAAACAGGATATTTGTTTGGAGGTTTAGAGTTTGGCACATACAAATTTACTTGGAACGGCAAGTATATACCGTATATAGGTAGGTATGGTGGACTCATATGGAATAACTTTGGGGTTTATGGGATTGGATGCACAAGCAGTATTCCTGCTTAGTACAGGTGAAGGCTAGAAAAAGACTGGGAAGCGACCAGCTAGAGAGCGATAACAGTCATGAACATGCATTTAAATTAATCAACACCGAATGCAAGCTTGAGTAGGATATAATGCACCATGAACATAAATATCGTAGAGGCTATGTTGATTTTGTTTCAACTACATGCGTGAACATGTGCCAAGTCAAGCCACTCGAATCGTTCAAAAGAGGATACCACCCTATCATACCACATCACAACCATTTTAATAGCATGTTGGCACGCAAGGTAAACCATTATAAGCTCCTAGCTAATTAAGCATGGCATAAGAAACTATGATCTCTAATTGTCATCGCAAACATGTTTATTCATAATAGGATGAATCAGGAACGATGAACTAATCATATTTACAAAAACAAGAGAGGTCGAGTTCATACCAGCTTCTCCCATCTCAATTAGTCCAGCATGTATTGTCATAATTGCCTTTCACTTGCACGACCGAACGATGTGGATAATAATAATAGTGCACGTGCATTGGACTAAGCTGGAATCTGCAAGCATTCAATAAATAGGAGAAGAGAAGGCAATATGAGCTCTTTTGTCAGATCAACAATAATGCATATAAGAGCCACTTCAACAATTTAATTATGGTCTTCTCCTATCGACCCCCAAAGAAAAGAAAAGAAATAAAACTATTTACACGGGATAGCTCCCAACAATCAAAAGAAGAACATGAAATCTTTTTGGGTTTTCTTTTTAATTACTACTACAAGCATGGAAATTAAAACTAGCTAAAAGTTACAACTAATTTTTTGTTGTTTTTCGTAATGTTTATTAAACACACAAGAAGAAAGCATAAAAAGAGAAAATAAACTAGCAAGGATATATTACAATGAAAAAGTATGGGCACCGACATCTAGCAATGAGTGTGTGAACATAAATGTAATGTCGGTGAGAAATACGTACTCCCCCAAGCTTAGGCTTTTGGCCTAAGTTGGTATAATGCCACGGATGGCCTAGCGGATATCCAAAGTTGTAGTTGGGGTCGTACTGAGTTGCAGCAGTCATTGCATCGTGGGCTGCAACTTGGAGGCGAGCTATCTCAGCCCTCCTCTTATATTCTTCCGCCTCCTCTCTGGTTATAAAATATCTCCCTTTTGCCTGAAAGTCAAAGAAAGTAGAAGCAGGGAGAGCGACGTGATAGGTGCGTCGTTTGTCAAAGATTAGCCGGTACTGGAGGAACTGATCGTTCCTCTCAGCAAAATGATGACGAACCATAGCCTCGTAATCCATAAGCAGGAGGCAACTCAATATCATCCTCACGTATGGTTGTACCAAGAAAATTAGCTATGCGGGTTGCATAAATTCCACCAAAGAAATCTCCATTAAATCTATTAAGATGCAACCTACGTGCAACAATGGCTCCCAAATTATAAGATTTATCTCCTAACACGGCACTCCTAAGAATACTGAGGTCAGGGACACACATGTGACATGCTTCATCTTACCATTAATACATCTACCTATGAAGAGAGCAAAATAATGTATAGCAGGAAAGTGAATGCTCCCTATGGTAGCTTGTGCTATATCTCTAGATTCCCCCATAGTTATACTACCAAGAAAATCTCTAAATTCAGATTTGCGAGGTTCAGTAGCACTACCCCATTGTGGAAGTTCGCAAGCAGTGGTAAAGTTCTATAAGTCCATAGTGTAAGAATTTTCATAAAGATCAAACAGGACAGTTTGAGAATTACGTGAAGATGAAATTCAAACCTCCTCACAAAGAAACTAGTGAGATAGTGGTACTGATGGCATTTTTCTTCGTCGAAGCTCACAAGATAAGCATTACGCAAATATGCGTTAAATTCTTCCTTAATCCCCGCTCGATCCATGAAGTCCTCTGAAGGCCATTCACAAGGCCGCACTGGAGCGTCCCTTGGTGGCTCATCATCAGCATCACGCATTGCAAGCCTGGGTCCTTGCTTCCTTGAAGAACCACCTTGGTACATTTTCCTAAACATATTTCTTCTTCTGAAATGTTTTAGTTACTTCAAAATAAAAGCAAATCAAACTCAACAAATTGATAGCAACTACTCCTACAAGTGCCTAGAGCCTATATGATGCATCAAAACTACTTGGAACCACATAAATTTGACATGCAAGCTCAAGAACAGGGTCACCTAAGCAGCAAAAATATGCAATGAATAAAGCACTAGAACAAAAACTAATTGGACCATTAGAGGAGTCACATACCAAAGAACAATCTCCCAAAGCAGTTTTGTGAGAGGTGCTTTGAGCAAGGAGATCGAAAATCGCAGCAAAATAAGCTAGAACTCGTGCTTGAGCTGGATAATGGTGTTTGTGGGAGGAAGAAGGAGTGTGTGGGTGCAGGAATAAGTGGAGGAGGGCCACCGTGGGCCCACGAGGCAGGGGGTGCGCCCAGGGGGTAGGGCGCGCCCTCCACCCTCGTGGCCAGGTGGATGCCCCCCTGCTGTGTTCTCAGTGCCAAATATTCTCAAATATTCCAGAAAAAAATCATATTTAAATTTGAGGGCATTTGGAGAACTTTTATTTTTGGGGTATTTTTATATTGCATAGATAATTCAGATAACAGACAGAAAATACTATTTTTATTTTATTTAATATAAATAACAGAAAGTTAAAGGAGGGTACAAAGAGTTGTGTTTTCTAACTTCATCCATCTCATGATCATTAAAAGGAATCCATTAACAAGGTTGATTAAGTCTTGTTAACAAACTCATTCCGAATAACATGGAACCGGAGAATTTTCGAATAACACTAGGTTACCTCAACGGGGATATGCACATCCCCAACAATAAGAATATCATATTTCTTCTTGAAAGTAGGAAGAGGAAATTCAAAACCTCCAAAAATAATCAACGGAATTTTTCCAATAGAATTGATATTGTGAACTTGAGGTTGTTTCCTCGGAAAGTGTATCGTATGCTCATTACCATTAACATAAAAAGTGACATTGCCTTTGGTGCAATCAGTAACAGCCCCTGCAGTATTCAAAAAGGGTCTTCCAAGAATAATATACATACTATCGTCCTCGGGAATATCAAGAATAACAAAGTCCGTTAAAATAGTAACATTAGCAACCACAACAGGCACATCCTCACAAATACCGACAGGTATAGCAGTTGATTTATCAGCCATTTGCAAAGATATTTCAGTAGGTGTCAACTTATTCAAATCAAGTCTACGATATAAAGAGAGAGGCATAACACTACCAACGGCTCCAAGATCACATAAAGCAGTTTTAACATAGTTTCTTTTAATGGAGCATGGTATAGTGTGTACTCCTGGATCTCCAAGTTTCTTTGGTATTCCACCTTTAAAAGTATAATTAGCAAGCATGGTGGAAAGTTCAGCTTCTGGTATCTTTCTTTTATTAGTAATAATATCTTTCATATACTTAGCATAAGGACTCATTTTGAGCATATCAATTAATCGCATACGCAAAAAGATAGGTCTAATCATTTCAGCAAAGCGCTCAAAATCCTCATCATCTTTTTCTTGGATGGTTTGGGGGGAAAAGGCATGGGTTTTTGAACCCATGGTTCTCTTTCTTTACCATGTTTCCTAGCAACAAAGTCTTTCTTATCATAACGTTGATTCTTTGATTGTGGGTTATCAAGATCAACAGCAGGTTCAATTTCTATATCATTATCATTACTAGGTTGAGCATCATCATGAACATTATCATTAACATTATCACTAGTTTTAGGTTCATTACCAGATTGTGTTTCAGCATCAGAAATAGAAATATCATTTGGATTCTCAGGTGTTTCAGCAATAGGTTCACTAGAAGCATGCAGAGTCCTATCATTTTTCTTTTTCTTCCTTTTAGAAGGACTAGGTGCATCTATATTATTTCTCTGAGAATCTTGCTCAATTCCCTTAGGGTGGCCTTCAGGATACAAAGGTTCCTGAGTCATTTTACCAGTTCTAGTAGCCACTCTAACATCATAGTCATTATTCTTACTATTCAATTCATTGAGCAAATCATTCTGAGCTTGAAGTACTTGCTCTACTTGAGTGGTAACCATAGAAGCATGTTTACTAATAAGTTTAAGTTCACCTTTGACATTAGCCATATAATCACCCAAGTGTTCAAGCATATCAGCACTGTGTTTTAATTCTCTACCAAAATAAGCATTGAAGTCTTCTTGCTTAACCATAAATTTATCAAACTCATCTAAGCATGGGCTAGCAAACTTAGTAAATGGGATTTCAGCTTTATCATATCTATAGAGAGAATTTACCTTTACTACCTGTGTCGGGTTATCAAGACCATGTGTTTCTTCAATAGGCGGTAAATTAAGACCGTGTATTTCTTCAATACGAGGTAAATTCTTAACATCTTAAGCTTTAATACCCTTTTCTTTCATGGATTTCTTTGCCTCTTGCATATCTTCAGGAGTGAAAAATAGAACACCCCTTTTCTTCGGAGTTGGTTTAGAATAGGCTCAGGAGTTGGCTCAGGAAGTGTCCAATTATTTTCATTTGTCAACATATTATTCAATAGAATTTCAGCTTCATCTGGTGTTCTTTCCCTGAAAACAGAACCAGCACAACTATCCAGGTAATCTATGGATACATCGGTTAGTCCATTATAAAAGATATCAAGTATTTCATTTTTCTTAAGAGGATGATCAGGCAAAGCATTTAGTAATTGGAGAAGCCTCCCCCATGCTTGTGGGAGACTCTCTTATTCAATTTGTACAAAATTATATATATCCCTTAAGGCAGCTTGTTTCTTATGAATAGGGAAATATTTAGCAGGAAAGTAATAAATCATATCCTGGGGACTACGCACAGAACCAAGATCAAGAGAGTTAAACCATATCTTAGCATCACCCTTTAATGAGAACGGAAATATTTTAAGGATATAAAAGTAGTGAGTTCTCTCATCATTAGTGAATAGGGTGGCTATATCATTTAATTTAGTAAGACGTGCCACAACAGTTTCAGATTCATAGCCATAAAAAGGATCAGATTCAACCAAAGTAATTATATCAGGATCAATAGAGAATTCATAATCCTTATCAGTAACAAAGATGGGTGAAGTAGCATAAGCAAGATCATATTTCATTCTAGCATTCAGAGTTTTTTGTTTAAGCTTCTCTAATAATTTCTTAAGATCACTTCTATCATTGCAAGCATGAAAGTCTCTTTTAGTTTCTTCATCCATAACATAGCCCTCAGGCACAATAGGTAATTCATATTTATTTGGAGAGCCTTCATAATCACTTTCATCAGTATTATCAGTTTCAATAATTTCATTCTCTCTAGCCCTAGCAAGTTGTTCATAAAGAAATTCACCAAGTGGCATAGTAGTATCAGGCATAGAAGTAGTTTCATCATAAGTATCATGCATAGCAGAAGTGGCATCATCAATAATATGCGACATGTCAGAATCAATAGCAGAAGCAGGTTTAGGTGTCGCTAGCTTACTCAAAATAGAAGGTGAATTAAGTGCAGAGCTGGATGGAAGTTCCTTACCTCCCCTCATAGTTGAGGGATAAATCTTGGTTTTTGGATCTCTCAAGTTCTTCATAATGATAAGCAGATATAAATCCCAAGTGACTCAAAGAATAGAGCTATGCTCCCCGGCAACGGCGCCAGAAAATAGTCTTGATAACCCACAAGTATAGGGGATAGCAACAATTTTCGAGGGTAGAGTATTCAACCCAAATTTATTGATTCAGCACAAGGGGAGCCAAAGAATATTCTCAAGTATTAGCAGCTGAGTTGTCAATTCAACCACACCTAGAAACTTAATATCTACAGCAAAGTATTTAGTAACAAAGTAATATGATAGTAGTGGTAATGGTAGCAAAAGGTAACGATAGCAAAAGTAATGTTTTTGGTATTTAGTAGTGATGATAGCAATAGCAACGGAAAAGTAAATAAGCGAAGAACAATATATGGAAAGCTCGTAGGCAAAGGATTGGTGATAGAGAATTATGCCGGATGTGGTTCATCATGTAACAGTCATAACCTAGGGTGACACAGAACTAGCTCCAATTCATCAACGTAATGTAGGCATGTATTCCGAATATAGTCATACGTGCTTATGGAAAAGAACTTGCATGACATCTTTTGTCCTACCCTCCCGTGGCAGCGGGGTCCTAGCGGAAACTAAGGGATATTAAGGCCTCCTTTTAATAGAGTACCGGACCAAAGCATTAACACATAGTGAATACATGAACTCCTCAAACTACGGTCATCACCGAAAGTGGTCCCGATTATTGTCACTTCGGGGTTGCCGGACCATAACACATAGTAGGTGACTATTGACTTGCAAGATAGGATCAAGAACTCACATATATTCATGAGAACATGATAGGTTCAAATCTGAAATCATGGCACTCGGGCCCTAGTGACAAGCATTAAGCATAGCAAAGTCATAGCAACATCAATCTCAGAACATAGTGGATACTAGGGATCAAACCCTAACAAAACTAACTCGATTATATGATAAATCTCATCCAACCCATCACCGTCCAGCAAGCCTACGATGGAATTACTCACGCACGGCGGTGAGCATCATGAAATTGGTGATGGAGGATGGTTGATGATGACGATGGCGACGGATTCCCCTCTCCGGAGCCCCGAACAGACTCCATATCAGCCCTCCCGAGAGAGTTTAGGGCTTGGCGGCAGCTCCGTATCATAAAACGCGATGAATCTTTCTCCTTGATTTTTCTCTCTCCGAACACGAATATATAGAGTTGGAGTTAATGTCAGAGGAGCTCCAGGGAGCCCACGAGGTAGGGGGCGCGCCCCCCACCCTCATGGCTAGGGTGTGGGGCCCCTGGCCTTGATCTTTTGCCAATATTTTTTCTTATTTCCAAAAATATGCTCCGTGGAGTTTCAGGTCATTCCGAGAACTTTTGTTTATGCACACAAATAACACCATGGCAATTCTGCTGAAAACAGCGTCAGTCCGAGTTAGTTCCATTCAAATCATGCAAGTTAGAGTCCAAAACAAGGGCAAAAGTGTTTGGAAAAGTAGATACGACGGAGACGTATCAGAGACCACATGCGAGTCACCTCGTACCTACACAAACAAATAAGAACCTCGCAACCAACACAATAAAGGGGTTGTCAATCCCTTCACGGACACTTGCAAGAGTGAGATTTGATAGAGATAATAATAAGATAAATATTTTTGGTATTTTTATGACATAGATTGAAAGTAAGGATTGCAAAATAAAATAGATTGGAAACTAGTATGATGGAGAATAGACCCGGGGGCCATAGGTTTCACTAGTGGCTTCTCTCAAGATAGCATAAGTATTATGGTGGGTGAACAAATTACTGTCGAGCAATTGATAGAAAAGCGAATAATTATGAGAATATCTAGGTATGATCATGCATATAGGCATGACGTCCGTGACAAGTAGACCGACTCTTGCCTGCATCTACTACTATTACTCCACACATCGACCGCTATCCAGCATGCATCTAGAGTATTAAGTTCATAAGAACGGAGTAACGCTTTAAGCAAGATGACATGATGTAGAGGGATAAACTCATGCAATATGATATAAACCCCATCTTTTTATCCTCGATGGCAACAATACAATATGTGTCGTTTCCCTTACTGTCACTGGGATCGAGCACCGCAAGATTGAACCCAAAGCTAAGCACTTCTCCCATTTCAAGAAATATCAATCTAGTAGGCCAAACCAAACTGATAATTCGAAGAGACTTGCAAAGATAACCAATCATACATAAAAGAATTCAGAGAAGATTCAAATATAGTTCATAGATAATCTTGATCATAAACCCACGATTCATCGGATCTCTACAAACACCCCACAAAAGAAGATTACATCGAATAGATCTCCAAGAGAATCGAGGAGAACTTTGTATTGAGATCCAAAGAGAGAGAAGAAGTCATCTAGCTAATAACTATGGACCCGAAGGTCTAAGGTAAACTACTCACACATCATCGGAGAGGCTATGGTGTTGATGTAGAAGCCCTCCGTGATCAATGCCCCCTCCGGCGGAGCTCCGGAAAAGGCCCCAAGATGGGATCTCTTGGGTACAGAAGGTTGCGGCGGTGGAAATAGGGTTTCGTGGTGCCTTATGATGTTTTCAGGGTACGTTGGTATATATAGGAGGAAGAAGTAGGTCGGTGGAGCCACGAGGGGCCCACGAGGGTGGAGGGCATGCCTAGGGGGGTAGGCGCGCCCCCTGCCTCGTGGCCTCCTCATTGATTGCTTGACGTCCACTCCAAGTCCTTTGGATCACGTTTGTTCTAAAAATCACGCTCCCGAAGGTTTCATTCCGTTTGGACTCCGTTTGATATTCTTTTTCCGCGAAACACTGAAATAGGCAAAAACAACAATTTGGGCTGGGCCTCCGGTTAATAGGTTAGTCCCAAAAATAATACAAAAGTGTATAAATAAGCCCATTAAACATCCAAAACATAATATATAATAGCATGGAACAATCAAAAATTATAGATACGTTGGAGATATGTCAAGCATCCCCAAGCTTAATTCCTGCTCATCCTCGAGTAGGTAAATGATAAAAACAGAATTTTTGATGTGGAATTCTTCCTAACATATTTCTCAATGTAATTTTTCTTTATTGTGGCATGAATCTTCATATCCGAAATATTCAAGATAAAAATTTAATATTGACATAAAAAATAATAATACTTCAAGCATACTAACTAAGCAATCATGTCTTCTCAAAATAACTTGGCCAAAGAAAGTTATCCCTACAAAATCATATAGTCTGGCTATGCCCTATCTTCATCACACAAAATATTAAATCATGCACAACCCCGATGACAAGCCAAGCAATTGTTTCATACTTTTGGTGTTCTCAAACTTTTTCAACTTTCACGCAATACATGAGCGTGAGCCATGGACATAGCACTAGGTGGAATAGAATGGTTGTTGTGGAGAAGACAAAAAGGAGAAGATAGTCTCACATCAACTAGGCGTATTAACGTGCTATGGAGATGCCCATCAATAGATATCAATGTGAGTGAGTAGGGATTGCCATGCAACGGATGCACTAGAGCTATAAGTGTATGAAAGCTCAACAAAAGAAACTAAGTGGGTGTGCATCTAACTTGCTTGCTCATGAAGAACTAGGGCAAGTTGAGGAATCCCATCATTGGAATATACAAGCCAAGTTCTATAATGTAAAATTCCCACTAGTTTTTGAAAGTGACAACATAGGAGACTCTCTATCATGAAGATCATGGTGCTACTTTGAAGCACAAGTGTGGAAAAAGGATAGTAACATTGTCCCTTCTCTCTTTTTCTCTCATTTTTTATTTGGGCCTTCTTATTTTGGCCTCTTTTCTCTTCTTCTTTTTTCGTCCGGAGTCTCATCCCGACTTGTGGGGGAATCATAGTCTCCATCATCCTTTCATCACTAGGACAATGCTCTAATAATGATGATCATCACACTTCTTTTTACTTACAACTCAAGAATTACAACTCAATACTTAGAACAAAATATGACTCTATGTGAATGCCTCTGGCGGTGTACCGGGATATGCAATGGATCAAGAGTGACATGTATGAAAAAATTATGAAAGGTGGCGTTGCCACAAATACGATGTCAACTACATGATCATGCATGGCAATATGACAATGATGAAGCGTGTCATAACAAATGGAACGGTGGAAAGTTGCACGGCAATATATCTCAGAATGGCTACGGAAATGCCATAATAGGTAGGTATGGTGGCTGTTTTGAGGAAGGTATATGGTGGGTGTATGATACCGGCGAAAAGTGTGCGGTAATAGAGAGGCTAGCAAATGTGGAAGGGTGAGGGTGCGTATAATCCATGGACTCAACATTAGTCATAAAGAACTCACATACTTATTGCAAAAATCTATTAGTTATCGAAACAAAGTACTACACGCATGCTCCTAGGGGGATAGATTGGTAGCAAAAGACCATCGCTCGTCCCCGACCACCACTCATAAGGAAGACAATCAATAAATAAATCATGCTCCGACTTCATCACATAACGGTTCACCATACGTGCATGCTACGGGAATCACAAACTTCAACACAAGTATTTCTCAAATTCACAACTACTCAACTAGCATGACTCTAATATCACCATCTACATATCTCAAAACAATTATCAAGTATCAAACTTCTCATAGTATTCAATGCACTTATATGAAAGTTTTTATTATTCCTAAAAGCAAATTACCATGCTGTTCTAAAGGACTCTCAAAATAATATAAATGAAGCATGAGAGATCAATTATTTCTATAAAATGAAACCACCACCGTGCTCTTAAAGATATAAGTGAAGCACTAGAGCAAAAACTATATAGCTCAAAAGATATAAGTGAAGCACATAGAGTATTCTAATAAATTCCGCTTCATGTGTGTATCTCTCAAAAGGTGTGTACAGCAAGGATGATTGTGGTAAACTAAAAAGAAAAGACTCAAATCATACAAGACACTCCAAGCAAAACACATATCATGTGGTGAATAAAAATATAGCTCCAAGTAAAGTTGCCGATGAACAAAGACAAAAGAGGGGATGCCTTCCGGGGAATCCCCAAGCTTAGGCTTTTTGGTGTCCTTGGATTTTACCTTGGGTGCCTTGGGCATCCCCAAGCTTAGGCTCTTGCCACTCCTTGTTCCATAATCCATCAAATCTTTACCCAAAACTTGAAAACTTCACAACACAAAACTTAACAGAAAATCTCGTGAGCTCCGTTAGCGAAAGAAAACAAAACAACACTTCAAGGTACTGTAATGAACTCATCCTTTATTTATACTAGTAATAATGTACATGCAATGCATGTTTATATTAAGTAGGATATTAGTTGCACGCTATATTAGGTAAGATATATCTATTGCACGTTGGTATTTGGTAGGATATATTAATTACATGGCAGATTTCAAGGGATAGCGTTTTTATAACCAATGGCAGTGGTGGGTAATTAGAGCGTTAAATGTATTTGGTGCTCAACATTGGAGCGATTTGAACCGCTAGATAACATGATTTGACGGTCGAGATAGTTTGGTTCTGCCCATTTGGATCTTTTTATATTGGTATAGATTGGTGTTAAAACTACTATTTTCCAACTTTTCTATGGTTTATAAATTCCATTCCTAGCCATAGATTCATCAAAATAAGCAAACAACACAAGAAAAATAGAATCTGTCAAAAACAGAACAGTCTGTAGTAATCTGTAACTAACGCAAACTTCTGGAACCCCAAAAATTCCAAAATAAATTGCTGGACGTGAGGAATTTATCTATTAACCATCTTCAAAAAGAATTAACTAAATATCACTCTTCAAATAAAAATTGCAGCAATTCTCGTGAGCGCTAAAGTTTCTGTTTTTTACAGCAAGATCAAAAAGACTTTCCCCAAGTCTTCCCAACGGTTCTACTTGGCACAAACACTAATTAAACACAAAAAACACAACCAAAACAGAGTCTATATGAATTATTTATTACTAAACAGTAACAAAAAGCAAGGAATAAAAATAAAATCGGGTTGCCTCCCAACAAGCGCTATCTTTTAACGCCCCTAGCTAGGCATAAACGCGAGGATAGATCTAGGTATTGCCATCTTTGGTAGGCAATCCATAAGTGGCTCTCATAATAGATTCATATGGTAATTTAATTTTCTTTCTAGGGAAGTGTTCCAAGCCTTTTCTTAACGTAAATTGGAATCTAATATTCCCTTCCTTCATATCAATAATTGCACCAATCGTTCTAACGAAAGGTCTACCAAGAATAATAGGACATGAAGGATTGCAATCTATATCAAGAACAATGAAATCTACGGGCACATAATTCCTATTTGCAACAATAAGAACATCATTAATTCTTCCCATATGTTTCTTAATGGTGGAATCAGAAGGTGCAAGTTTAAAGAACAATCATCAAATTCACGGAAACCTAGCAAATCACACAAAGTTTTTGGGATCATGGAAACACCAGCACCCAAATAACACAAAGCATAGTATTCATGATCTTTAATTTTTATTTTTATTGTAGGTTCCCACTCATCATAATGTTTTCTAGGGATAAGAAACTTCCAACTCAAGTTTTTCTTTGTAAGATTGCATTAAAGCATCAACGACATGTTTAGTAAAATCTTTATTTTGACTATAAGCATGAGGATAATTTAGCACGGATTGCAACAAGGAAATACAATCTATAAAAGAGAAATTATCATAATTAAATTCCTTGAAATCCAAGATAGTGGGTTCATTGCTATTTAAAGTTTTAACCTCTTCAATCCCACTTTTAACAATTTTTGCATCAAGATCTAAAAACTCCGAATTTTTGGGACGCCTTCTAACTAAAGTTGACTCATCTCCAGTCCCATCATTAGAAAGATTCATATTTCAAAACAAGGATTTAATAGGGGACACATCAATCGATTTTAGATATTCACCTTTATTATCATGAAAACTAGAAGAACACGCTTTCACAAAGCAATCCTTTTTTGCACGCATCCTAGCGGTTCTTTCTTTGCACTCATCAATGGAAATTCTCATAGCTTTGAGAGACTCATTGATATCACGCTTAGGTGGAATAGATCTAAGTTTCAAAGAATCAACATCAAGAAAAATTCTATCCATGTTCCTAGCCAACTCATCAATCTTAAGCAATTTTTCTTCAAGCAAAGCATTAAAATTCTTTTGCGAATTCATAAGTTCTTTAACACTAGTCTCAAAATCAGAGGGCATCTTATTAAAATTTCCATAAGAGTTGTTGTAGGAATTACCATAATTATTAGAGGAATTACTTGGAAACAACCTAGAATTAAAATTTCCTCTATACGTGTTGTTACGAAAATTGTTCCTACCAACAAAATTAACATCCATAGATTCATTATTATTCTCAATCAAAGTAGACAAAGGCATATCATTAGGATCAGTAGGAGCACTCTTATTAGCAAAAAAATTCATAAGTTCATCCATCTTTCCACTCAAAACATTAATCTCTTCAATTGCATGCACCTTTTTACTAGTAGATCTTTTAGTGTGCCTTTGAGAATAATTAACCATAATATTATCTAGGAGTTTGGTAGCTTATCCTAAAGTGATTTCCATAAAAGTGCCTCCCGCGGCCGAATCTAACAGATTTCTAGAAGCAAAATTCAATCCGGCATAAAATTTTTGTATAATCACCCATAAATTCAAACCATGTGTAGGGCAATTACGTATCATCAATTTCATCCTCTCCCAAGATTGTGCAACATGCTCATGATCAAGTTGCTTAAAATTCATAATATCATTTCTAAGAGAGATGATCTTAGCGGGAGGAGAATACTTAGAGATGAAAGCATCTTTGCACTTATTCCATGAATCAATAATATTTTTAGGCAAAGAAGAAAAGCAAGCTTTAGCACGATCGCGAAGCAAAAACGGAAATAGCTTAAGTTTAACAATATCTTTATCCACATCTTTCTTCTTTTGCATATCACACAAATTAACAAAGTTGTTTAGATGGGTAGCGGCATCTTCACTAGGAAGGCCAGAAAACGGATCTTTCATGACAAGATTCAGCAAAGCAGTATTAATCTCACAAGATTCAACATCGGTAAGAGGAGCAATCGGAGTGCTAAAAAAATCATTATTGTTGGTATTGGCAAAGTCACACAATTTAGTATTATCTTGAGCCATCATGACAAGCAAGCAATCCAACACACAATCAAACAAGCGAGGAAAAAGCGAATGAAAAGAGAGGGCAAAAGGAAAAGAGCGCGAATAAAACGGCAATGGTGAAGTGGGGGAGAGGAAAACGAGAGGCAAATGGCAAATAATGTAATGCGAAGGGTAAGAGTTGTGATGGGTACTTGTTATGTCTTGACTTGGCGTAGATCTCCCCAGCAACGGCGCCAGAAATCCTTCTTGCTACCTCTTGAGCATGCATTGGTTTTCCCTTGAAGAGGAAAGGGTGATGCAGCAAAGAAGCGTAAGTATTTCCCTCCGTTTTTGAGAACCAAGGTATCTATCCAGTAGGAGACCACGCGCGAGTCACCTCGTACCTACACAAACAAATAAGAACCTCGCAACCAACGCGATAAAGGGGTTGTCAATCCCTTCACGACCACTTGCAAGAGTGAGATCTGATAGATGTAATAATAATAAGATAAATAATTTTGGTATTTTTATCATATAGATTGAAAGTAAAGATTGCAAAATAAAATAGATTGGAAACTAGTAAGATGGAGAATAGACCCGGGGCCATAGATTTCACTAGTGGCTTCTCTCAAGATAGCATAAGTATTACGGTGGGTAAACAAATTACTGTCGAGCAATTGATAGAAAAGCGAATAATTATGAGAATATCTAGGTATGATCATGTATATATGCATGACGTCCGTGACAAGTAGACCGACTCCTTCCTGCATCTACTACTATTACTCCACACATCGACCGCTATCCAGCATGCATCTAGAGTATTAAGTTCATAAGAACGGAGTAACGCTTTAAGCAAGATGACATGATGTAGAGGGATAAACTCATGCAATATGATATAAACCCCATCTTTTTATCCTCGATGGCAGCAATACAATATGTGTCGTTTCCCTTACTGTCACTGGGATCGAGCACCGCAAGATTGAACCCAAAGCTAAGCACTTCTACCATTGCAAGAAAGATCAATCTAGTAGGCCAAACCAAACTGATAATTCGAAGAGACTTGCATAGATAACCAATCATACATAAAAGAATTCAGAGAAGATTCAAATATTGTTCATAGATAATCTTGATCATAAGCCCACAATTCATCGGATCTCGACAGACACACCGCAAAAGAAAATTACATCGAATAGATCTCCAAGAGAACCGAGGAGAACTTTGTATTGAGATCCAAAGAGAGAGAAGAAGCCATCTAGCTAATAACTATGGACCCGAAGGTCTGAGGTAAACTACTCACACATCATCGGAGAGGCTATGGTGTTGATGTAGAAGCCCTTCGTGATCAATGTCCCCTCCGGTGGAGCTCCGGAAAAGGCCCCAAGATGGGATCTCTTGGGTACAGAAGGTTGCGGAGGTGGAAATAGGGTTTCGTGGTGCCTTATGATGTTTTCAGGGTACGTAGGTATATGTAGGAGGAAGAAGTAGGTCGGTGGAGCCACGAGGGGCCCACGGGGGTGGAGGGCGCACCCAGGGGGGTAGGCGCGCCCCCTGCCTCGTGGCCTCCTCATTGATTGCTTGACATCCACTCCAAGTCCTCTGGATCATGTTTGTTCCAAAAATCACGCTCCCGAAGGTTTCATTCCGTTTGGACTCTGTTTGATATTCTTTTTCTACGAAACACTGAAATAGGCAAAAAAACAACAATTTGGGCTGGGCCTCCGGTTAATAGGTTAGTCCCAAAAATAATATAAAAGTGTATAAATAAGTCCATTAAACATCTAAAACATAATATATATAATATCATGGAACAATGAAAAATTATAGATACGTTGGAGACGTATCATTCCCCCTAACTGTGCACCATTGCAAAGGTTCGTTGTTTCAAAGCACCATGTGATGATCGGGTGTGATAGATTCTAACGTTTGCATACAACGGGTGTAAGCCAGATTTACACATGCGAAACACTTAGGTTGACTTGACGAGCCTAGCATGTACATACATGGCCTCGGAACACAAGAGACCGAAAGGACAAACATGAGTCGTATAGTAGATGCGATCAACATGGAGATGTTCACTGTTGATGACTAGTCCGTCTCACGTGATGATCGGACATGGCCTAGTCGATTCATATCATGTATCAGTTAGATGTCTAGAGGGATGTCTATCTGAGTGGGAGTTCATTAAATAATTTGATTAGATGAACTTAATTATCATGAACATAGACTAAATTGTCTTTGCAAAATTATGTTGTGGATTAATAGCTTGCGCTTTAGCTCCTTGTTTTAATACATTCCTAGAGAAAGACTAAGTTGAAATATATTATAAGCAATTGTGCGGACTAAGGTCGTAGTCTGAGGATTGTCCTCACTGCTACATAGAAGGGTTCTATCCTTGATGCACCGCTCGGTGTGCCAACCCCTCTGGCATCGTCTATGGATGTTGTGAACATCTGGCAGACATGTTCTGATGACTACCTGATAGTTTAGTGCGCCATGCTTTACGACTTAGAGTCGGGGCTCCAAAAGCGTTTTGAACGCCATGGAACATATGAGATGTTCCAAGAGCTAAAATTGGTATTTTAGGCTCATGCCCGTGTTGAGAGGTTTGAGACCTCTGACAAGATCTTTGCCTACAAGATGGAGGAGAATCTCAGCCAGTGAGCATGTGCTCAGAATGTGTGGGTACTTCAATCACTTGAATCAAGTGGGAGTTAATCTTCCAGATAAGAGGGTGATTGACAAAAGTTCTCCAGTCACTATCACCAAGCTTCTAGAGTTTCGTGATGAACTATAACATGCAAGGGAAGTTGATCCCAGAGCTGTTCGTCGTGCTTAAGGTCGTAAAGGTAGAAATCAAGAAGGAGCATCAAGTGTTGATAGTTAACAAGACCACTGGTTTCAAAGAAGGGCAAGGGAAAGAAGGGAAACTTCATGAATGGCAAGCCAGTTGCCTCTCTAGTGAAGAAACCCAAGAACCCAAACCCGAGACGAAGTGCTTCTATCAGGGGGAACGGTCACTGGTAGCGGAACTGCCTCAAATACTTGGTAGATAAGAAGGCTGGCAACTTCAACAAAAGTATATTTGATATATGTGTTATTGATGTGTACCTTATTACTAGTACTCCTAGTAGCACATAGATACCGGTTCCGTTGCTAATATTGGTAACTCGAAACAAAAGCTATGGAATAAATGGAGACTAGCTAAGGGCGAGGTGACGATGTGTGTTGTAAGTGTTTCCAAGGATGATATGATTACCGTCGCACGCTCCCTCTACCTTCGGATTAGTGTTGAACCCAGATAAATGTTGTTTGCATTGGTGTCTGCGTTCAGCATGAACATGATTAGATCATGTTTATTGCAATACGGTTATTCATTTAAGTCAGAGAATAATGGTTATTCTGTTTACATGGATAATACCTCCTATGGTCATGCACCCAATGTGAATGGTTTATTGAATCTCGGTCGTAGTGATACACATGTTCATAACATTGATGCCAAAAGATGTAGAATTGATAATGATAGTACCACTTTCTTGTGGCACTACCACTTAGGTCATATTGGTGTAAAGCGCATGAAGATCCTCCATGCTAATGGACTTTTGGAGTCACTTGATTTTGAATCACCTGACACCTGCGAACCATACCTCATAGGCAAGATGACTAAAACCCCGTTTTCTGGAACAATGGAACGGGCAAGTAACTTGTTGGAAATCACACATGCTGATGTGTGTGGTCCGATGAGTGTTGACGCACATGGTGGATATCGTTATTTTCTCACCTTCACCGATGAATTGAGTAGATATGTGTATATTTACTTAATGAAGCATAAGTCTGAAACATTTGAAAAGTTCAAGCAATTTCAAAGTGAAGATGAGAATCATCATAACAAGAAGATAAGGTTCCAACGTTATGATCAAGGGGAGAGTATCTGAGTTATGAGTTTGGCAATCACTAAAGACAAGGTGGAATCGTTTCACAGTTGACGCCACCTGAAACACCATAGCGTAATGGTGTGTCCGAACATCGTAATCGCACCCTATTGGATATGGTGTGATATATGATGTCTCTTACCGATATACCACTATCATTTTGGGGTTATGCATTAGATACAATTACATTTACTTTAAATAGGGCACCATCTAAGTCCATGGAGACGACACCGTATGAACTATGGTTTGGCAAGAAACCTAAGTTGCTGTTTCTTAAGGTTTTGGGCTACGATGTTTATGTCGATAGGCTTCGGCCAGAAAAGCTCGAACCCAAAGAAAGAAAATTGTGTCTTCATAGAATACCCAAACAAGATGATTGGGTATTGATACGTCTCCAATGTATCTATAATTTTTTATTGTTCCATGCTATTATATTATCTGGTTTGGATGTTTAATGGGCTTTAATATGCACTTTTATATTATTTTTGGGACTAACCTATTAACCGGAGGCCCAGTGCCAGTTTCTGTTTTTTTTGCCTATTTCAGTGTTTCGCAGAAAAGGAATATCAAACGGAATACAAACGGAACGAAACCTTCACGAGGATCTTTCTTGGAACAAACGCAATCAAGGAGACTTGGAGTGGAAGTCAGAGAAGCAACGAGGCGGCCACGAGGTAGGAGGGTGCGCCCAGGGGGGTAGGCGTGCCCCCCACCCTCGTGGGCCCCTCGTAGCTCAACCGACATACTTCTTTCGCCCATATATACTCTTATACCCTGAAAACATACAGGGGAGCCACGAAACCACGTTTCCACCGCCGCAACCTTCTATACCCGTGATATCCCATCCGGGGACCTTTTCCGGCGATCTGCCGAAGGGGGAATCGATCACGAAGGGCTTCTACATCAACACCATAGCCTCTTCGATGATGTGTGAGTAGTTTGCCATAGACCTTCGGGGCCATAGTTATTAGCTAGATGGCTTCTTCTCTCTCTTTGGTTCTCAATACAAAGTTCTCTTTGATGTTCTTGCAGATCTATTCGATGTAATATTCTTTTGCGGTGTGTTTGCCGAGATCTGATGGATTGTGGATTTATGATCAATTTTATCTATGAACAATATTTGGTTCTTCTCTGAATTCTTATATGCATGATTTGATATCTTTGCAAGTCTCTTTAAATTACCGGTTTAGTTTGGCCTACTAGATTGATCTTTCTTGCAATGGGAGAAGTGCTTAGCTTTGGGTTCAATCTTGCGGTGTCCTTTCCCAGTGACAGTAGGGGCGGCAAGACACGTATTGTATTGTTGCCATCGAGGATAAAAAGATGGGATTTATATCATATTGCTTGAGTTTATCCCTCCACATCATGTCATCCTGCCTAAAGCATTACTCTGTTCTTATGAACTTAATACTCTAGATGCATGCTGGATAGCGGTCGATGTGTGGTGTAATAGATCAAGATGCCTGATAAGACTTTCACAGAGCACATACCTAGACATGATCTTGAAGGAGTTCAAGATGGATCAGTCAAACAAGGAGTTCTTGCCTGAGTTATAAGGTGTGAAGTTAAGAATTGAAGCTCGACCACGGCAGAAGAAAGAGAAAGGACGAAAGTCATCCCCTATGCCTTAGCCATAGGCTCTATACGATATGCCATGTTGTGTACCACGATGTGCCTTGCCACGTGTCTGGCAAGAGGGTATAAGAGTGATCCAGGAGCGGATCATTGGACAGCGGTCAAAATTGTCCTTAGGAATAAGGAAATGTTTCTTGATTATGGAGGTGATGAATAGTACGGCGTAAAGGGTTACGTCGATGCAAGCTTTAACACCCATCCAGATGACTCTGAGTAGCAAACCGGATATGTATAGTGGAGCAACCATTTGGAATAGCTCCAAGTGGAGCATAGTAGCAACATCTACAATATGAAATAGAGATTTGCGAAGAACACACAGATCTGAATGTTGCAGACTCGTTGACTAAAACCTCTCTCGTAAGCATAACATGATCAAACCCTAGAACTCATTGAGTGTTAATCACATGGTGATGTGAACTAGGTTATTGACTCTAGTAAACTCTTGGGTGTTAATCACATGGCGATGTGAACTAGATTATTGACTCTAGTAAACTCTTTGGGTGTTAGTCACATGGCGATGTGAACTATGAGTGTTAATCACATGGAGATGTGAACTAGATTATTGACTCTAGTGCAAGTGGGAGACTGTTGGAAATATGCCCAGAGGCAATAATAAAATGGTTATTATTATATTTCCTTGTTCATGATAATTTTCTATTGCTCATGCTATAATTGTATTGACCGGAAACCGTAATACATGTGTGAATACATAGACCACAACATGTCCCTAGTAAGCCTCTAGTTGACTAGCTCGTTGATCAATAGATGGTTGTGGTTTCCTGACCATGGACATTGGATGTTGTTGATAACGGGATCACATCATTAGGAGAATGATGTGATGGACAAGATCCAATCCTAAGCATAGCACAAGATCGTGTAGTTCGTTTGCTAGAGCTTTTATAATATCAGGTATCATTTTCTTAGACCATGAGATTGTGCAACTCCCGGATACCGTAGGAGTGCTTTGGGTGTATCAAACGTCACAACGTAACTGGGTGACTATAAAGGTGCACTACAGGTATCTCCAAAAGTGTATGTTGGGTTGGCACGAATCGAGGCTGGGATTTGTCACTTTGTGTGATGGAGAGGTATCTCTGGGCCCACTCAGTAATGCATCATCATAATGAGCTCAATGTGACTAAGGAGTTAGTCACGGAATCATGTGTTACGGAATGAGTAAAGAGACTTGCTGGTAATGAGATTAAACAAGGTATATGGATACCGACGATCAAATCTCGGGCAAGTAACATACCGATGGACAAAGGGAATTGTATACGGGATTGATTGAATCCCCGACATTGTGGTTCATCCGATGAGATCATCGTGGAACATGTGGGAGACAATATGGGTATCCAGATCCCGCTATTGGTTATTGGCCAGAGAGGTGTCTCGGTCATGTCTGCATGGTTCCCGAACTCGTAGGGTCTACACACTTAAGGTTTGGTGACGCTAGAGCTGTAATAGGAATAGTATGTGGTTACCGAAGGTTGTTCGGTGTCCCGGATGAGATCCGGACATGACGAGGAACTCCAGAATGGTCCGGAGGTAAAGATCGGTATATTGGACAAAGGGTATTGGAGTCCGGAATTGTTCTGCGAGTACCGGTGGCGACCAGTGTGACCGAAAGAAGTTTCGGAGGCCCCAGCAAGTGTTGGGGGCCTTATGGGCCAAGGGGAGGGGCACACCAGCCCACTAAGGGGCTGTTCGCCCCTCCCACCCCATCTCATGTAACCTCGAGAGGTGGGGCGCTTCCCCTAGGGCAACCGCCCCTCCTGGTTTGGGGGCAAGTTTGCTAGGGGTGGGGCGCCCAAACCCATCTAGGGTTTCCCCTGTGGCCGCCGCCCCTCCCCTAGGGAAACCCTAGGGCGCGTCCTCCTCCCCCTTCCCCCCCATATATAGTGAGGGAGGGAGAGGGCAGCCGCAACCCTACCCCTGGCGCATCCCTCCCCTCCTCCAACTCCTCCTCCTCCATAGTGCTTGGCGAAGCTCTACCGGAGAACCACGAGCTCCACAGCCACCATGTTGTCGTGCTACTGGAGCTCTCCCTCAACTTCTCCTCTCCCCTTGCTGGATCAAGAAGGAGGATACGTCCCCAGGCTGTACGTGTGTTGAACGCGGAGGCGTCGTCCGTTTGGCACTTGGATCGGATCTTCCGTGATTTGAATCGCTGCGAGTACGACTCCATCAATCGTGTTCTTGTAACACTTTCGCTTAGCGATCTTCAAGGGTATGAAGATGCACTACTTCTCTCTCATTGCTAGCATCTCCTAGATTGATCTTGGTGACACGTAGGAATTTTTTTAATTAATTATTACTACGTTCCCCAACAAGCACCATAGGACAATGCTACCTCTTGAGCACTGCGTTGGTTTTCCCTTGAAGAGGAAAGGGTGATGCAGCAAAGTAGCATAATTATTTCCCTCATTTTTTGAGAACCAAGGTATCAATCCAGTAGGAGGCTGCGCGCGCGTCCCTAATACCTACACAAAACAAATAACTCCTCGCAACCAAAGCGATAAGGGGCTGTTAATCCCTTCACGGTCACTTACGAGAGTGAGATTAGATATATATCACAAGATAATATTTTTGGTATTTTTATGATTAATATGCAAAGTAAAATAAAAGCAAAGTAAAAAAGCAAAGAAAATAACTAAGTATTGGAAGATTAATATGATGAATATAGACCCGGGGGCCATAGGTTTCACTAGTGGCTTCTCTCAAGAGCATAAGTATTTTACGGTGGGTAACGAATTACTGTTGAGCAATTGACAGAATTGAGCATATTTATGAGAATATCTAGGTTTGATCATGTACATAGGCATCACGTTCGAGACAAGTAGACTGACTCTTGCCTGCATCTACAACTATTACTCCACTCATCGACCGCTATCCAGCATGCATCTAGAGTATTAAGTTCATGAAAACAGAGTAACGTCTTAAGCAAGATGACATGATGTAGAGGGATAAACTCATGCAATATGATGAAAACCCCATCTTGTTATCCTCGATGGAAACAATACAATACGTGCCTTGCTACCCCTACTATCACTGGGAAAGGACACCGCAAGATTGAACCCAAAGCTAAGCACTTCTCCCATTGCAAGAAAGATCAATCTAGTAGGCCAAACCAAACTGGTAATTCGAAGATACTTGCAAAGATAACCAATCATACATAAAAGAATTCAAAGAAGATTCAAATATTGTTCATAGATAATCTTGACCATAAACCCACAATTCATCGGTCTCAACAAACACACCACAAAAAGAAGATTACATCAAATAGATCTCCACAAGAGAGGGTGAGAACATTGTATTGAGAACCAAAAAGAGAGAAGAAGCCATCTAGCTAATAACTATGGACCCGAAGGTCTGAGGTAAACTACTCACACTTCATCGGAGAGGCTATGGTGTTGATGTAGAAGCCCTCCGTGATGGATGCCCCCTCCGGCGGAGCTCCAGAACAGGCCCCAAGATGGGATCTCGTGGATACAGAAAGTTGCGGCGGTGGAATTAGGTTTTTGGCTCTGTATCTAATCGTTTGGGGTACGTAGGTATATATAGGAGGAAGGAGTACGTCGGTGGAGCAACAGGGGGCCCACGAGGGTGGAGGGCGCGCCTGGGGGGTAGGCACGCCCCCTACCTCGTGGCATCCTCCTTTGTTTCTTGACATAGGGTCCAAGTCTCCTAGATCATGTTCGGTGAGAAAATCACGTTCCCGAAGGTTTCATTCCGTTTGGACTCAATTTGATATTCCTTTTCTTCGAAACCCTAAAATAGGCAAAAAAACAACAATTCTGGGTTGGGCCTCCGGTTAATAGGTTAGTCCCAAAAATAATATAAAAGTGGATAATAAAGCCCAATAATGTCCAAAACAGTAGATAATATAGCATGGAGCAATCAAAAATTATAGATACGTTGGAGACGTATCAAGCATCCCCAAGCTTAATTCCTGCTCGTCCTCGAGTAGGTAAATGATAAAAACAGAATTTTTGATGTGGAATGCTACTTGGCATAATTTTAATGTAATTCTTCTTAATTGTGGTATGAATATTTAGATCCGAAAGATTCAAGATAAAAGTTCATATTGACATAAAAATAATAATACTTCAAGCATACTAACAAAGCAATCATGTCTTCTCAAAATAACATGGCCAAAGAAAGTTATCCCTACAAAATCATATAGTCTGGCAATGCTCTATCTTCACCACACAAAGTATTTAAATCATGAACAACCCCGATGACAAGCCAAGCAATTGTTTCATACCTTTGACATACTCAAAAAATTTCAAGCTTCACGCAATACATGAGTGTGAGCCATGGATATAGCACTATAGCTGGAATAGAATGGTGGTTGTGCAGAAGACAAAAAGGGAGAAGATAGTCTCACATCAACTAGGCATATCAACAGGCTATGGAGATGCCCATCAATAGATATCAATGTGAGTGAGTAGGGATTGTCATGCAACGGATGCACTAGAGCTATAAGTATATGAAAGCTCAAAAAGAAACTAAGTGGGTGTGCATCAACTCGCTTGCTCATGAAGACCTAGGGCAATTTGAGGAAGCCCATCATTGGAATATACAAGCCAAGTTCTATAATGAAAAATTCCCACTACTATATGAAAGTGACGAAATGAGAGACTCTCTATCATGAATATCATGGTGCTACTTTGAAGCACAAGTCTGGTAAAAGGATAGTAGCATTGTCCCTTCTCTCTTTTTCTCTCATTTTTTTGTATTTGGGCATTTTCTCTTTCTTTTTTATGGCCTCTTTTCTTTCTTATTTTTTTGTTCGTCTGGAGTCTCATCCCGACTTATGGGGGAATCATAGTCTCCATCATCCTTTCCTCACTGGGACAATGCTCTAATAATGATGATCATCACACTTTTATTTTCTTACAACTCAACAATTACAACTCGATACTTAGAACAAAATATGACCCTATGTGAATGCCTCCGGCGGTGTACCAGGATATGCAATGACTCATGAGTGACATGTATGAAAGAATTATGAATGGTGGCTTTGCCACAAATACGATGTCAAGTACATGATCATGCTAAGAAATATGACAATGATGGAGTGTGTCATAATAAACGGAACGGTGGAAAGTTGCATGGCAATATATCTCGGAATGGCTATGGAAATTCCATAATAGGTAGGTATGGTGGCTGTTTTTGAAAGTGCTAGTGATCGACTAGGGGGGGTGAATAGGCGATTTTTATGAAAGTCTTCAAAACATGGAAGTTTCAAAGACAAGCGATAGAAATAAACCTATTACCATGCAGCGGAAGGTAGACTACACTAGGTATGCCATAGTCAAGTATTCAATGAAGTGAAAGCACAATGACTAATAGTAGCTAAGCAGTAAAGATCAGGTAGGAAGATATTGTGAAGCCAATCAGAACGAGCAGTCACTCAGTGAAGACAGAAGATAATGCAATCATGCAATCACTTCACAAGGACCAACAGTAAGTAAAGGAAAGGGAAGGATGAAACCAGTGACTCGTTGAAGACAATGATTTGTTGGACCAGTTCCAGTTGCTATGACAACTGTACGTCTGGTTAGGGAGGCTGAGATTCAACTCAGAAGACCTCGTCTTCACCTTATTCCCCTTGAGCTAAGGACACCCAGTCCTCGCCCAATCACTCTGGTAAGTCTTCAAGGTAGACTCCCAAACCTTCATAGACTTCATTCACCGGCAATCCACAATGACTCTTGGATGCTCAAAACGCGACGCCTAACCGGCTGGAGGATTCACAGTCCTCAAGTGTAATAAGTCTTCAGATCACACAGACAGGAAGACTTCAGTGATGCCTAACACTCTTTGGCTCAGGGTGGTTAGGGCTTTATCCTCGCAAGGAATTCTCTCTCAAAGGCTTCGAGGTGGGTTGCTCTCAAACGACAAAAGACGTACACTAACTCTGAGCAGCCAACCGTTTATGGTTGTAGGGGGTGGGCTATTTATAGCCACTAGGCAACCCGACCTGTGTTGTCTGAAATGACCCTGGGTCACTAAGGAACTGATACGTGTTCCAACGGTTAGATTTCAAACACACACGGCAACTTTACTTGGGCTACAAGCAAAGCTGACTTATCCAACTCTGGACAAGATTTGCTCTCATAGTCTTCACTCGAAGACATAGGGTTTTGGTTAAGCATCACTTCAGTCATTCTGACTGGTTCACTTGGACCCCACTTAATAGTACGGTGGTTCCTATGACTCAACAAAGAAGAAAAAGAACGACGAAACAACTAAGTCTTCGCGCTCCATAGTCTTCACGCGATGTCTTCTCTTGTCATATTCTTCAATTTGAATGTCTTCACATACCACCTCTGACTTCAATGTCTTCATACATTTTTAGGGGTCATCTCTGGTAGGAAAACCGAATCAATGAGGGACTTCTACCTGTGTTATCCTGCAATTCTCACAAACACATTAGTCCCTCAACCAGGTTTATCGTCAATACTCCAAAACCAACTAGGGGTGGCACTAGATGCACTTACAATCTCCCCCTTTTTGGTGATTGATGACAAACTGGTTGAAGTTTCAGCGAGGAATAAAATATGTGAAATTGTAAAGGATGGGGTATTGTCTTCATAAGTGGCAAAGGCTCCCCCTGAAGATGTGCATATAAGTAAGTTGCTTTTGGAATGCAAATGCACATGGCAGGTTGTACTTGTGGAGATCCTCTTCAACTTATGATGACAATTCATCATGCATGAAAAGTATGTGAAGATAATGACATGCATAATGAAAAATGGACGTCTGCAGAATGACCTAAGTGCGGAAGTTATCATCACACATGCGGAATTTATCATCGCATCACAGAATAGCAAATAAGTAGCAGACGACCATCAAGTTTAAGTGTTACAACTCAAAGAACCAAATGTATCAGAAAGCGAGAGTTGTAAACACTAGGAAAAATATAAAACCACCGCCCATATGGACCCGCTTGAAGACTATCAAACTCATATGCTTCTCCCCCTTTTGTCAGTAAGGACCAAAAAGGTTTGAAGACATAGAGCACCTACTCATTCCCATGAGGAGTTGGTGAAGCAGCAGGGTCGTCGGTGTTGGTTGGCGGTGCAGACAAACTTGGTGCAGTGTTGATTCGCGCTGAAGTTGCATCATCTTGGTCATCGATGATTCTGGCATTTACGGTTGCAGCTGAGGACGAGTAGTCAGAGTCTTCAAGTGAGGGAGTCCGACGCAAGTGAGCATTTCTGGGAGGAGTTGAGTCAAACTTGAAGCGTTCGGTGAAGCCATCATTGTGCAGATCAGCTTCAGCACTCAGTAGGGTCAAACTCTTCCACGACCTCCGACAGGTTTCATGAGTGAAAAAGGCATTCTTGGTGGCAAGATTGCAAATGCGGTTGACATCCACGAAGAGGCTTTGCATCTGACGCTTAAGCCAGTCGTGATGTTTGTCCTGTTTCTGATGCAACGCGACGAGAAGCTCTCGGTCATTGAGGACACGAGATCGTCTTTGAGGCCTTTGCGCAATGGTGCTACCAGTGGCGTCAGTTTGAGCACGAGGGACACGTGTGTTTCCAGCAAGGGGACAAACACGAGAAACTGCTGGAATCCCTTCAATGGGTTGGGCGAAGCTTTGGTGATCAGCATTGTGAAGATAAATGGGATCCTTAGCAGGCTCTGGGTAAATGGCTTCAAATGACAGATCAACCTCGGGCAAGAATTAAGATGATTGCGCGCAGACGGCTGATAGTTGAAAGCTGAGTGATGCTTTATCAGACGCATGACCCATGCAACATAGAATTTCAACCCAAAGATGTCAGAGCCAGACGCGGCCAACTACCTGATGAAGAAGTCTTGAGCATTGAAGCTGATGCCATTGAAGATATAGAAAACCAAAGTCTTCATTGCTCCTTCAAGCTTCGCTGCAGATGAGTGTCCTTTGATAGGCCATAGAGTCTTCCTAATGATGTGGTAAATGGTGCGAGGCAGGTACTCTAGGTCTTCAACAAAGAACTCAGATGGGTATTCAGCGTTGTTAGGCAGAGGCTTCATCATGCTCAGCATTTGACTCATGTTAGGTTCTGGCTTCTGAAAGATGCTTTCCAAGGCATTTTGATGTTGTTGACAACCTGGTTCATAGTATTCACCAGGAGTGGGCAGGCCTGTGAGTTCAATGATATCAAGAGCTTTAGCTTCATGATGGACATTGCATGTCATCCACTCAAGGACCCAAGTCTTCGGATCCCTGTTGTAGTCTCGAATATGAAGAGTGGCATAGAATTGAAGTAGCAATTCTTTGTTCCAGTGCTCCTTGTTAGTGACGAACTGCAACAGACCAGCATCTCTGAAACAATCCAATGCTTCTTCAAGGCAGGGCAGTCCAGCTATAGCTTCAGAGTCGAGGCGCATATGTGGAAATATGCGCCCTTGATTGTATAGGACACAGGAGTAGTAGTTGCGCTGCTGATAGCTCCAGAACCGATTTGAGGAAATGTGCGGTCTTGTATAAGGGTTCTTGGAGCTGTTGAAGAAGGTATTATGTGCCACGAAGCCATTTGCATTGAAGACCCCAAGTGAAGTGGCAGTGCCTGGGAATCGTGGAAGTCTTGGTTTGGGCTTTTGGACTTGAGGCCTGTGCTCGACGTGGTACTCAAATTATGGACCAGTAGCAGGCGGAGGAGTCAGAATGGGCCATCAAACCATAACCGACTGACCACGATCAAACGCCAGCTCCATTGTGTGAGGTCTTGGAGGGGGAACAGGGGCATTGGCATTGTCTTCATGGGCTTCAGGGGCCACATGTGCTTCAGGTGCTTGGACCTCAGGTGTTGCAGCATTGACTTCAGGTGTTGCATTGACTTCTGGTGCCTCATTAGCTTCTGGCGCCGTATTGGCTTCAACCATGACAACGTCATTGGCGTCAGCAGTGATGTTGGTGGCCGCCTCAGGGTCGTTAACCTCCACTTCAAAAGCTGGAGGGTCGGTCACGTTCTCCTCGAGAACAACATCTTGGTGAGACGGGGGTGTAGCAACTCTTGTAACTCTTGGGGCTTCTTCTTCATCTTCTTCTTCATCGGTTGATGGAGCCGGAATATCTTCAGCCATTTTGGCTTCGATTCAGACACGTGCATTGTGGGAGTGACTTGGGGCCTTGGTACTTTGCGAAGCCTGCGTAATGCGGGCGACGCTTGTGGAGATGGAGTGTACTGGGCCTCAAAGTCATCATCATCTTGCACTGGTGGGGTAGCTTGCGGTTGGGGAGAGCTTGGAGTGTCTTGTCTCTGTGGGTGGTCAGCCCATGATGCATCTTGAGAAGTTGGCGTCAGAGGACGACCAATGCTGATGAGTTTGCTGTGCGCGAGCACAGGCGATGATACCAATTGGTGCTCGATCTGAGGAAGGACTTCATCATCTTCAAAATTGTCATGGTGACCAATGTCTTCAGCAGCGGTGGGATCAACTACTGGAATGTCTTCAACTTCAGGAGCCTCTGTGGAAGCAGGCTCATGAACTACCATCCGTCATTCTTGATGCGAAGAGTCAGGACGAGCAACCGAGATGGGCTCGACAACAAGGGGCTCTGTGGGAGCAGCCCGATCTTTCTTGGTTTTGCGCTTCTTCTTGGAGGGAGCAACATTAGAAGCTTCATGATTTTTCCTCTTTCTGGCTTCAGCCTCGGCAGCCCTTGTCTTCTTTAGTTCTAAAGCCACTGTGGGGACCTTAGGCTTCGAGCCTGTCATACTTCTTGGGAAGACAATGCGAGGCTCTTCCTGCCTTGAAGGTGCAGATCTGTCAGTCGACGGCTTCTTCTTCTTCTTTGCAGCCATTCTGGGGTCAATGCCAGGATGCCCAAGAGCCTTGCACTTTTCAGCTTCATTGTAGGATTGCACGCACTTGTCAGCCAGACTCTTCATGCGCTCACGAGAACCTTTAGCTTCTTCACATTTCTTGAGAAAGGCTTCCTTGAGCTCGTGCAGCATAATCTTGAAGTTTTTGACATCTTGCATGCTGAGCTTTGCCATGTGCTTCTTGAACTGAGCTTTCTCATAGTCGATCTTTTGCTTCAGTTCAACGATGCGCTGAGCTAGAGCTAGCTCAGAAGCAATGGCGCCAGTGAAAGAGACGCTGAGGCCAATCGGAAGTTGCAGATCATCAAAGCTAAGATTGGGGGTTTCAAACCACTCATCAATGAAGTTGTGGAGGATTGCCATGTCAAAGAGAGGCAAATCATTGAAGATTTCTGCTTCTTCTTTGCTCTTAATCATTTGCTCAAGAGCGTCATCTGCAAGATCTTCATCACTGGACAGATCAATGTGTTCATCTCGCAGAATGGCAGCAGGGGTCAATGCCTGATCCGTATTCTTTTTCATCTCAGTCTTCTTGGAGATACGTGATAGATCTTCGGACTGCACACTGTCTTCAGGAGGTGCAGTAGCCAGTGGCTTCGCCCGTAAGATTTTTGGTGCTGAGGCAGACTTTGAAGCTTTAGGCTTCTTCAGCTTCTTTGGCTTCGGTGGTGCAGGTGCTTCGTCAGATTCAGCATCATCTGCAGGTTGATCCACGATTGCCCCTTGAACCATAATGTGAGTGATGAGACCTTCCAGGTTGTAGAAGGGCCCAACAAGATTGGGTTCAGCTTTGCGTGAGCCATCGGCACGAGGAGCAGAGGAACCTGGGTTGAAGTCTAATCCCCGTGACTTCTTGTTTTCTTTGGCCGAATTCTAGGCAAACTGGAAGTTGTGCTCGAACAGATTGTCGTCACGACACCATAGCAATGATGATGGGTCTGCATCTGCAGGCTATGGTCCTCAGACCATACAAGTATAGAAGCCTTGTTCAATGGCTTCAGCTCTGGACCTGGGTTGAAGATTTTTGTATAGGATGAATCCCCACGGTCGCTTGATGGCATTCTTCTCAGCATATTCCTGGGTCACAAACCTATACTTGAACCATTGCTCGGCCCAGTATCTTCAAATCCATTGGATTCGTGTCTTGCGCTGACCATAGCTTTCTTCAGGGTCAGTTTTGTACAGTTCATAAAGATCTTCGGGTAGGTCCGTTGATGTACCCACACGACGCTGTCTGCCGCCCTTTCTTGTAGGTTTCTCTGGTGCCATGAAGTTTAAACTGAAAGGCTTTAATACGTTCAAAGGCTTCAAAGGCTTCCGCTTGCTTGCTAAACAGGAACTGGCTTCGGGAGAGTTAATGTGATGCTGTAAGAATTCTGCAAACGAATGCAGACTATGAGAACCAAGGGTTCTCCCACGGACATGTACCTGTGATAGCATTAAGGTGCGAGGGAAGGGGAAGAGGTCATATGCATTCTCAGAAGATTTTGAAGATAAATCAGTTTAGAAGACATTGACCTCATAGTGCGAAGACATTCACTCATAGATAGAGAGTTGGTTCCAGATTTGTACGAATCCACGAATAAGTACAAGTGAGGGATCTAACTTCTTTGTGAAGCATAAGTGAACATACTAGGCATATTATGAGATGCAGTATGAAATAGATCCAACTTGTGTGAATAGAAACTGCTTGTGGTAGAAAGTGGTGAATCTATAGGATCAAAGGGGGGCCGTAAAAAGGAAGTTTTATTTACCACACGAAGAATTGCTAGACGGAGTGGGAGAGGAGGCCGAGCAGTTCGATCGTTTGTGCCCTAACTTGGCGATGGAGGACACCTACGGTGACGGCGGAGAAGATGATGTCCGCGGCCGGCGTGAAGATGGCGTCGGTGAGGTCGTGGCAGCTAAGCGCTTCGTCGCCAGCATCGTCGAGGGCTACCGGTGGCGCTAGGGTTTGTGCGAGAGTGGAAGAAGGGATAATGACTGTGGTGAGGCATGTATTTATAGGGATAGGGACGGCACAAAGTTATTACACAAGTGCCCCTGGCGATTCACATCTGAAGGACACATGGCTATCATGCAACACATCGGAGGTTGTTCCACGTTCCGACGCACGCCTGGATTGTCGGGTGGTCGTTCCCACTTCTCCGGGTTTCAGGTGAAAGGATTTAGCATTGAAAACGGATTAATGTTTGTCTTTGTGTCTTCTGCTGACATGGATGTAGAGAAGACATTTGACAGTGTCAATAGAATGCATATGATTTGGATAGATAGACTTAGGAAAGAAGCATAGAGGGGTTAGGGTCCGATCACATTCACTTAGTTCAAAAGATTCATCAAGAAGCCATATCTATAAGTGAATGTTGTAGAGGACAGAAACCAAATCAGTATATACCAGAAGACAATCATATCAACTTAGTGAAGATAATCATTAAGACAAGTTGAAATTGAAGACAAACCAAATGTGAAGACATAGCAAATGTAACGCCATGGGTAAAACACTTCAAACGGAAGAATTTGGTGGTGGTGTTACCCACCGTATAGGAAGGATTAGACCCATACATGGCGCACAATTATCGTGGTGCTCCGAAGTCAAATTCCACGTTAATGTATTCACACTCAGAATGTAAGTCTTCATTGATTGAAGATATACTTTACTTTGTGTGTTGCACATCTAAGTCATCAACATGCATAAGTGTTAGGATGTGTGCCTGATCACAGGACATTTGAGGATTCCAAGATATTTAGCTCACACTGTAACTTGCAAAACCTCTTCTCATCCAGGGGCTTGGTGAAGATATCTGCCAATTGCTCTTCAGTGTTGACGTGTATGATATCAATATCTTCCTTCATAACATGATCTCTGAGAAAGTGATGACGAATTTCAATGTGCTTTGTCTTCGAGTGCTGAACTAGGTTGTTGGCAATCTTGATGGCGCTTTCGTTGTCGCAGTAGAGTTGCACTTGCTTCAGATGAATGCCATAGTCTTTGAGTGTTTGCTTTATCCATAGAAGCTGAGCGCAGCAAGATCTGGCAGCAATGTATTCAGATTCAGCAGTGGAGAGAGATACACAGTTCTGCTTCTTTGAATACCAACATACAAGTGATCGTCCCAGAAAATGACATGTGCCTGATGTAGACTTGCGATCCACCTTGTCACCAGTATAATCAGCATTCGAGAATCCAACTAGATCAAACTCTGAGCCCTTTGGATACCATAATCCTAGTGTTGGGGTGTTAGCCAAATATCTGAGAATTCGCTTCACAGCTAAGTGATGCGATTCCTTTGGTGCCGCTTGGAACCGGGCACACATGCAAACACTAAGCATGATATCTGGCCTAGATGCGCATAAATAAAGCAAGGAACCAATCATGGAGCGATATACCTTTTGATCGAACTCTTTACCATTGTCGTCGGGACCCAGATGATGTTTGGCTGGCATTGGCGTCGTGAAGCCTTTGCAATCTTGCATTCCAAATTTCATCGGGCAATCTTTGAGGTATTTCTCTTGAGATATAAAGATGCCGTTGCATTGCTGACGTATTTGAAGACCAAGGAAGAACTTCAGCTCACCCATCATGGACATCTGATATTGCTCTTGCATCATATATCCAAACTCGTCAGTGTATTTCTGATTGGTGCACCCGAAGATAATGTCATCCACATATATTTGGCACACAAACAGTTCAGCATCATATGTCTTCGTGAAGAGAGTGGGGTCGAGGGCACCAGGTTTGAAGCCTTTGCTCTTCAGGAAGTGTTTGAGTGTGTCATACCAAGCCCTAGGGGCTTGTTTTAGGCCATACAGTGCCTTGTTGAGCTTGTACACCATGTCAGGATGTTTTGGATCTTCAAAGCCAGGCGGTTGTGCAACATACACTTCTTCATCAATCTTGCCATTGAGAAAAGCGCTCTTCACATCCATTTGATGTAGAAGAATGTTATGATGATTTGCATAGGCCAGCAGTATGTGTATGGCTTCAATCCTAGCCACAGGGGCAAATGTTTCATCGAAGTCAATCCCTTCAACTTGAGTGTATCCTTGAGCAACGAGACGAGGTTTGTTTCTGACAACTTGACCATGCTCATCTTGCTTGCTGCGATATATCCATTTGGTGCCTATTATATTGTGCTTGCGAGGATTAGGACGCTTAACCAGTTCCCATATATTATTCAGCTCAAACTGTTGAAGCTCTTCTTGCATAGCTTGAATCCATTCAGGTTCCATGAAGGCTTCATCAACTTTCTTGGGTTCAGATATTGAGACGAATGCGAAGTGTCCACAGAAATTTGCTAGCTGTGTTGCCCTTGAACGAGTGAGTGGACCTGGTGCATTGATGCTATCAATTATTCTCTCAATCTGCACTTCATTTGCAACACGAGGATGTACAGGACGAAGATTTTGCTCTAGCTGATCATTTTCATCGTTAGAAGGATTGTCTTCAGACTGAGCATTGTCTTCAGGTTGATCAGGTGCGGAGATGATAAGTTCCTCTTCAGGCTGAGCTTCAGATGGTATGATTTCTCCAGTTCCCATAAGTTTGATTGATTCACTAGATGGAACTTCATCTAGCACATTTGGCAGGTGCTCTCTTTGTGAGCCGTTAGTCTCATCGAACCGCACATCCACAGTTTCAGCCACTTTATAGTGAAAGAGGTTGAAGACTCTGTAGGAGTGCGAATCATTTCCATATCCAAGCATAAAACCTTCATGTTCTGTCGGTGCAAATTTTGAAGTGTGATGTGGATCCTTGATCCAACACCTGGCACCAAATACTCTAAAGTAACTGACATTTGACTTCTTGCCAGTAAGGAGCTCATAGGATGTCTTGTTCAGAAGCTTGTGAAGATAAACACGGTTGATGATATGGCAGGCAGTATCAATGGCTTCAGGCCAGAACTTTCATGGAGTCTTGTATTCATCAAGCATCGTACGGGCCATCTCAATAAGTTTTCTGTTCTTGCGTTCCACGATGCCATTCTGCTGCGGTGTGTATGGAGCTGAGAATTCATGTGTGATGCCCAAAGTATGAAGATACGTATCTAGGCCAGTGTTCTTGAATTCAGTGCCATTGTCACTTCTGATGTGCTTTATCTTGACGCCATAGTTGTTCATGGCTCGATTGGCGAAGCGTCTGAAGACATCCCGCACTTCAGGCTTGTAGAGGATTATATGCACCCAAGTATATCTTGAATAATCATCAACAATGACAAAGCCATAGAGACAAGCAGTAGTAGTAAGAGTTGAGTAATGAATGGGACCGAAAAGGTCCATGTGGAGCAGTTCGAAGGGTTGAGTCGTTGTCATGATTGTCTTCGAGGGATGCTTGGCCCTCATCATCTTTCCTGCTTCACAGGCACCGCATAAGTGATCCTTCTTGAACTTGACACCCTCGATGCGTATGGCATGCTTCTTTCTTGCAAGAGTGTGCAAGTTCCTCATGTCGGCATGCCCTAGCCTCCGATGCCAGAGCCAGCATTCTGATGCTTTTGCTAGAAGACATACGGCAAGTTGTGGTCCTGCTGAGAAATCTACCACGTACAAATCATCTTTCTGATACCCTTTAAACATTAGAGACTTGTCAGATTCCATTAGAACAAGGCAACATATTTTCCAAACATCACAATCATGTTTAAATTGCAAAGCATTGAGACAGACATTAAGTTGAAACCAAGGGATTCAACAAGCATGACTTTATCCATGTGTTGATCCTTTGAGATTGCAACTCTACCTAGACCCAATACCTTACTTTTACCAGTGTCAACAAATGTGATGTGACTTTTGTCAGATGGACGTAAGGTTGAGTCCATAAGAAGGCTTCGCTTGCCAGCCATGTGATTAGTACACCCACTATCAATAATCCATTCTGAAGCAGCTGGTGTTGTACCCTATAGTGCAGTTAGGGGGATAGGCTTCACGAAGAGAATTGTGAAGCAAAAACATTTGATGAGCAAGTGGATTATGAAATCTTAGATCGAGGTTAGGACTGATAGGGCAAGTAGCAAGCGACTCAGGAACAAAATACATAATAAGACCATTTCGGAATTTGATCTTGCGCCCTACAAGATGTTTAAGGTCCCCGGCAATAGCTTCAGACGATTTTGGTTTTCGGCTGGAGACCTTTCCCTGCAAAAGAGAGTTAAGCTTTCTTAGCCACCCACATCTTCAAGGGTGGCTTCGAAGCAATGAGTCTAAGTGCAGCATCTGAGAACTTTGGCTTTGGAGCCCTAGCAAAAAGTTTTGCAGGTGGACAATAGTACTCATAAGAATAAGCAGAATAGTTCTTGGTCTTATGAACATGGCGATTTGATGAAACGCGCTCATATTCATAGGCCTGAGTATGGCTTCCCTGCAAAACATTTGCGTTAGTGTGACTCAGGTGAGTCCTCTGTCTATATGAAGCCTTTGGACCGTATGAAGCCTGTGGTCTGGGGTTTGTCTTCTTCACTTGTGGTGTCATGACGACATTCACAGGAAGATTCTCCAAACACCTTTTTGGCACCTAGACCTTCTTCATAGGTGGCCCATTCCTGCAGTTAGTACCAATATACCTGGAAAACACTTCACCATTCTGATTACAACAACAACAACAACAAAGCCTTTAGTCCCAAACAAGTTGGGGTAGGCTAGAGGTGAAACCCATAAGATCTCGCAACCAACTCATGGCTCTGGCACATGGATAGCAAGCTTCCACGCACCCCTGTCCATAGCTAGCTCTTTGTCGATACTCCAATCCTTCAGGTCTCTCTTAACGGACTCCTCCCATGTCAAAATCGGTCGACCCCGCCCTCTCTTGACATTCTCCGCACGCTTTAGCCGTCCGCTATGCACTGGAGCTTCTGGAGGCCTGCGCTGAATATGCCCAAACCATCTCAAACGATGTTGGACAAGCTTCTCCTCAATTGGTGCTACCCCAACTCTATCTCGTATATCATCATTCCGGACTCGATCCTTCCTCGTGTGGCCACACATCCATCTCAACATACGCATCTCCGCCACACCTAACTGTTGAACATGTCGCCTTTTAGTCGGCCAACACTCCGCGCCATACAAGATTGCGGGTCGAACCGCCGTCCTGTAGAACTTGCCTTTTAGCTTTTGTGGCACTCTCTTGTTACAGAGAATGCCAGAAGCTTGGCGCCACTTCATCCATCCGGCTTTGATTCGATGGTTCACATCTTCATCAATACCCCCATCCTCCTGCAACATTGACCCCAAATACCGAAAGGTGTCCTTCCGAGGTACCACCTGGCCATCAAGGCTAACCTCCTCCTCCTCACAGCTAGTAGTACTGAAACCGCACATCATGTACTCGGTTTTAGTTCTACTAAGCCTAAACCCTTTCGATTCCAAGGTTTGTCTCCATAACTCTAACTTCCTATTTACCCCCATCCGACTATCGTCAACTAGCACCACATCATCCGCAAAGAGCATACACCATGGGATATCTCCTTGTATACCCCTTGTGACCTCATCCATCACCAATGCAAAAAGATAAGGGCTCAAAGCTGACCCCTGATGCACTTCACCATTCTGATTCTTAAACATTTTATAGTTTGCATCAAAGGATTCATCAATAACAATGGGATTAGCACAAGTGAAGCCAGATAGGGTGGATGGATCCACTGAAGGTCCCTTTGCAGCAACCCATGTGGTTTTGGGGTACTGCTCAGGTTTCCAGTAAGAGCCATCAGCATTCATTTTCTTTTCGAACCCAACACCCTCTTTCCTAGGGTTTCGGTTCAGGATCTGCCTTTTGAGGACATCACAAAGTGTCTGATGCCCTTTGAGACTTTTGAACATCCCTGTTTCAAGCAATGTCTTCAACCTAGCATTCTCATCAGCAATAGCAGTGGCATCCTCAGCAGAGGGGTTAGTTGGCACATCAGCAGTTGAAGATATTGTAATAGTAGCAGCAGTAGAACAACCAGCAACAGAAGTAGCGTTGTCACGCTCAATACATTTAAGACATGGTGGTTCAAATCCTTCTTGAGCAGAACTGATCTGTTTGGCGCGAAGTGACTCGTTTCCTTTTGAAGATCTTCATGGGCCCCTCTCAATTTCTCAAGATCCTGCTTCCTTTGAAGATAATCATAGGAAAGCTTTTCATGAGTTGTTGAGAGCGTTTCATGACGACTTTCAAGTTCCTCATACTTAACGTGAAGATTTTTTATGTCTTCAATTAAGGACTGAGATCGAGTCATTTCAGCGTCTAACAGGTCATCGCTTTTGTCTAATTGTTTTTGAATATGTTCCATAGCTTTCTGTTGTTCAGTTGCAATTTTAGCAAGTGTTTTGTAGCTGGGTTTGGAACCACAATCAGAGTCATCTTCACTGGATGTTTGATAGTGAGTAGTGCGTGTGTTTACCTTGGCACCGCGTGCCATGAAGCAGTAGGTAGGAGCGGAGTAGTCCTTGTCATTTGCATCGGTGTCGGTGATGGAGTCATTGTCTTCAGTGTTGAAGATGGACTTGGCAACGTATGCTGCAGCCAGACTCGCAACGCCAGAATCGGACTCCTCCTCAGACTCCACCTCTGCCTCCTCAGAAGCGGACTCCTCCTCTGAATCCATTTCCTTGCCAACAAACGCACGAGCCTTGCCAGATGAGCTCTTATTGTGTGATGAAGACTTTGAGGAAGACTTGGAAGAAGACTTTGAGTATTTCTTCTTCTTGTCGTCAGAATCATACTCTTTGCTCTTCTTTTTCTTCTTGTTCTCATTGTCCCACTGCGGACACTCAGAGATGTAGTGGCCAGGTTTCTTGCACTTGTGGCATGTTCTCTTCTTGTAGTCATGAGCAGAAGCTTGATCATTCCTTGAGCTTGATGGTGAGGAATTTCTGAAGCCTTTCTTCTTGGTGAATTTTTGGAACTTCTTCACAAGCATAGCAAGCTCCTTTCCAATGTCTTCGGGATCATCAGAACTGCTGTCAGATTCTTCTTCAGATGAGGAGACAGCTTTTGCCTTCAAGGCACGAGTTCGCCCATAGTTGGGACCGTAGATGTCTCTTTTCTCAGAAAGCTAAAACTCATGTGTGTTGAGCCTCTCAAGTATGTCAGACGGATTGAGTGTCTTGTAGTCAGGACGTTCTTGAATCATCAGGGCTAGGGTGTCAAACGAGTTGTCAAGTGATCTCAGGAGTGTCTTGACGACTTCATGCTTGGTGATCTCAGTAGTGCCGAGGGCTTGAAGCTCATTTGTGATGTCAGTGAATCGATCAAACGTGAGCTGGATATTCTCATTGTCATTTCTCTTGAAGCGGTTGAAGAGGTTGCGAAGGACACTGATTCTCCGATCTCTCTGGGTTGAGACGCCTTTGTTGACCTTGGAGAGCCAGTCCCAGACTAGTTTAGATGTTTCCAAAGCACTCACACGGCCATACTGTCCTTTGGTCAGATGACCACAGATGATGTTCTTGGCAGTGGAGTCCAGTTGAACGAACTTCTTGACATCAGCAGCGGTGACACCTTCATCAGATGACCACAGATGATGTTCTTGACGACATACCATAGGTCGACATCAATGGCTTCAAGATGCATGCGCCATCTTATTCTTCCAGTAGGGATATTCAGTTCCATCGAAGACTGGGCACGCAGCAGAGACTTTGATTATCCCTACAGTCGACATTGCTAAAACTCTAGGTGGTTAAACCGAATCACACAGAACAAGGGAGTACCTTGCTCTGATACCAATTGAAAGTGCTAGTGATCGACTAGAGGGGGGTGAATAGGCGATTTTTATGAAAGTCTTCAAAACATGGAAGTTTCGAAGACAAACAATAGAAATAAACCTATTACCATGCAGCGGAAGGTAGACTACACTAGGAAAGCCATAGTCAAGTATTCAATGAAGTGAAAGCACAATGACTAATAGTAGCTAAGCAGTAAAGATCAGGTAGGAAGATATTGTGAAGCCAATCAGAACGAGCAGTCACTCAGTGAAGACAGAAGATAATGCAATCATGCAATCACTTCACAAGGACCAACAGTAAGTAAAGGAAAGGGAAGGATGAAACCAGTGACTCGTTGAAGACAATGATTTGTTGGACCAGTTCTAGTTGTTGTGACAACTGTACGTCTGGTTAGGGAGGCTGAGATTCAACTCAGAAGACCTCGTCTTCACCTTATTCCCCTTGAGCTAAGGACACCCAGTCCTCGCCCAATCACTCTGGTAAGTCTTCAAGGTAGACTCCCAAACCTTCACAGACTTGGTTCACCGGTGATCCACAATGACTCTTGGATGCTCAGAATGCGACGCCTAACCGGCTGGAGGATTCATAGTCCTCAAGTGTAATAAGTCTTCAGATCACACAGACAGGAAGACTTCAGTGATGCCTAACACTCTTTGGCTCTGGGTGGTTAGGGCTTTATCCTCGCAAGGAATTCTCTCTCAAAGGCTTCGAGGTGGGTTTCTCTCAAATGACAAAAGCCGTACACTAACTCTGAGCAGCCAACCGCTTATGGTTGTAGGGGGTGGGCTATTTATAGCCACTAGGCAACCCGACCTGAGTTGTCCAAAATGACCCTGGGTCACTAAGGAACTGACACGTGTTCCAATGGTCAGATTTCAAACACACACGACAACTTTACTTGGGCTACAAGCAAAGCTGACTTATCCAACTCTGGACAAGATTTGCTCTCATAGTCTTCACTCGAAGACATAGGGTTTTGGTTAAGCATCACTTCAGTCATTCTGACTGGTTCACTTGGACCCCACTTAACAGTACGGTGGTTCCTATGACCCAACAAAGAAGAAAAAGAACGACGAAACAACTAAGTCTTCGCGCTCCATAGTCTTCACGCGATGTCTTCTCTTGTCATAGTCTTCAATTTGAATGTCTTCACATACCACCTCTGACTTCAATGTCTTCATACATTTTTAAAGGTCATCTCTGGTAGGAAAACCGAATCAATGAGGGACTTCTACCTGTGTTATCCTGCAATTCTCACAAACACATTAGTCCCTCAACCAGGTTTGTCGTCAATACTCCAAAACCAACTAGGGGTGGCACTAGATGCACTTACAGTTTTGAGGAAGGTATATGGTGGGTGTATGATACCAGCGAAAGGTGCGCGGTATTAGAGAGGCTAGCAATGGTGGAAGGGAGAAAAGTGCGTATAATCCATGGACTCAACATTAGTCATAAAGAACTCATATAATTATTGCAAAAATCTACAAGTTATCAAAGCAAAGTATTATGCGCATGCTCCTAGGGGGATAGATTGGTAGGAAAAGACCATCGCTCGTCCCCGACCGCCACTCATAAGGAAGACAATCAATAAATAAATCATGCTCCGACTTCATCACATAACGGTTCACCATACGTGCATGCTACGGGAATCACAAACTTTAACACAAGTATTTCTCAAATTCACAACTACTCAACTAGCACAACTTTAATATCACCATCTTCATATCTCAAAACAATTATCAAGTATCAAACTTCTCATAGTATTCAACACACTCATAAGAAAGTTTTTACTATTCTTGAATACCAAGCATATTAGGATTATTTAAGCAAATTACCATGCTATTCAAGACTCTAAAAATAATCTGAGTGAAGCATGAGAGATCAATAGTTTCTATAAAACAATTCCACCACCGTGCTCTAAAAGATATAAGTGAAGTACTAGAGCAAAACTATATAACTCAAATGATATAAGCGAAGCACATAGAGTATTCTAACAAATTCTGAATCATGTATGGCTCTCTCAAAAGGTGTGTACAGCAAGGATGATTGTGGTAAACTAACAAATAAAGACTCAAATCATACAAGACGCTCCAAGCAAAACACATATCATGTGGTGAATAAAAATATAGCTCCAAGTAAAGTTACCGATAGAAGTAGACGAAAGAGGGGATGCCTTCTGGGGCATCCCTAAGCTTTGGCTTTAAGGTGTCCTTAGATTATCTTGGGGTGCCATGGGAATCCCCAAGATTAGGCTCTTGCAACTACTTTTTCCATAATCCATCAAATCTGTACCCAAAACTTGAAAACTTCACAACACAAAACTTAAAGTAGAAAATCTCGTGAGCTCCGTTAGCGAAAGAAAACAAAAGACCACTTCAAGGTACTGTAATGAACTCATTCTTTATTTATATTGGTGTTAAACCTACTATATTCCAACTTCTCTATGGTTTATAAACAATTTTACTAGCCATATATTCATCAAAATAAGCAAATAACACACGAAAAACAGAATCTGTCAAAAACAGAACAGTCTGTAGTAATCTGTAGCTAGCGCAAGATCTGGAACCCAAAAAATTCTAAAATAAATTGCTGGTCGTGAGGAATTTATCTATTAACCATATTCAAAAATAATTAACTAAATATCACTTTCCAAATAAAAATGGCAGCAGTTCTCGTGAGCGCTAAAGTTTCTGTTTTTTACAGCAAGATATCAAGACTTTCCCCAAGTCTTCCCAACGGTTCTACTTGGAACAAACACTAATTAAACAAAAAACACAACCAAAACAGAGGCTAGGTAAATTATTTATTACTAAGCAGGAGCAAAAATCAAGGAATGAAAATAAAATTGGGTTGCCTCCCAACAAGCGCTATCGTTTAACGCCCCTAGCTAGGCACAAAAAGTAAGGATAGATCTAGGTATTGCCATCTTTGGTAGGCAATCCATAAGTGGCTCTCATAATAGATTCGTAAGGTAATTTAATTTTCTTTCTAGGAAAGTGTTCCATGCCTTTCCTTAACGGAAATTGGAATCTAATATTTCCTTCCTTCATATCAATAATTGCACCAATCGTTCTAAGGAAAGGTCTACCAAGAATAATAGGACAAGAAGGATTGCAATCAATGTCAAGAACAATAAAATCTATGGGCACATAATTCCTATTTGCGACAATAAGAAAATCATTAATTCTTCCCATAGGTTTCTTAATAGTGGAATCCGCAAGGTGCAAGTTTAAAGAGCAATCATCAAAATCATGGAAACCTAACAAATCACACAAAGTCTTTGGAATCGTGGAAACACTAGCACCCAAATCACATAAAGCATAGAAGTCATGATATTTAATCTTAATTTTAATAGTTGGTTCCCACTCATCATAAAGCTTTCTAGCGATAGAAACTTCCAACTCAAGTTTTTCTTCATAAGATTGCATCAAGGCATCAACAATATGTTTAGTAAATGCTTTATTTTGACTATAAGCATGAGGAGAATTTAGCATGGATTGCAACAAGGAAATACAATCAATCAAAGAGAAATTTTCATAATTAAATTCCTTGAGATCCAAAATATTGGGTTTAGCAACATCTAGGGTTTTAATTTCTTCAATCCCACTTTCATCAAATTTAGCATCAAGATCTAAAAACTACGAATTTTTGGAACGCCTTCTAGATAAAGGTGGTCATATTCAGCCCCATCATTATCAAGATTCATATTGCAAAACAAAGATTTAATAGGGGACACATCAATAACTTTTAGATCTTCATCTTTATTTTCATAGGAACTGGAAGAACACGCTCTTATAAAGGCATCTTTCTTAGCACGCATCCTAGCGGTTCTTTCTTTGCACTCATCAATGGAAATTCTCATGGCTTTGAGAGACTCATTGATAACATGATTAGGAGGAATAGATCTAAGTTTCAAAGAATCAACATCAAGAGAAATTCTATCAACGTTCCTAGCCAAATCATCAATCTTAAGCAATTTTTCTTCAATCAAAGCATTGAAATTCTTTTGCGAAGTAATAAATTCTTTAATATTAGATTCAAAATCATAGGGCATCTTATTATAATTTCCATAAGAATTGTTGTAGGAATTACCATAATTATTAGAGGGATTACTAGAATAAGGCCTAGGATTAAAATTTCCTCTATATGCGTTGTTACCAAAATTATTCCTACCAACAAAATTCACATCCATAGATTCATTATTGTTCTCAATCAAAGTAGACAAGGGCATATCATTAGGATCAGAAGAAACACTCTTACTGGCAAATAATTTCATAAGTTCATCCATCTTTCCACTCAAAACATTAATTTCTTCTATCGCATGCACCTTTTTATTAGTAGATCTTTTAGTATGCCATTGAGAATAATTAACCATAATATTATCTAGGAGTTTAGTTGCTTCTCCTAAAGTGATTTCCATAAAACTGCCTCCCACGGCTGAATCTAAAAGATTTCTAGAAGCAAAATTCAATCCGGCATAAAAAATTTGTATAATCATCCACAAATTCAAACCATGAGTAGGGCAATTACGTATCATTAATTTCATCCTCTCCCAAGCTTGTGCAACATGTTCATGATCAAGTTGCTTAAAATTCATAATATCGTTTCCAAGAGAGATGATCTTAGCGGGAGGAAAATACTTAGAGATAAAAGCATCTTTGCACTTGTTCCAAGAATCAATACTATTTTTAGGCAAAGACGAAAACCAAGCTTTAGCACAATCTCTAAGCGAAAAAGGAAATAGCTTCAATTTAACAATATCATTATCCACATCTTTCTTCTTTTGCATATCACACAAATCAATGAAGCTATTTAGATGGGTAGCGGCATCTTCACTAGGAAGGCCGGAAAACGGATCTTTCCTGACAAGATTCAGCAAAGCGGCATTAATTTCACAAGATTCAGCATCGGTAAGAGGAGCAATCGGAGTGCTAATAAAATCATAGTTGTTGGTATTGGTAAAGTCACACAATTTAGTGTTATCTTGAGCCATCATGACAAGCAAGCAATCCAACACACAAGCAAACAAAAAGCAAGCGGGCAAAAAGAGGCAAATAGAGAAAGAGAGGGAGGATAGAGAGAGAGAGGGCGAATAAAACGGCAAGGGTGAAGTGGGGGGAGGAAAACGAGAGGCAAATGGCAAATAATGTAATGAGGGAGATTAAGGTTGTGATGGGTACTTGGTAAGTTGAATTTTGCGTAGACTCCCCGGCAACGCCAGAAATGGCTCGTTGTCGGGAGTCAAATCTTGACTTGCGCGAACCTCCCCGGCAACGGCGCCAGAAATCCTTCTTGCTACCTCTTGAGCACTGCGTTGGTTTTCCCTTGAAGAGGAAAGGGTGATGCAGCAAAGTAGCATAAGTATTTCCCTCAGTTTTTGAGAACCAAGGTATCAATCCAGTAGGAGGCTGCGCGCGCGTCCCTAGTACCTGCACAAAACAAATGACTCCTCGCAACCAACGTGATAAGGGGTTGTCAATCCCTTCGCGGTCACTTACGAGAGTGAGATCTGATAGATATGATAAGATAATATTTTTCTTATTTTTATGATAAAGATGCAAAGTAAAATAAAAGCAAAGAAAAAAAGCAAAGAAAATAACTATGTATTGGAAGATTAATATGATGAAGATAGACCCGGGGGCCATAGGTTTCACTAGTGGCTTCTCTCAAGAGCATAAGTATTTTACAGTGGGTGAACGAATTACTTTGAGCAATTGACAGAATTGAGCATAGTTATGAGAATATCTAGGTATGGTCATGTACATAGGCATCACGTCCGAGACAAGTAGACCGACTCCTGCCTGCATCTACTACTATTACTCCACTCATCGACCGCTATCCAGCATGCATCTAGAGTATTAAGTTCATGAAAACAGAGTAACGCCTTAAGCAAGATGACATGATGTAGAGGGATAAACTCATGCAATATGATGAAAACCCCATCTTGTTATCCTCGATGGCAACAATACAATATGTGCCTTGCTGCCCCTACTGTCACTGGGAAAGGACACCGCAAGATTGAACCCAAAGCTAAGCACTTCTCCCATTGCAAGAAAGATCAATCTAGTAGGCCAAACCAAACTGATAATTCGAAGAGACTTGCAAAGATAACCAATCATACATAAAAGAATTCAGAGAAGATTCAAATATTGTTCATAGATAATCTTGATCATAAACCCACAATTCATCGGTCTCAACAAACACACCACAAAAAGAAGATTACATCAAATAGATCTCCATAAGAGAGGGGGAGAACATTGTATTGAGATCCAAAAAGAGATAAGAAGCCATCTAGCTAATAACTATGGACCCGAAGGTCTGAGGTAAACTACTCACACTTCATCGGAGAGGCTATGGTGTTGATGTAGAAGCCCTCCGTGATGGATGCCCCCTCCGGCGGAGCTCCGGAACAGGCCCCAAGATGGGATCTCATGGATATAGAAAGTTGCGGTGGTGGAATTAGGTTTTTAGCTCCGTATCTGATCGTTTGGGGTACATAGGTATATATAGGAGGAAGGAGTACGTCGGTGGAGCAACAGGGAGCCCACGAGGGTGGGGGCGCGCCTGGGAGGGGGTAGGCGCGCCCCCCTACCTCGTGGCCTCCTCCTTTGTTTCTTGACGTAGGGTCCAAGTCTCCTGGATCATGTTCGGTGAGAAAATCACGTTCCCGAAGGTTTCATTCCGTTTGGACTCCGTTTGATATTTCTTTTCTTCGAAACCCTAAAATAGGCAAAAAAAAACAGCAATTCTGGGCTGGGCCTCCGGTTAATAGGTTAGTCCAAAAAATAATATAAAAGTGGATAATAAAGCCCAAAAATGTCTAAGACAGTAGATAATATAGCATGGAGCAATCAAAAATTATAGATACGTTGGAGACATATCAGACAACACCAATAGTAAAACATGCAACTCAAACCAATCACGATCATCAATTAACCCATAGGACAAAACGGATCTAGTCAAACATCATAGGATAGCCATACATCATTGGGAAATAATATATAGCATTGAGCACCATGTTTAAGTAGAGATTACAATGGGTAAAAGAGGGGTTATACCACTGCATAGAGGGGGGAAGAGTTGGTGATGACGGTGATGAAGTTGTTGGTGTAGATCATTGTCGCGATGATGGCCCCGGTGGAATTCTGGCGCCACCGGGAGAGAGGGGAAGAGAGCCCCCCCCCCCTCTTATTCTTCTTCCTTGACCTTCCCCTAGAGTCCATGGCCTCCATGGCGGAGGAGGAGCGAGAGCCCCTCCAAGATTGGATCTCTCTCTCCCTCTCTGTGTTTCCTTCTGTTTCTGTGCTCCCTGATTCTGCCCTTTCAGCGTTTCTTAAATTCCCGGAGATTCGTAGCTCCGATTGGGCTGAAATTTTGACACAATTTTTACCCGGATATTGGCTTTCTTGTGGCGAAAGAAGGGCACCAACCGCCTTACGGAGTAGCCACGAGGGCCCAGGGTGCGCCCTACCCCCTGGGGGCGCTCCTCACCCTCACGGGCCCCTCGGGCATCGTCTCGCGTTGATTCCACTTCCCAAAATTCACATATATTCCAAAAAAATCTCCGTAAGTTTTTATCCCGTTTGGACTCCGTTTGATATGGATTTTCTGCGAAACAAAAAACATGCAACAAATAGGAATTGGCACTAGGCACTGGATCAATATGTTAGTCCCAAAAATAGTATAAAAAGTTGCCAAAAGTATGTAAAAGTTGTAGAATATTGGCATGGAACAATAAAAATTATAGACACGATGGATACGTATCGGACGATAGTATGTCGATTATCCTTGGAAGACCCTTTTTGAATACTGCAGGGGCTGTTATTGATTGCAACAAAGGCAATGTCACTTTTCATGTTAATGGTAATGAGCATACGGTACACTTTTCGAGGAAACAAACTCAAGTCCACAGTATCAATTCTATTGGAAAATTTTCAACAACTACTATTGGAGGTTTTCAATTCCCTCTTCCTACTATCAAGAAGAAATATGATATTCTTATTGTTGGGGACATGCATATCCCCATTGAGGTAACCTAGTGTTATTCGAAAATTCTCCGGTTTCAGGTTTTTCGGAAAGAGTTTGTTAACAAGACCTGATCAACCTTGTTAGTGGATTCCGTTTGATGAGCACGAGATGGATGAAGTTAGAAAACACAACTCTATGTACCCTCCTTTTTACTTTCTATTATTTAGATTAAATAAAGCAAAAATAGTATTTTCTGTCTATTTTCTGAATTATCCTTACAATAAGAATACCCCGAAAATAAAAGTTCTCCAAATGTCCTGAAAATGAAATATGATTTTCTGTAGAATATTTAAGAATTTCTGGCACTGAGAACACACCAGGGGGGCCCACCATTTGGCCACGAGGGTGGACCCCCTCCACTTATTCCAGCACCCACTCACTTCGTCTTCCTCCAGAAAAAATCCTCCCATGGCTTAAACCCGTGTTCTAGCTCATCTTGCTGCCATTTTTTATCTCTTTGCCCAAAGTTCCATTCACAAAACTATTTTGGGGGATTGTTCTTCGGTATGTGACTCCTCCAAAGGTCCAATTAGTTTTTGTTCTAGTGCTTTATTTATTGCAAGTTTTTGCTGCCAAGGTGACCCTGTTCTTGAGCTTGCATGTCAAATTTATATGGTCAAAAGTAGTTTTAATGCATGATATAGCCTCTAGGCACCTGTGGGAGTAGTTGCTATCAATCTTGTTGAGTTTGGTTCACTTTTATTTTGAGTCACTAAAATTTCAGAAATTTTTCAAAGAAAGAAAATGATGAAGAGATTGTTGAGGAGCTCTTCGAGACGAAGCTCGAAGGATAAGCAGAATGAGGAGAATAAAAAGCCCAAATACAATCTTCCTCGCACTGCGAAGGTTCGGCCGTGCGAATGGCCTTGTGATGTGTTAGTGAGAGTCGCCGGAATTTACGATGACTTATATTACTTGGCTAAGAATGCAGGCCTCACCGACTTCCTCCACGACCAGCGCGAACAGTATCTCCTACTCACTAATATTTTCGTGCAAAATTTTTATTTGCATGCTAAGAAATCACCACCTTCGGTGGAGTTTCACTTATATGATGAGGTTAAGGAGATGTCACTCCATGATTTTTGTCGGGTCTACAAGATACCCTGGGTGGGCAGCATCGAGGAACCACATCTAGTGATGTGGATGGATTTATTGATAGAATTGTTGTAGGGGAAACGAGGAAAGTTTCCGATGTAAGAATTACTAGTATACATTTTCCTGTTCTACGTTACTTTGCGATATTTGCTAGTAGATGCTTAATTGGTCACGGGAATAGTGGAAATCTTAGTGCTCCTGATCTTGTCATTTTGTGCCATGCTTTGTTTCATGATACAACCTTCAGCTTAGGCGCTATTATTGCTAAACGATTAAGTATGAATTGTACAAAGGGCCCCATCTTCGGAGGCATCTTTGCTTCACGCCTTGCTAAACACTTTGAGATACCTATTAGTCATTATGAGAGAGAGGAAAAGTTGTTGCCCCCTATTTTTCTAGATTATAAGAGTATGGTAGCACATGAATTTATTGTTAAAAATAAGAAGAAGATGCTTAAGTATAATTTGATATTTCATAAAACTCACTGTGAGACTATTACCTTGCATGCACCCTCTTTGTTTAACATACTTTCAGGCACGTACCTCATCTTACCCATGGCCATTTATGCATACTGGAGGCTGACACAAGTCTCAGAGCCTGAGCCTGAGTAACCACTTGACCCTTATCGACAGTCTGTTTATCAGTGGGATCCGAAGGAGATCGCCAACCGGTGGCACCCTGAGGACCCTCCTTAGTACACCAGAGAGAGTAGATTCGATCCGTGGGCATAGACCAACTTAGGCCAAAAGCCTAAACTTGGGGGAGTACGTATTTCTCACCGACATTACATTCATGTTCACACACTCATTCTAGTTGTCGGTGCTCATACTTTTTCATTGTACTATCCATGCTAGTTTATTTTCTTTTCTAAGCCTTCTTATTGTGTGTTTGAAAAATCTTAAAAAAATAGTTGTAGCTTTTAGCTAGTTTCCTTTCCATGCATGTAGTAGTAGTAATTAAAAGAAAACCCAAAAAGATTTCTCGCTCTTCTTTTGCTTGTGGGGAGCTTTCCCGTGTAAATAGTTTTATTTCTTTTCTTATTCTTTGGGGGTCGAGAGGAGAAGACCATGATGAAAATGTTGAGTGGCTCTCATATGCATTATTGTTGATTTAACCAAGAGCCCATATTACCTTGTCTTCTCCATTGTATTAAATGCTTGCAGATTCCATCTTAGACCAATGCATGTACACTATTATTATTATCCACACAGTTCGGTCATGCGAGTGAAAGGCAATAATGACGATATATGATGGACTGAGTGAGATGAGAGAAGCTGGTGTGAACTCGACCGATCTTGTTCTTGTAAATATGATTAGTTCATCGTTCGTGATTCAGCCTATTATGAATGAAACATGCTTGCAATGACAATTAGAGATTATAGTTTCCCATGCCATGCTTAATTAGCTAGGAGTTTATAATGGTTTACCTTGCGTGCCAACATGCTATTAAAATGGTTGTGATGTGGTATGATAGGGTGGTATCCTCCTTTGAATGATTCGAGTGGCTTGACTTGGCACATGTTCATGCATGTAGTTGAAACAAAATCAACATAGCCTCCACGATATTTATGTTCACGGTGATTTATATCCTACTCATGCTTGCACTCACTGTTGATTAATCTTAATGCATGTTCATGACTGTTGTCGCTCTCTAGTTGGTCGCTTCCCAGTCTCTTTCTAGCCTTCACTTGTACTAAGCGGGAATACTACTTGTGCATCCACTTCCATAAACCCCAAAGTTATTCCATATGAGTCCACCATACCTTCCTATATGCGGTATTTACCTACCGTTCCAAGTAAATTTGTATGTGCCAAACTCTAAGCCTTCAAATGAAATTCTGTTTTGTATGCTTGAATAGCTCATGTATCAACTAGGGTTGTCTATATCTTCCATGCTAGGTGGGTTATTCTCACGATGAGTGGACTCCCCTCATCACTCACGAGAAAATGGCGGTAACCGGGATGCCCAGTCCCATGCTCAAATCAAAATAATTGCAAATAAAACTCCCCCATGATTGTTGTTAGTTGGATGGCAACCGTTGTTTCGGACAAGCCATGGATTGATATTTGTTGGTGGTGGGGGAGTATAAACTTTACCATTCTGTTTGGGAACCGCCTATAATGTGTGTAGCATGGAAGATATCGAGCTCTCTTGGTTGTTATGTTGACAATGAAAGTATGCCACTCAAAATATTATTTATCTCTGTTTCAAAACTCAAGCTCTGGCACCTTTGCAAATCCCTGCTTCCCTCTACGAAGGGTCTATCTATTTACTTTTATGTTGAGTCATCATCCTCTTATTAAAAAGCACCAGTTGGAGAGCACCACTGTAATTCGCATGCATTGCTATTAATTTACATTGAGTATGACTGTGACTGAATCTCTTTTACCATGAATTACAATGTCTAGTCAGTCCTTGATCTTCAGGGGTGCTCTGCATTTATGTTTCACGTCTTAGAAAGGGCTAGCGAGATACCATCTTATTATATCATGTTATGATTGTTTTGAGAAAGTGTTGTCATCTGAGATTTATTATTATTGCTTGCTAGTTGATTATGTCATTGATATGAGTAAACATGAGACCTAAATGTTATTGTGAATATGGTTAGTTCATAATCTTTGCGCGCCCCCTACCTCATGGGCCCCCTGGGACTCCACCAACCTCAACCCCAACTCCATATATTCACTTTCGGGGAGGAAACAATCAGAGAGAAGGATTCATCACGTTTTACAATACGAGGCCGCCGCCAGGCCCTAATCTTCCTCGGGAGGGCTGATCTAGAGTCCGTTCGGGGCTCTGGAGAGGGGAATCCATCGTCATCGTCATCATCAACCATCCTCCATCACCAATTTCATGATGCTCACCGCCATGCGTGAGTAATCTCATAGTAGGCTTGCTGGACGGTGATGGGTTGGATGAGATTTACCATGTAATCGAGTTAGTTTTGTTAGGCTTTGATCCCTGGTATCCATTATGTTCTAAGATTGATGTTGCTATGACTTTGTTATGCTTAATGCTTGTCACTAGGGCCCGAGTGCCATGATTTTAGATCTGAACCTATTATGTTTTCATGAATATGTGTGAGTTCTTGATCCTATCTTGCAAGTCAATAGTCACCTACTATGTGTTATGATCCAGCAACCCCGAAGTGACAATAATCGGGACCACTCCCGGTGATGACCGTAGTTTGAGGAGTTCATGTATTCACTAAGTGTTAATGCTTTGGTCCGGTACTCTATTAAAAGGTGGCCTTAATATCCCTTAGTTTCCAATAGGACCCCGCTGCCACGGGAGGGTAGGAAAAAGATGTCATGCAAGTTCTTTTCCATAAGCACGTATGACTATATTCAGAATACATGCCTACATTACATTGATGAACTGGAGCTAGTTCTGTGTCACCCTATGTTATAACTGTTGCATGAGGAATCGCATCCGACATAATTATCCATCATTGATTCATTGCCTACGAGCTTTTCACATATTGATCTTTGCTTAGTTACTTTTCTGTTGCCACTGTTACGATTGCTACAAAAACTACTAGTGTTACTTTTGCCACCGTTAATGTTACTTCCATACTACTTTGCTACTAAATATTTTGCTGCAGATATTAAGTCTTTCAGGTGTGCTTGAATTGACAACTCAACTGCTAGAGATAATAAGATAAATATTTTTGGTATTTTTGTTGTATAGATTGAAAAGTAAAGATTGCAAAATAAATAGTAAACTAGAATTATAGATCGGAAATTTATATGATGTAAAGTAGACCCGGGGGCTATAGGTTTCACTAGTGGCTTCTCTTAGGATAGCATATATTACGATGGGTGAACAAATTACTGCCGAGCAATTGATATCTAGGCATGATCATGAACATAGGCATCATGTCCGTGTCAAGTAGACCGAAATGATTCTGCATCTACTACTATTACTCCACACATCGACCGCTATCCAGCATGCATGTAGAGTATTAAGTTCATAAGAACAGAGTAACGCATTAGGCAAGATGACATGATGTAGAGGGATAAACTCAAGCAATATGATATAACCCCATCTTTTTATCCTCGATGGCAACACTACAATACGTGTCGGTTCCCTTTCTGTCACTGGGATCGAGCACCGCAAGATTGAACCCAAAGCTAAGCACTTCTCCCATTGCAAGAAAGATCAATCTAGTAGACCAAACCAAACTGATAATTCAAAGAGACTTGCAAAGATATTAAATCATGCATATAAGAATTCATAGAAGAATTAAATATTGTTCATAGATAATCTTAATCATAAACCCACAATTTATCAGATCTCGGCAAACACACCGCAAAAAGAATTACATCGAATAGATCTCCAAGAACATCGAGGAGCACTTTGTATTGAGATCCAAAGAGAGAGAGAGAAGAAGCCATCTAGCTAATAATTATGGACCCGAAGGTCTTTGTTAAGCTACTCACACATCATAGGAGAGGCTATGGTGTTGATGTAGAAGCCCTCCGTGATCGAATCCCCCTCCGGCAGATCGCCGGAAAAGGTCCCCAGACGGGATCTCATGGGTACAGAAGGTTGCAGCGGTGGAAATGTGGTTTTGTGGCTCCCCTGGATGTTTTCAGGGTATAAGAGTATATATAGGCGAAAGAAGTAGGTCGGTGGAGTTGCGAGGGCCCCACGAGGGTGGGGGGCGCGCCGCCCTACCTCGGGGTCGCCTCGCTACTTCCTTGACTTCCACTCCAAGTCTCCTGGATATCTTTTGTTCCAAAAAAGATCCTCATGAAGGTTTCATTCCGTTTGGATTCTGTTTGATATTCCTTTTCTGCGAAACACTAAAATAGGCAAACAAATAGCAATTTGCACTGGGCCTTCGGTTAACTAGTTAGTCCCAAAAGTAATACAAAAGTGCATAATAAAGCCCATTAAATATCCAAACAGATAATATAATATCATGGAACAATCAAAAATTATAGATACGTTGGAGACGTATCAAGCATACCCAACCTTAATTCATGCTCGTCCTCGAGTAGGTAAATGATAAAAATAGAATTTTTATGTGGAATGCTACCTAACATAATTTTCAATGTATTTCTCTTTATTGCGGCATGAATGTTTAGATCCGAAAGATTCTAGACAGAAGTTTAATATTGACATAAAAATAATAATGCTTCAAGCAATGATAACCAAGCAATCATGTCTTATCAAAATAACATAGCCAAAGGAAGCTTATCCCTACAAAATCATATAGTTTGGCCATGCTTCATTTTTGTCACACAAAATGCTCCCATCATGCACAACCCCGATGGCAAGCCAAGCAATTGCTTCATACTTTAGCCTTTTCAAACTTTTTCAACTTTCACGCAATATATGAGCGCGAGCCATGGACATATCACTATGGGTGGAATAGAATATGATGATGGGGTTGTGTGAGAAGACAAAAGGGAGAAATTCTCACATTGATAAGGCTAATCGACGGGCTATGGAGATGCCCATCAATTGATGTCAATGCAAGGAGTAGGGATTGCCATGCAACGGATGCACTAGAGCTATAAATATATGAAATCTCAACAAAAGAAAGTAAGTGGGTGTGCATCCAACTTGCTTGCTCACGAAGACCTAGGGCATTTTGAGGAAGCCCATTATTGGAATATACAAGTCAAGTTCTATAATGAAAAATTCCCACTAGTATATGAAAGTGACAACATAAGAGACTTTCTATCATGAAGATCATGGTGCTACTTTGAATCACAAGTGTGGAAAAAGGATAGTAACATTGCCCCTTCTCTCTTTTTCTCTCATTTTTTTCTTTCTTTGGCCTCTCCTTTTTATGGCCTTTCTCTTTTTTTCGAAGAACTTTCCTCACATGGGAAAATGCTCTAATAATGAAAATCATCACACTTTTATCTACTTACAACTCAAGAATTACAACTCGATACTTAGAACAAAATATGACTCTATGTAAATGCCTCCGGTGGTGTACCGGGATATGCAATGAATAAAGAGTGACATGTATGAAAGAATTATGAAGGTGGCTTTGCCACAAATACGATGTCAACTACATGATCATGCAAGGCAATATTACAATGATGGAGCGTGTCATAATAAACGGAATGGTGGAAAGTTGCATGGCAATATATCTAGGAATGGCTTGGAAATGCCATAATAGGTAGGTATGGTGGCTGTTTTGAGGAAGATATAAGGAGGCTTATGTGTGATAGAGCGTATCATATCACGGGGTTTGGATGCACCGGCGAAGTTTGCACCAACTCTCGAGGTGAGAAAGGGCAATGCACGGTACCGAAGAGGCTAACAATGATGGAAGGGTGAGAGTGCGTATAATCCATGGACTCAACATTAGTCATAAAGAACTCACATACTTACTGCAAAAATCTAAAAGTCATAAAAACCAAGCACTACGCACATGCTCCTAGGGGGCTGTATTGGTAGGAAAAGACCATCGCTCGTCCCCGACCGCCACTCATAAGGAAAGCAATCAAAGAACACCCCATGCTTCAAATTTGTCACACAACTTTTACCATACGTGCATGCTACGGGACTTGCCACCGTCAACACAAGTATTTCTCAATTCCACAATTACTCAACTAGCACAACTCTAATATTACCATCTTTATATCTCAAAACAACTATAAAGTATCAAGCTTCTCATAACATTTAATGCACTTTATATGAAAGTTTTTATTATACCCATCTTGGATGTCTATAATATTAGGACTAATTTCATAACCAAAGCAAATTACCATATTGTTCTAAAATACTCTCAAAATAATATAAGTGAAGCATGAGAGATCAATAATTTATATAAAATAAAACCACCACCGTGCTCTAAAAAGATATAAGTGAAGCATTACAACAAAATTATCTAGCTCAAAAGATATAAGTGAAGCACATAGAGTATTCCAATAAATTCTGATTCATGTGTGTCTCCCAAAAGGTGTGTATAGCAAGGATGATTGTGGTAAACTAAAAAGCAAAGACTCAAATCATACAAGACGCTCCCAGCAAACACATATCATGTGGTGAATAAAAATATAGCCTCAAGTAAAGTTACGGATAGATGAAGATGAAAGAGGGGATGCCTTCCGGGGCATCCCCAAGCTTAGGCTTTTGGTTGTCCTTGAATTTTACCTTGGGGTGCCTTGGGCATACCCAATCTTAGTCTCTTGCCACTCCTTGTTCCGAAATCCATCAAATCTTTACCCAAAAACTTGAAAACTTCACAACACAAAACTCAACAGAAAATCTCACGAGCTCTGTTAGTATAAGAAAACAAACCACCACCTTAAGGTACTGTAATAAAATCGTTCTTTATTTATTTTGGTGTTAAACCTACTGTATTCCAACTTCTCTATGGTTCATACACCCCGATACTAGCCATAGATTCATCAAAATAAGCAAACAACACACGAAAAACAGAATCTGTCAAAAACAGAATAGTCTGTAGTAATCTCTAGGTTTAGAATACTTCTGTAACTCCAAAAATCATTATAAATTAGGACGTCCTAAATAATTTGTATATTGATCCACTGAAGTTGGAATCAGTATTTTATCGATCTCTGGTTAAAAATGAAAATTATTCTCGTGAGCGCATACTTTCTGTTTTTTCAGCAAGATCAAATAACAATTATCCAAGCAGATCCTAAAGGCTTTACTTGGCACAAACACTAATTGAAACATAAAAACACAATCATAACAGAGTATAGATGATTTATTTATTACTAAACATGAACAAAAAGCAAGGAACAAAAATAAAATTGGGTTGCCTTCCAACAAGCGCTATCGTTTAACGCCCCTAGCTAGGCATAAAAAACAAGAATAGATCTAGGTATTGTCATCTTTGGTATGCATCCATATGTGGCTCTCATAATAGATTCATAAGGTAATTTAATTATTTTCTAGGAAAGTGTTCCATGCCTTTCCTTAACGGAAATTGGAATCTAATGTTTCCTTCCTTCATGTCAATAATTACACCAATCATTCTAAGGAAAGGTCTACCAAGAATAATAGGACATGTAGGGTTGCAATCTATATCAAGAACAATGAAATCTACGGTTATATAATTCCTATTTGCAACAATAATAACATTATTAATCCTTCTCATAGGTTTCATAATGGTGGAATCCACGAGATGCAAATTTAAAGAACAATCATCAAATTCACGGAAACCTAACACATCACACAAAGTTTTAGAATCGAGGAAACACTAGCACCCAAATCACATAAAGCATAGCATTCATGATCTTCAATCTTAATTTTAATATTAGGATCCCACTCATCATAAAGTTTCTAGAGATAGAAACTTCTAGTTCAATCTTTTCTTTATGGGATTGCATTAAAGCATCAACGATATGTTTAGTAAAAGCTTTATTTTTATCATAAGCATGAGGAGAATTTAGCACGGATTGCAACAAGGAAATACAATATATCAAAGAGCAATTATCATAATTAAATTCCTTGAAATCCAAAATAGTGGGTTCATTGCTATGTAAAGTTTTGACCTCTTCAATCCCACTTTTACCAATTTTTGCATCAAGATCTAAAAACTCTGAATCATTGGGACGCCTTCTAACTAAAGTTGACTCATCTCCAGTCCCATCTTTGTTAAGATTCATATTGGCAAACAAATATATAATAGGAGACACACCAATCACTTTTATATATTCATCATTATTATCATGAAAACTAGAAGAACACGCCTTCACAAAGAGAACCAAGTTTCTAAGAGAGATGATCTAAGCGGGAGGAAAATACTTAGAGATAAAAGCATCTTTGCATTTAAAGTTCATAATATCGTTTCTAAGAGAACCAAGTTTTAGCACGATATCTAAGTGAAAACGGAAATAGCTTCAATTTAACAATATCATTATCCACATCTTTCTTCTTTTGCATATCACATAAATCAACAAAGCTGTTTAGATCGGTAGCGGCATCTTCACTAGGAAGGCCAGCAAATTAATCTTCCGTGACCAAGATTTAGCAAAGTAGTATTAATTTCACAAGATTCAGCATCGGTAAGAGGAGCAATCGGAGTGCTAATAAAATCATTATTGCTGATATTGGAAAAGTTACATAATCTAGTATTATCTTCAGCCATCGTGTCAAACAATCAATCCAACAAATAGTCACACAAGAGGCAAGTGAAAGAAGGCGAACGGAAAAAGGGCGAACAGAAAAGAGGCGAATAAAATGGCAAGGGTGAAGTGGGGGAGAGGAAAATGAGAGGCAAATGGCAAATAATGTAATGCGAGGGATAAGAGTTTGTGATGGGTACTTGGTATGTCTTGACTTGGCGTAGATCTCCCCGGCAATGGCACCAGAAATCCTTCTTGCTACCTGATGACCCACAAGTATAGGGGATCTATCGTAGTCCTTTCGATAAGTAAGAGTGTCGAACCCAACGTGGAGCAGAAGGAAATGATAAGCGGTTTTCAGCAAGGTATTCTCTGCAAGTACTGAAATAAGTGGTAACAGATAGTTTTGTGAGAGGATAAATTGTAACGAGCAACAAGTAACAAAAGTAAATAAAGTGCAGCAAGGTGGCCCAATCCTTTTGTAGCAAAGGACAAGCCGGAACAAACTCTTATAATAGGAAAAACGCTCCCGAGGACACATGGGAATATTGTCAAGCTAGTTTTCATCACGTTCATATGATTCACGTTCGATACTTTGATAATTTGATATGTGGGTGGACCGGTGCTTGGTTGCTGTTCTTACTTGAACAAGCATCCCACTTATGATTAACCTCTATTGCAAGCATCCGTAACTACAACAAAAGTATTAAGGTAAACCTAACCATAGCATGAAACATATGGATCCAAATCAGCCCCTTACGAAGCAACGCATAAACTAGGGTTTAAGCTTCTGTCACTCTAGCAACCCATCATCTACTTATTACTTCCCAATGCCTTCCTCTAGGCCCAAATAATGGTGAAGTGTTATGTAGTCGACGTTCACATAACACCACTAGAGGCTAGACAACATACATCTTATCAAAATATCAAACGAATACCAGATTCACATGACCACTCATAGCAAGACTTCTCCCTTGTCCTCAGGAACGAACGTAATTACTCACAAAGCATATTCATGTTCAAAATCAGAGGGGTAATAATGTGCATATAGGATCTGAACATATGATCTTCCACCAATTAAACCAACTAGCATCAACTACAAGGAGTAATCAACACTACTAGCAACCTACTAGCACCAATCCCGGGCTTTGAGACAAGAATTGGATACAAGAGATGAACTAGGGTTTGGAGATGAGATGGTGCTGGTGAAGATGTTGATGGAGATTGCCCTCTCCCGATGAGAGGAGCGTTGGTGATGATGATTTTGATGATTTCCCCCTCCGGGAGGGAAGTATCCCCGGCAGAACAGCTCTGCCGGAGCTCTAGATTGGATCCGCCAAGGTTCCGCCTCGTGGCGGCGGAGTCTTGTCCCGAAAAGTTCCTCTCTATTTTTTTCTCATCGAAAGACCTCATATAGGAGAATATGGGCATCGGAGAGCCACCAGGGGGCCCACGATATAGGGGCGCGCCCCTCACCCTCGTGAGCAGGGTGTGGGCCCCCTGGCCTTCATCTTTGGCGTGGATTTTTCTTTATTTCTTTTAAGACGTTCCGTGGAGTTTCAGGGCTTTTGAAGTTGCGCAGAATAGGTCTCTAATATTTGCTCCTTTTCCATACCAGAATTCCAGCTACCGGCATTCTCCCTCTTTATGTAAACCTTGCAAAATAAGAGAGAATAGCCATAAGTATTGTGATATAAAGTGAAATAACAGTCCATAATGCGATGAATATCGATATAAAAGCATGATGCAAAATGGACGTATCACTACCTCTTGAGCATGCGTTGGTTTTCCCTTGAAGAGAAAAGAGTGATGCAGCAAAGTAGCGTAAGTATTTCCCTCAGTTTTTGAGAACCAAGGTATCAATCCAGTAGGAGACTACATGCAAGTCGCCTAGTACCTGCACAAACAAACAAGAACCTCGCAACCAACGCAGTAAAGGGGTTGTCAATCCCTTCACGGTCTCTTACGAAAGTGAGATCTGATAGAGATAATAAGATAAATATTTTTGGTATTTTTGTTGTATAGATTGAAAAGTAAAGATTGCATAATAAATAGTAAACTAGAATTATAGATCGGAAACTTATATGATGTAAAGTAGACCCGAGGGGCATAGGTTTCACTAGTGGCTTCTCTTAAGATAGCATATATTACAGTGGGTGAACAAATTACTGCCGAGCAATTGATAGAAAAGCACATAGTTATGATGATATCTAGGCATGATCATGAACATAGGCATCACATCCGTGTCAAGTAGACCGAAACGATTCTGCATCTACTACTATTACTCCACACATCAACCGCTATCCAGCATGCATCTAGAGTATTAAGTTCATAAGAACAGAGTAACACATTAGGCAAGATGACATGATGTAGAGGGATAAACTCAAGCAATATGATATAAACCCCATCTTTTAATCCTCGATGGCAAAATTACAATACATGTCGGTTCCCTTTCTGTCACTGGGATCGAGCACCGCAAGATTGAACCCAAAGCTAAGCACTTCTCCCATTGCAAGAAAGATCAATATAGTAGGCCAAACCAAACTAATAATTCAAAGAGACTTGCAAAGATATAAAATCATGCATATAAGAACTCAAAGAACAATCAAATATTGTTCATAGAAAATCTTAATCATAAACCCACAATTCATCGGATCTTGGAAAACACACCGCAAAAGAATTACATTGAATAGATCTTCAAGAACATCGAGGAGAACATTGTATTGAGATCCAAAGAGAGAAAAGAAGCCATCTAGCTAATAACTATGGCCCCGAAGGTCTATGGTAAACTACTCACACATCATGGAAGACGATATGGTGTTGATGTAGAAGCCCTCCGTGATCGAACCCCCCTCCGGCAGATCGCCGAAAAAGGTCCCTAGATGGGATCTCACGGGTACAGAAGGTTGTGGTGGTGGATAAGTCATTTCGTGGCTCCCCTGGATGTTTTCAGGGTATAAGAGTATATATAGGCAAAAGAAGTAGGTCGGTGGAGCTGCGAGGGGCCCACGAGGGTGGGGGCACGCCTGGCCCCCCTGGACGCGCCGCCCTACCTCGTGGCCACCTCGCTGCTTCTTTTACGTCCACTGCAAGTCTCCTGGATTGCATTTGTTCCAAAAAAGATCCTGACGAAGGTTTCATTCCGTTTGGATTCCGTTTGATCTTCCTTTTCTGCAAAACACTGAAATAGGCAAAAAAAACAACAATTTGCATTGGGCCTTTGGTTAATAGGTTAGTCCCAAAAATAATAAAAAAATGCATAATAAAGCCCACTAAACATCCAAACAGATAATATAATAGCATGGAACAATCAAACATTATAGATTCGTTGGAGACGTATCAACTGTTAATACTTGAGAATATTCTTTGGCTCCCCTTGTGTCGAATCAATAGATTTGGGTTGAATACTCTACCCTCGAAAACTGTTACGATCCCCTATACTTGTGGGTTATCAACGCTGTCCTATGCCATCGTTGTTGACCACCAGATGAAGCGTATGAGGCAAACTCAATTCCATTTTTTGTAATTCTCTTTTATAAACTAGACTATTGCTAAAACAAGAAACAAAAAGATTCGACTGCAAGATCTAAAGATATACCTTCTAGCACTAACCTCCCCGACAACGGTGCCAGAAAAGAGCTTGATGTCTACTACACAACCTTATTTTTGTAGACGTTGTTGGGCCCCCAAGTGCAGAGGTTTGTAGGACAGTAGCAAATTTCCCTCAAGTTGATGTCCTAAGGTTTATCAATCCGTGGGAGGCATAGGATGAAGATGGTCTCTCTCAAGCAACCCTGCAACCAAATAACAAAGAGTCTCTTGTGTCCCCAACACACCCAATACAACGGTAAATTGTATAGGTGCACTAGTTCGGCGAAGAGATGGTGATACAAGTGCAATATGGATGGTAGATATGGGTATTTGTAATCTGAAAATATAAAAACAGCAAGGTAACTAATGATAAAAGTGAGCGTAAATGGTATTGCAATGCGTTGAAACAAGGCCTAGGGTTTATACTTTCACTAGTGCAAGTTCTCTCAACAATAATAACATAATTGGATCATATAACTATCCCTCAACATGCAACAAGGAGTCACTCCAAAGTCACTAATAGCGGAGAACAAACGAAGAGATTATGGTAGACTACGAAACCACCTCAAAGTTATCCTTTCTGATCGATCTATTCAAGAGTCCGTAGTAAAATAACATGAACCTATTCTTTCCGTTCGATCTATCATAGAGTTTGTACTAGAATAACACCTTAAGACACAAATCGACCAAAACCCTAATGTCACCTAGATACTCCAATGTCACCTCAAGTATCCGCGGGTATGATTATACGATATGCATCACACAATCTCAGATTCATCTATTCAACCAACACAAAGAACTTCAAAGAATGCCCCAAAGTTTCTACCGGAGAGTCAAGATGAAAACGTGTGCCAACCCCTATGCATAAGTTCACGAGCGGAACCCGCAAGATGATCACCAAAACATACATCAAGTGGATCACGTGATATCCCATTGTCACCGCAGATAAGCACATGCAAGGCATACATCAAGTGTTCTCAAATCCTTAAAGACTCAATCCGATAAGATAACTTCAAAGGGAAAACTCAATTCATCACAAGAGAGTAGAGGGGGAGAAACTTCATAAGATCCAACTATAATAGCAAAGCTCGCGATACATTAAGATCGTACCACCTCAAGAACACGAGAGAGGGAGAGAGAGAGAGATCAAACACATAGCTACTGGTACATACCCTCAGCCCTGAGGGTGAACTACTCCCTCCTCGTCATGGAGAGCGCCGGGATGATGAAGATGGCCACCGGAGAGGGATTCCCCCCTCCGGCAGGGTGCCGGAACGGGTCTAGATTGGTTTTCTGTGGCTACGAAGGATTATGGCGGCGGAACTCCCGATCTATTATGTTCCTGGATGTTTGGGGGTATATGGATATATATATATATAGGAGGAAGAAGTACATCGGTGGAGTAACGAGGGGCCCACGAGGGTGGAGGGCGCGCCCCCCTACCTCGTGGCTGCCTCGTTGATTGCTTGACATCCACTCCAAGTCTCCTGGATCATGTTTGTTCCAGAAATAATGCTCCCAAAGGTTTCATTTCATTTGGACTCCGTTTGATATTCCTTTTCGACGAACTCTAAAATAGGCAAAAAAACAGCAATTTGGGCTGCGCCTCCGGTTAATAGGTTAGTCCCAAAAATAGTATAAAAGTGTAAAAATAAGCCCAATAACATCCAAAATAGATAATATAATAGCATGGGGCAATCAAAAATTATAGATACGTTGGAGACGTATCAAGCATTCCAAAGCTTAATTCCAGCTTGTCCTCGAGTAGGTAAATGATAAAAACAGAATTTTTGATCTGGAATGCTTCCTCACATATTTCTCAATGTATTTTTTTCTTTATTGTGGCAGGAATATTCAGAGCCATAAGATTCAAGAAAAAAGTTTAATATTGACATAAAAATAATAATACTTCAAGCATACTAACTAAGCAATTATGTCTTGTCAAAATAACATGGCCAAAGAAAGCTATCCCTATAAAATCATATAGTCTGGCAATGCTCTATCTTCATCACACAAAATATTTAAATCATGCACAACCCCGATGACAAGCCAAATAATCGTTTCATACTTTTGATGTTCTCAAACTTTTTCAATCTTCACGCAATACATGAGCGTGAGCCATGGACATAGCACTATCGGTGGAATAGAATGGTGGTTGTGGAGAAGACAAAAAGGAGAAGATAGTCTCACATCAACTAGGCATATCAACGGACTATGGAGATGCCCATCACTAGATATCAATGTGAGTGAGTAGGGATTGCCATGCAACGGATGCACTAGAGCTATAAGTGTATGAAAGCTCAACAAAAGAAACTAAGTGGGTGTGCATCCAACTGTTGGGGAACGTAGTAATTTCAAAAAAATTCCTACGCACACACAAGATCATGGTGATGCATAGCAACAAGAGGGGAGAGTGTTGTCTACGTACCCTCGTAGACCGGAAACGGAAGTGTTGACACAACGTAGAGGAAGTAGTCGTACGTCTTCCTGATCCGACCGATCCAAGTACCGAACATACGGCACCTCCGAGTTCTAGCACACGTTCAGCTCGATGACGATCCCCAGATTCCGATCCAGCAAAGTGTCGGGGAAGAGTTCTATAAGCACGACGGCGTGGTGACGATCTTGATGCTCAACTGTCGCAGGGCTTCGCCTAAGCACCACTACAATATTATCGAGGATTATGGTGGAAGGGGGCACCGCACACGGCTAAGAAAACGATCACGTGGATCAACTTGTGTGTCTAGGGGTGCCCCTGCCCCCGTATATAAAGGAGCAAGGGGAGGAGGCCGGCCGGCCCTATGGCGCGCCAAGGAGGAGTCCTCCTCCTAGTAGGAGTAGGACTCCTACTAGGAGGGGGAAGGAAGTGGGGAGGGAGAAGGAAAGGGGGGGCGTCGCCCCCCTCTCCTAGTCCAATTCGGACCAGGGGGAGGAGGCGCGCAGCCCACCCTGGCTGCCCTTCTCTCTCTCCACTAAGGCCCATATGGCCCATTACTTCTCCCGGGGGGGTTCCGGTAACCCTTCGGCTCTCCTGTTTTCTCTGAAATCACCCGGAACACTTCCGGTGTCCGAATATAGCTGTCTAATATATCAATCTTTATGTCTCGACCATTTCGAGACTCCTCGTCATGTCCGTGATCGCATCCGGGACTCCGAACTAACTTCGGTACATCAAAACTCATAAACTCATAATATAACTGTCATCGAAACCTTAAGCGTGCGGACCCTACGGGTTCGAGAACAATGTAGACATGACCGAGACACGTCTCCGGTCAATAACCAATAGCGGAACCTGGATGCTCATATTGGCTCCTACATATTCTACGAAGATCTTTATCGGTCAGACCGCATAACAACATACGTTGTTCCCTTTGTCATCGGTATATTACTTGCCCGAGATTCGATCGCCGGTATCTCAATACCTAGTTCAATCTCGTTACCGGCAAGTCTCTTTACTCGTTTCGTAGTACATCATCTCACAACTAACTCATTAGTTGCAATGCTTGCAAGGCTTATGTGATGTGCATTACCGAGAGGGCCCAGAGATACCTCTCCGACAATCGGAGTGACAAATCCTAATCTCGAAATACGCCAACCCAACATTTACCTTTGGAGGCACCTGTAGAGCTCCTTTATAATCACCCAGTTACGTTGTGACGTTTGGTAGCACACAAAGTGTTCCTCTAGCAAACGGGAGTTGCATAATCTCATAGTCATAGGAACATGTATAAGTCATGAAGAAAGCAATAGCAACATACTAAACGATCGGGTGCTAAGCTAATGGAATGGGTCATGTCAATCACATCATTCTCCTAATAATGTGATCCCGTTAATCAAATGACAACACATGTCTATGGTTAGGAAACATAACCATCTTTGATTAACGAGCTAGTCAAGTAGAGGCATACTAGTGACATTTAGTTTGTCTATGTATTCTCACAAGTATTATGTTTCCGGATAATACAATTCTAGTATGAATAATAAACATTTATCATGATATAAGGAAATAAAATAATAACATTATTATTGCTTCTAGGGCATATTTCCTTCAGTCTCCCACTTGCACTAGAGTCAATAATTTAGATTACACGGTAATGATTCTAACACCCATGGAGCTTTGGTGCTGATCATGTTTTGCTCGTGGAAGAGGCTTAGTAAATGGGTCTGCAACATTCAGATCCGTATGTATCTTGCAAATCTCTATGTCTCCCACCTGGACTAGATCTCGGATGGAATTGAAGCATCTCTTGATGTGCTTGGTTCTCTTGTGAAATCTGGATTCCTTTGCCAAGGCAATTGCACCAGTATTGTCACAAAAGATTTTCATTGGACCCGATGCACTAGGTATGACACCTAGATCGGATATGAACTCCTTCATCCAGACTCCTTCGTTTGCTGCTTCCGAAGCAGCTATGTACTCCGCTTCACATGTAGATCCCTCCACAACGCTTTGTTTAGAACTGCACCAACTGACAGCTCCACCGTTTAATGTAAACATGTATCCGGTTTGCGATTTAGAATCGTCCGGATCAGTGTCAAAGCTTGCATCAACGTAACCATTTACGATGAGCTCTTTGTAACCTCCATATATGAGAAACATATCCTTAGTCCTTTTCAGGTATTTCAGGATGTTCTTGACCGATGTCCAGTGATCCACTCCTGGATTACTTTGGTACCTCCCTGCTAGACTTATAACAAGACACACATCAGGTCTGGTACACAACATTGCATACATGATAGAGCCTATGGCTGAAGCATAGGGAACATCTTTCATTTTCTCTCTATCTTCTGCATTGGTCGGGCATTGAGTCTTACTCAATTTTACACCTTGTAACACAGGCAAGAATCCTTTCTCTGCTTGATCCATTTTGAACCTTTTCAAAACTTTGTCAAGGTATGTGCTTTGTGAAAGTCCAATTAAGCGTCTTGATCTGTCTCTATAGATCTTAATGCCCAATATGTAAGCAGCTTCACCGAGGTTTTTCATTGAAAAACTTTTATTCAAGTATCCCTTTATGCTATCCAGAAATTCTATATCATTTCCGATTATTAATATGTCATCTACATATAATATCAGAAATGCTACAGAGCTCCCACTCACTTTCTTGTAAATACAGGCTTCTCCAAAAGTCTGTACAAAACCAAATGCTTTGATTACACTATCAAAGCGTTTATTCCAACTCCGAGAGGCTTGCACTAGTCCATAAATGGATCGCTGGAGCTTGCACACTTTGTCAGCTCCCTTTGGATCGACAAAACCTTCCGGCTGCATCATATACAACTCTTCTTTCAAAAATCCATTCAGGAATGCAGTTTTGACATCCATCTGCCAAATTTCATAATCATAAAATGCGGCAATTGCTAACATGATTCGGATAGACTTAAGCATCGCTACGGGTGAGAAGGTCTCATCGTAGTCAATCCCTTGAATTTGTCGAAAACCTTTTGCGACAAGTCGAGCTTTGTAGACAGTAACATTACCGTCAGCGTCAGTCTTCTTCTTGAAGATACATTTATTCTCAATTGCTTGCCGATCATTGGGAAAGTCAACCAAAGTCCATACTTTGTTCTCATACATGGATCCCATCTCAGATTTCATGGCTTCAAGCCATTTTGCGGAATCTGGGCTCACCATCGCTTCTCCATAGTTCGTAGGTTCATCATGATCTAGTAGCATGACTTCCAGAACAGGATTACCGTACCACTCTGGTGTGGATCTTACTCTGCTTGATCTACGAGGTTCAGTAGTATCTTGTTCTGAAGTTTCATGATTATCATCATTAGCTTCCTCACTAATTGGTGTAGGTGTCATAGAAACTGGTTTCTGTGATGTACTACTTTCCAATAAGGGAGCAGGTACAGTTACCTCATCAAGTTCTACTTTCCTCCCACTCACTTCTTTCAAGAGAAACTCCTTCTCTAGAAAGTTTCCGAATTTAGCAACAAAAGTCTTGCCTTCGAATCTGTGATAGAAGGTGTATCCAATAGTTTCCTTTGGATATCCTATGAAGACACATTTCTCCGATTTGGGTTCGAGCTTACCAGGTTGAAGCTTTTTCACATAAGCATCGCAACCCCAAACTTTCAGAAACGACAACTTTGGTTTCTTGCCAAACCACAGTTCATAAGGCGTCATCTTAACGGATTTTGATGGTGCCTTATTTAATGTGAATGCGGCCGTCTCTAGAGCATAACCCCAAAATGATAGCGGTAAATCAGTAAGAGACATCATAGATCGCCCCATATCAAGTAAAGTACGATTACGATGTTCGGACACACCATTACGCTGTGGTGTTCCGGGTGGCGTGAATTGCGAAACTATTCTGCATTGTTTCAAATGTACACCAAACTTGTAACTCAAATATTCTCCTTCACGATCAAATCGTAGGAATTTTATTTTCTTGTTACGATGATTTTCCACTTCACTCTAAAATTCTTTGAACTTTTCAAACGTTTCAGACTTATGTTTCATTAAGTAGATATATCCATATCTGCTTAAGTCATCTGTGAAGGTGAGAAAATAACGATATCCGCCACGAGCCTCAACATTCATTGGACCACATACATCTGTATGTATGATTTCCAACAAATCCGTTGCTCTCTCCATAGTACCGGAGAATGGTGTTTTTGTCATCTTACCCATAAGGCACGGTTCGCAAGTACCAAGCGATTCATAATCAAGTGGTTCCAAAAGTCCATCAGTATGGAGTTTCTTCATGCGCTTTACACCGATATGACCCAAACGGCAGTGCCACAAATAAGTTGCACTATCATTATCAACTCTACATCTTTTGGCTTCAACATTATGAATATGTGTATCACTACTATCGAGATTTAATAAGAATAGACGACTCTTTAAGGGTGCATGACCATAAAAGATATTACTCATATAAATAGAACAACCATTATTCTCTGATTTAAATGAATAACCGTCTCGCATCAAACAAGATCCAGATATAATGTTCATGCTTAATGCTGGCACCAAATAACAATTATTTAGGTCTAATACTAATCCCGAAGGTAGATGTAGAGGTAGCATGCCGACCGCGATCACATCGACTTTGGAACCATTTCCCACGCGGATCGTCACCTCGTCCTTAGCTAATCTTCGCTTAATCCGTAGTCCCTGTTTCGAGTTGCAAATGTTAGCAACAGAACCAGTATCAAATTCCCAGGTGCTATTGCGAGCATTAGTAAGGTACACATCAATAACATGTATATCACATATACCTTTGTTCACCTTGCCATCCTTCTTATCCGCCAAATACTTGGGGCAGTTCCGCTTCCAGTGACCAGTCTGCTTGCAGTAGAAGCACTCAGTTTCTGGTGTTGCTCCAGCAGCAGGCCTGGCACCCAGCGGTGCTTCTAGGACGTAATTCTTCTGTGCAGCAATGAGGATAATCCTCAAGTTACGGACCCAGTCCGTGTAATTGCTACCATCATCTTTCAACTTTGCTTTCTCAAGGAACGCATTAAAATTCAACGGAACAACAGCACGGGCCATCTATCTACAATCAAACATAAACAAGCAAGATACTATCAGGTACTAAGTTCATGATAAATTTAGGTTCAGTTAATCATATTACTAAAGAACTCCCACTTAGATAGACATCCCTCTAATCCTCTAAGTGATTACGTGATCCAAATCAACTAAACCATGTTCGATCATCATGTGAGATGGAGTAGTTTCATTGGTGAACATCACTATGTTGATCATATCTACTATATGATTCACGCTCGACCTTTCGGTCTCTATGTTCCGAGGCCATATCTGTATATGCTTGGCTCGTCAAGTATAACCTGAGTATTCCGCGTGTGCAACTGTTTTGCACCCGTTGTATTTGAACGTAGAGCCTATCACACCCGATCATCACGTGGTGTCTCAGCACGAAGAACTTTCGCAACGGTGCATACTCAGGGAGAACACTTCTTGATAATTAGTGAGAGATCATCTTAAAATGCTACCGTCAATCAAAGCAAGATAAGATGCATAAAAGATAAACATCACATGCAATCAATATAAGTGATATGATATGGCCATCATCATCTTGTGCTTGTGATCTCCATCTTCGAAGCACCGTCGTGATCACCATCGTCACCGGCGCGACACCTTGATCACCATCGTAGCATCGTTGTCGTCTCGCCAATCTTATGCTTCCACGACTATCGCTACCGCTTAGTGATAAAGTAAAGCATTACAGTGCAATTGCATTGCATACAATAAAGCAACAACCATATGGCTTCTGCCAGTTGCCGATAACTTGGTTACAAAACATGATCATCTCATACAGTAAAATTTAGCATCATGTCTTGACCATATCACATCACAACATGCCCTGCAAAAACAAGTTAGACGTCCTCTACTTTGTTGTTGCAAGTTTTATGTGGCTGCTACGGGCTTAAGCAAGAACCAATCTTACCTACGCATCAAAACCACAACGATAGTTTGTCAAGTTGGTGTTGTTTTAACCTTCGCAAGGACCGGGAGTAGCCACACTCGGCTCAACTAAAGTTGGAGAAACTGTCACCCGCTAGCCACCTTTGTGCAAAGCACGTCGTGAGAATCGGTCTCGCGTAAGCGTACGCGTAATGTCGGTCTGGGCCGCTTCGTCCAACAATACCGCCGAACTAAAGTATGACATGCTGGTAAGCAGTATGACTTATATCGCCCACAACTCACTTGTGTTCTACTCGTGCATATAACATCAACACATAAAACCTAGGCTCGGATGCCACTGTTGGGGAACGTAGTAATTTCAAAAAATTTCCTACGCACACACAAGATCATGGTGATGCATAGCAACGAGAGGGGAGAGTATTGTCTACATACCCTCGTAGACCGGCAACGGAAGTGTTGACACAACGTAGAGGAAGTAGTCGTACGTCTTCCTGGTCCGACCGATCCAAGTACCGAACGTACGGCACCTCCGAGTTCTAGCACACGTTCAGCTCGATGACGATCCCCAGACTCCGATCCAGCAAAGTGTCGGGGAAGAGTTCCGTCAGCACGACGGCGTGGTGAAGATCTTTATGCTCAACTGTCGCAGGGCTTCGCCTAAGCACCACTACAATATTATCGAGGATTATGGTGGAAGGGGGCACCGCACACGGCTAAGAAAACGATCACGTGGATCAACTTGTGTGTCTAGGGGTGCCCCCTGCCCCCGTATATAAAGGAGCAAGGGGAGGAGGCCGGCCGGCCCTATGGCGCGCCAAGCAGGAGTCCTCCTAGTAGGAGTAGGACTCCTACTAGGAGGGGGAAGGAAGTGGGGAGGGAGAAGGAAAGGGGGGCGCCGCCCCCCCCCCCTCTCCTAGTCCAATTCGGACCAGGGGGAGGAGGTGCGCGGCCCACCCTGGCTGCCCTTCTCTCTCTCCACTAAGGCCCATATGGCCCATTACTTCTCCCAGGGGGGGTCCGGTAACCCTCCCGCTCTCCGGTTTTCTCCGAAATCACCCGGAACACTTCTGGTGTCCGAATATAGCCGTCCAATATATCAATCTTTATGTCTCGACCATTTCGAGACTCCTCGTCATGTCCGTGATCGCATCCGGGACTCCGAAATAACTTCGGTACATCAAAACTCATAAACTCATAATATAACTGTCATCAAAACCTTAAGCGTGCGGACCCTACGGGTTCGAGAACAATGTAGACATGACCGAGACACGTCTCCGGTCAATAACCAATAGCGGAACCTGGATGCTCATATTGGCTCCTGCATATTCTACAAAGATCTTTATTGGTCAGACCGCATAACAACATACGTTGTTCCATTTGTCATCGGTATATTACTTGCCCGAGATTCGATCGTCGGTATCTCAATACCTAGTTCAATCTCGTTACCGGCAAGTCTCTTTACTCGTTTCGTAATACATCATCTCGCAACTAACTCATTAGTTGCAATGCTTGCAAGGCTTATGTGATGTGCATTACCGAGAGGGCCCAGAGATACCTCTCTGACAATCGGAGTGACAAATCCTAATCTCGAAATATGCCAACCCAACATTTACCTTTGGAGACACCTGTAGAGCTCCTTTATAATCACCCAGTTACGTTGTGAAGTTTGGTAGCACACAAAGTGTTCCTCTGGCAAACGGGAGTTGCATAATCTCATAGTCATAAGAACATGTATAACTCATGAAGAAAGCAATAGCAACATACTAAACGATCGGGTGCTAAGCTAATGGAATGGGTCATGTCAATCACATCATTCTCCTAATAATGCGATCCCATTAATCAAATGACAACACATGTCTATGGTTAGGAAACATAACCATCTTTGATTAACGATCTAGTCAAGTAGAGGCATACTAGTGACGTTTAGTTTGTCTATGTATTCACACAAGTATTATGTTTCCGGATAATACAATTCTAGTATGAATAATAAACATTTGTCATGATATAAGGAAATAAAATAATAACATTATTATTGCCTCTAGGGCATATTTCCTTCACCAACTTGCTTGCTCACGAAGACCTAGGGCAATTTGAGGAAGCCCATCATGGGAATATACAAGCCAAGTTCTATAATTTAAAATACCCACTAGTTTATGAAGGTGACAACATAGAAGACTCTCTATCATGAAGATCATGGTGCTACTTTGAAGCACAAGTGTGGAAAAAGTATATTAACATTGTCCCTTCTCTCTTTTTCTCTCATTTTTTTATTTGGGGCTTCTTTCTTTTTTTCTTTTTGGCCTCTTTTTTTCGTCCGGAGTCTCATCCCGACTTGTGGGGGAATCATAGTCTCCATCATCCTTTCCTCACTGGGACAATGCTCTAATAATGATGATCATCACACTTCTTTTCACTTACAACTCAAGAATTACAACTCAATACTTAGAACAAAATATGGCTCTATGTGAACGCCTCTGGCGGTGTACCGGGGTGTGCAATGACTCATGAGGGACATGTATGAAAGAATTATGAACGGTGGCTTTGCCACAAATACGATGTCAACTACATGATCATGCAAAGCAATATGACAATGATGGAGCGTGTCATAAACGGAATGGTGGAAAGTTGCATGGCAATATATCTCGGAATGGCTATGGAAATGCCATAATAGGTACGTATGGTGGCTGTTTTGAGGACGATATTTGGTGGGTGTATGTTACTGGCGAAAGGTGCGCGGTATTAGAGAGGCTAGCAATGGTGGAAGGGTGAGAGTGTGTATAATCCATGGACTCAACATTAGTCATAAAGAACTCACATACTTATTGCAAAAATCTATTAGTTATCGAAACGAAGTACTACCCGCATGCTCCTAGGGGGATAGATTGGTAGGAAAAGACCATCGCTCGTCCCCGACCGCCACTCATAAGGAATACAATCAATAAATAAATCATGCTCTGACTTAATCACATAACGGTTCACCATACGTGCATGCTACAGGAATCATAAACTTCAACACAACTATTTCTCAAGTTCACAACTACTCAACTAGCATGACTCTAATATCACCATCTCCATATCTCAAAACAATCATCAAGTATCAAACTTCTCTTAGTATTCAATGCACTTGTATGAAAGTTTTTATTATTGCCATGTTGTTCTAAAGGACTCTCAAAATAATATAAGTGAAGCATGAGAGATCAATTATTTCTATAGAACCACCGCCGTGCTCTAAAAGATATAAGTGAAGCACTAGAGCAAAAATTATATAGCTCAAAAGATATAAGTGAAGCACATAGAGTATTCTAATAAATTCCAGTTCATGTGTGTCTCTCTCAAAAGGTGTGTACAGCAAGGATGATTGTGGTAAACTAAAAAGCCAAGACTCAAATCATACAAGACGCTCCAAGCGAAACACATATCATGTGGCGAATAAAAATATAGCTCCAAGTAAAGTTACCGATGAACGAAGACGAAAGAGGGGATGCCTTCCGGGGCATCCCCAAGCTTAGGCTCTTGGTTGTCCTTGAATTTTACCTTGGGGTGCCTTGGGCATCCCCAAGATTAGGCTTTTTGGTGTCCTTCGATTTTACCTTGGGGTGCCTTGGGAATCCTCAAGCTTAGGCTCTTGCCACTCTTTATTCCATAGTCCATCAAATCTTTACCCAAAACTTGAAAACTTCACAACACAAAACTCAACAGAAAACTCGTAAGCTCCGTTAGTATAAAAAAATCACCACTTAGGTACTGTTGTGAACTCATTCTAAATTCATATTGGTGTAATATCTACTGTATTCCAAGTTCTCTATGGTTCATACCCTCCAATACTACTCATAGATTCATCAAAATAAGCAAACAACACAATAAAAACAGAATCTGTCAAAAACAGAACAGTCTGTAGTAATCTGGATCAAAGTATACTTCTAGAACCCCAAAAATTCTAAAATAAATTGCTGGACTTGAGTAATTTATCTTTTAATCATCTACGAAAAGAATTAACTAAATATCACTCTCCAATAAAAAATGGCAGTTAATCTCGTGAGCGCTAAAGTTTCTGTTTTTTACAGCAAGATCACAAAGACTTCACCCAAGTCTTCCCAAAGGTTCTACTTGGCACAAACACTAATTAAAACATAAAACCACATCTAAACAGAGGCTAGACGAATTATTTATTACTAAACAGGAACAAAAAGCAAAAGAACAAAAATAAAAATTTGGTTGCCTCCCAACAAGCGCTATCGTTTAATGCCCCTAGCTAGGCATGATGATTTCAATGATGCTCACATAAAGGATAAGAATTGAAACATAAAGAGAGCATCATGAATAATATGACTAGCACATTTAAGTCTAACCCACTTCCTATGCATAGGGATTTTGTGAGCAAACAACTTATGGGAACAAGAATCAACTTGCATAGGAAGGTAAAACAAGCATAACTTCCGGATTTTAAGCACATAGAGAGGAAACTTGATACTATTGAAATTCCTACAAGCATATGTTCCTCCCTCATAATAATTTCCAGTAGCATCATGAATGAATTCAACAATATAACCATCACCTAAAGCATTCTTTTCATGATCTACCAGCATAGAAATTTTATTACTCTCCACATAAGCAAAATTCTTAATCAGAATAGTGGGAGTATCATAAGAGACTCGAATACTATAAATTGTTTCCACATTAAAAGAGTAATGTTCATAAAAAGGGTAATCATAATCATGACAAGTTTTAATATAATCATCACTACTTTTTATAGCATAAGTGCCATCACAATAATCATCATAAGTAGCAACTTTGTTCTCATCATAATCGATTGAAACCTCTTCCAAGATAGTGGAATCATTACTAAATAAAGTCATGACCTCTCCAAATCCACTTTCATCAATATAATCATCATAAGTAGGAGGCATGCTATCATCATAATAAGTTTGCATATCAAAACTTGAGAGACTACAAATATCATCTTCATTAAACATAGCATCCCCAAGCTTGGGACAAATATTAATTGCAGCAAATATATTTTCAAACTTGTCATTCTCATCAAACATAGCATCCCCAAGCTTGGGCCTTTTCATATCATAAGAAAAATCACTCTCATCATTAATAGTATGGATAGCACCAATAGTATAACAATTATCATCATCACAATGAGTAGTAGGAGCAACATCATTTGGGAGCGATACATTTTTACCTTTACTTCTCCGTATTTTATTTTTCTTCTTCACATTATGTGTGGGTTCGATCCTCTTTTTGGAGCTCCTTATTGATGAGATTGGTTGAATAGAAGGCTCCTCCTCGTTACCTGATTCATCATAAGAAATAATAGGAGGATATTGGGAAGCCTCTTCCCTTTCATTAGTATTCTCTTCATCCTCTATTTGTTTTCTTTTCTTTATGTAATTGGCAATATAAGGATTTTCAATGCAATTCACCGCACAATACCTAAAAATTTCTTCTAGATCAATATTGAGGATTTTCTCAAGGTTATATTCTGGAATATGCTTAGTTATACGTTTCATTTCTTCATAGCCCAAAACAAACTAAGTTCATTATGATGTGCAAGGGAAATCAAATCATCATGATTTTTGGACACGATACGATCATGAAACAATTTGCATTTGAGATTCAAATGACCATGTTCATTGCAAAGTTCACAAGTATGGTGAAGAAATTTTAAATTTCCAGCACAAACATCTACCCTCTCTTGCAACCACTTAGTTTCCAAATACTTATGCCTCTTGCAAAATCTATTATACCTAATTGGTGTGTACTTGCAAGCTCTATGCACTCCACAAAAATTGACATGCTTATAAGAGACATTTTCATTATGACTAGTGCAATCATCATTAGTACTATGGATATTCAAGGAGTTCATACTAACAGCATTGCAATCATGCTCATTATTCAAAGATTTAGTGACAAACATTTTACAGACTTCTTCTTCTAGCAATTGAGCACAATTTTCCTTTCCATCATTATCACGAAAAATATTAAAAAGATGAAGCGTATGAGGCAAACTCAATTCCATTTTTTTGTAATTTTATTTTATAAACTAGACTAGTGCTAAAACAAGAAACAAACAGATTCGATTGCAAGATCTAAAGATATACCTTCAAGCGCTAACCTCCCCGGCAATGGCGCTAGAAAAGAGCTTGATGTCTACTACACAACCTTCTTCTTGTAGACGTTGTTGGGCATCCAAGTGCAAAGGTTTGTAGGACAGTAGAAAAATTCCCTCAAGTGGATGACCTAAGGTTTATCAATCCGTGGGAGGCGTAGGATGAAGATGGTCTCTCTCAAGCAACCCTGCAACCAAATAACAAAGAGTCTCTTGTGTCCCCAACACACCCAATACAATGGTCAATTGTATAGGTGCACTAGTTCGGCGAAGAGATGGTGATACAAGTGCAATATGGATGGTAGATATGGGTATTTGTAATATGAAAATATAAAAACAGCAAGGTAACTAATGATAAAAGTGAGCATAAATGGTATTGCAATGCGTTGAAACAAGGCCTAGGGTTCATACTTTCACCAGTGCAAGTTCTCTCAACAATAATAACATAATTGGATCATATAACTATCCCTCAACATGCAACAAAGAGTCACTCCAAAGTCACTAATAGCGGAGAACAAATGAAGAGATTATGGTAGGGTATGAAACCACCTCAAAGTTATCCTTTCCGATCGATCTATCCAAGAGTCCGTAGTAAAATAACATGAAGCTATTCTTTCCGTTCGATCTATCATAGAGTTCGTACTAGAATAACACATTAAGACACAAATCAACCAAAAACCCTAATGTCACCTAGATACTCCAATGTCACCTCAAGTATCCGCGGGTATGATTATACGATATGCATCACACAATCTCAGATTCATCTATTCAACCAACACAAAGAACTTCAAAGAATGCCCCAAAGTTTCCACCGAAGAGTCAAGACGAAAACGTGTGCCAACCCCTATGCATAAGTTCACGAGCGGAACCCGCAAGTTGATCACCAAAACATACACCAAGTGGATCACGTGATATCCCATTGTCACCAGAGATAAGCACATGCAAGGCATACATCAAGTGTTCTCAAATCCTTAAAGACTCAATCCGATAAGATAACTTCAAAGGGAAAACTCAATTCATCACAAGAGAGTAGAGGGGGAGAAACATCATAAGATCCAACTATAATAGCAAAGCTCATGATACATCAAGATCGTACCACCTCAAGAACACGAGAGAGAGAGAGATCAAACACATAGCTACTGGTACATACCCTCAGCCCCGACGGTGAACTACTCCCTCCTCGTCATGGAGAGCGTCGGGATGATGAAGATGGACAACGGAGAGGGATTCCCCCCTCCGGCAGGGTGCCGGAATGGGTCTAGATTGGTTTTCTGTGGCTACAGAGGATTCTGGCGGTGGAACCCCCGATCTATTCTGTTCCTGGATGTTTGGGGGGTATATGGATATATATATATATATATATATATATATATATATATATATATATATATATATATATATATAGGAGGAAGAAGTACGTCGGTGGAGCAACAAGGGGCCCACGGGGGTGGAGGGCGCGCCCAGGGGGTGGGCACGCCCCCCTGCCTCGTGGCCGCCTCGTTGATTGCTTGACCTCCACTCCAAGTCTCCTGGATCATGTTTGTTCCGGAAATAACGCTCCCGAAGGTTTCATTCCGTTTGGACTCTGTTTGATATTCCTTTTCGACGAAACTCTAAAATAGGCAAAAAAATAGCAATTTGGGCTGGTTCTCCAGTTAATAGGTTAGTCCCAAAAATAGTATAAAAGTGTAAAAATAAGCCCAGTAACATCCAAAATAGATAATATAATAGCATGGAGCAATCAAAAATTATAGATACGTTGGAGACGTATCGGCCGATGTCGAGTCGCCATGGCCTCGAACTCTGCCGCCTCCTCGTCACCCCGCCGCCAAGTCCAAGTGCGTACCCGCAAAGGCTTTGCTTCCAGTCGTCAAGTTCTTGTCGGGCGCTCTGCTGCCTAGATCCGCCGTCCCTGCGCCTCTTGGCCTCCTCCGCGCTTGATTTGCACCGTTCCCGAGTCCCCTGCTGCCATGGACGCCAAGCCGACCTACATCGAGCCTGCTTCCCCTGTAGGCGCGACCCCTGTTCGTCTCCAGTCGCGCTGTGCTTCGCCTAGAACCGTTGCAAACATGGGCGCGTTGACCTCCCCTGCCGCGCCTAGCTCCTGGAGGCCCAACGCTTGCGTCTAGCCGGCCCAGCCAGATTTGGCCCGATGTGAGCAGCCACCCAAAACCCCACATGTGCACTGTTGGGCCAGCAGATTCAGCCCATAGTGTTTTTTTTCTTCCTGCACTACGAATTTGTCTATTAACCGGAGAATTACAGATTTGCAGAAAAGCCCTTGCACTTCATGCATTTGATAACTCACAAACCATGCAACATATGTAAAAACTTTATACATGTAAAATGCTTATAATTTTATCTAGTTTCATAATATACTACTTTCATCCATGTTTAAAATGTTTAACATGCTGTTTGCATTTAATTTGCTAAATAACATGCTAAAATGGTTTTTTTCCATAACTAAATAACCGTAGTTCTGTTTTAATAAAACTTTATATGTAAATGGGTAGAAAATGCATAGTTTAACATGGTATACTTATTTTGCATGCTTAATACCTCTAAAATTGTGCATAGGTTAGAACCATACCTAATTCGAAATATGCATATGGGGATTTTCTGGAATTGTTGTTTGTTATTTCCAGCCTCATTTAACTTGCCTAAATAGTTAGTTTACTTATGCTTCACCTCTTGCCATGTTAACCAACATTTAATATTGTTGAGTACCTAAACGGGAGTGAACTAAATAATTGAATGTGGTGTTTCGTTAATATGCAACTTGTTACATATTGATCTCCACTTAACTTGTAGTGTTGTTTGTGCACTTTGCCATGCCTTGCCTCATTAAACTGGACATGCATCATACTTGGTTGTGCATCATGCCATGCTTATGCTTGTTGGTTTACCATGTTGTTTGCTTCTTTCCGGTTGTGCTACTTTCCAATTGTGAGGATCCATTCGACTATGTTGGTTCGTCTTCTTCTTCATGGTTTTGGTCTTGTTCCTAGCGGGATTTCAGGCAAGATGATCATTACCCCTGATATCACTTCTGTCAGATGTGGGGTTCCGGCAAACCCTTAAGGTTCGAACACTAGGGTGCGCACGAAGTCTTTTCCTCCCACCGATCTACGCCCTAGCTCGCTAAGATCTCGCGGACGAACTCGACGAACTCGCAACACAGAAAGACACAAGATTTATACTGGTTCGGGCCACCGTTGTGGTGTAATACCCTACTCCAGTGTGGTGGTGGTGGATTGCCTCTTGGGCTGACGAACGATACAATGGGAAGAACAACCTCCTTAGGGTGAGGTGTTCTCGTGCTTGGCTAACTTGTGTGTGGGGGGATGATCTTGATGATCCGTCCTTGCCTATGGGGGTTGCTAGTCCTATTTATAGAGGCCCTGGTCCTCTTCCCAAATATTGAGCGGGAAGGGAGCCAACAATGGCGGGCAAATTTGAAGGGGGGTAGCTAGTACAAGCTATCCTGACAAAGGTGGTCTCCGCTTGCGAAAGGCTTTGGCGGTGACGCTGTCTTGGGCTCCACGATGATCTCCGTCTTGTCGTCCTTCTGGTCTTGGTCTTGTTGCACCGATATGGCAACCTTTGCCTGATGCCTCGGTACTCCTCGTCTGCGCTGGCCTCCTTAGCACCAAAGAGGAAATAAGGATGCTGCGCACGCTGGCGCCTGCCTGGTGTCGATCATCATGGCTCACGTCACGAGAGCCTCGTGAGGTTTGCCTCGCCTTGTTATCTCCGCCCCTCGTGAGCCTGCCCGACTAGGCCACTCCAGAGGAGGTCTTGTGTCGTCTGCCTCGCGAGGCTTGGCCCCTCGCGAGGGTCTTGGATGCCTTGTTGATGAAGATGGGACGTACGGCCTGCTGGCTTGGCCACGCCGCGGGCCGCAGGCAGGCAATTCTGGGGACTCCCGTTCCCAGAACGCCGACAACTTCTATCTTTGTCTGCTAGTTGTTCACTCTATCGCTATGTCGTGCTACCTACCACTTGTTGATCATGCCTCCAATATTGCCATGTCAAGTCTCTAACCCACCTTCCTAACAAACCGTTGTTTGGCTATGTTACTGCCTTTGCTCAGACCCTCTTATAGTGTTACTAGTTGCTGGTGCCTTGCAGGTTGTTCCATGTTGGAACATGGATATGTTGGGATATCACATTATCTCTTATCTTAATTAATATGCATCTATATATTTGGCAAAGGGTGGAAGGCTTGGCCTTTTGCTCGGTGTTTTGTTCCACTCTTGCCGCCGTAATTTTCGTCATACCGGTGTTATGTTCCTTGATTTTGTGTTCCTTACACGGTTGGGGTTATGGGACCCCCTTGACAGTTCGCTTTGAATAAAACTCCTCCAGCAAGGCCCAACCTTGGTTTTAATATTTGCCTAATAACAACTAAAACTTTGCCTAGGGAGTAATTAACCCGAGGATTATCTTAATTCAACCCCCGGGCTAGTGTTCCTCTGAGTGCTGGTCCAACCTGGGCGATGTCCGGCGTCCCCTAGGCAACCAGGGTCTCAGCCAACCCGACGTCTGGCCCATCCTGTGTGCCCTGAGAACGAGATACGTGCGACTCCTATCGGGATTTGTCGGCACATCGGGCGGTCTTGTTGGTCTTGTTGGTCTTGTTTTACCATGGTCGAAATGTCTTGTAACCGGGATTCCGAGACTGATCGGGTTTTTCCGGGAGAAGGAATATCCTTCTTTGATCGTGAGAGCTTGTGATGGGCTAAGTTGGGACACCCCTGCAGGGTATAAACTTTCGAGAGCCGTGCCCATGGTTATGTGGCAGATGGGAATTTGTTAATATCCGGTTGTAGAGAACTTGACACTTGACTTAATTAAAATGCATCAACCGCGTGTGTAACCGTGATGGTCTCTTTTCAGCGGAGTCCGGGAAGTGAACACAGTTGGGTTATGTTTGAACATAAGTAGTTCAGGATCACTTCTTGATCTCTTCTAGTTTCATGACCGTTCCGTAGTTTCTCTTATTACTCTTGTACTCATATGTTAGCCACCATATTTGCTTAGCGTTTGCTGCAACTCCACCTCATAACCACATCCTACCCATAAGCTTAAATAGTCTTGATCTCACGGGTTTTGAGATTGTTGAGTCCTCGTGACTCACAGATACTACCAAAACTGTCGTGGGTTTGTCACGGCAGATGTCCTCGTGAAAAGACTTAGTCGTGGAGCCATCGCAATGGGTTAGCTTAAAGGGGTTAAACCGGACAAAGGGACACGGAGAGTTTATACTAGTTCGGCCCCTTCGATGAAGGTAAAAGCCTACGTCTAGTTGTGATTGGTATTGCTTGGGTTTCGAATGCCAGGGAGCGAATCCGCTTTGTCTGGCTCTCGAGTTGTTGTCTGTCCCTTGAACCGCTGCCAGGTCGTCCCCTTATATACATGGGTGGCGCCCGTCGGTTTACAGAGTCCCGAAGCCGGATCATAAACGTGTCCGGTTCGACCTCCACACTTCCTATCTTACAAAGCAAGTTACATGATTAAGTCGGTTTACATCTACAGGCCTTAACTCGCTTCTGGGCCTTGGGCCTTTGTAAAGCGCCATCATCTTTACGTTCTCATGGGCTTCTAATCTTCATAAAGTTAATCCGGCTACTCCTGGCCGGTTTACGCCTAGTAGTAATATCCCCAACATTAGGCCCCAGATTGGTTTGAACTTGTTCATGTCAATCTTCAACACTTAGCAAAACTCCTCCTTTGCATCTTCACCTTGATCTTGTAAACCGCCGTGATGTCATGCTCTAGGTCCTTTAACAAACCGCCCTGACGTCATCTATTCGTTGAAGCTGAAGATTACCTTCATTAATGCATATCCAGTCATCGAGGAGACACCATTATTACTTATCCATTTTTTGAGCTCCTCGATTCCCACACTTGCCCTTGTATCGCTTTGCCTTATAAATAGGGGCAGGGGACACTTTTATTTTTCCTTCTGCTATTCCTCCGTCCCTTCTTCTTCCTCGCGAGGTTTCCGCTCCTGAGAACTGCCGCCATTGTCAAGCTTCACCTCTGCCTCGTCGTCGGCTGCTGCATTGCTACCTCTTGAGCTTGCGTTGGATTTCCCCGAAGAGGAAAGGATGATGCAGCAGAGTAGCGTAAGTATTTCCCTCAGTTTTTGAGAACCAAGGTATCAATCCAGTAGGAGGCCACGCTCAAGTCCCTCGTACCTGCACAAAAAGATAGCTACTCGCAACCAACGCGATTAGGGGTTGTCAATCCCTTCACGGACACTTACGAGAGTGAGATCTGATAGATATAATATTTTTGGTATTTTTGGTATAAAGATGCAAAGTAAAAAGTAAAAGGCAAAGTAAAAGAAAAACAATATTAAAGTGATGGAGATTGATATGATGAGAATAGACCCGGGGGCCATAGGTTTCACTAGTGGCTTCTCTCAAGAGCATAAGTATTCTACGGTGGGTGAACAAATTACTGTTGAGCAATTGACAGAATTGAGCATAGTTATGAGAATATCTAGGTATGATCATGTATATAGGCATCACGTCCGTGACAAGTAGACCGAAACGATTCTGCATCTACTACTATTACTCCACTCATCGACCGCTATCCAGCATGCATCTAGAGTATTAAGTTAAAAACAGAGTAATGCCTTAAGCAAGATGACATGATGTAGAGAGATAAATTCATGCAATATGAAATAAACCCCATCTTGTTATCCTCGATGGAAACGGTGCAATACGTGCCTTGCTGCCCCTTCTGTCACTGGGAAAGGAAACCGCAAGATCGAACCCAAAGCTAAGCACTTCTCCCATGGCAAGAACTACCAATCTAGTTGGCCAAACCAAACGGATAATTCGAAGAGACTTGCAAAGATAACCAATCATACATAAAAGAATTCAGAGAAGATTCAAATATTATTCATAGATAGACTTGATCATAAACCAACAATTCATCGGTCTCAACAAACACACCGCAAAAAGAAGATTACATCGAATAGATATCCACAAGAGAGGGGGGGAACTTTGTATTGAGATCCAAAAAGAGAGAAGAAGCCATCTAGCTACTAACTATGGACCCGAAGGTCTGAGGTAAACTACTGACACTTCATCGGAGAGGCTAGGATGATGTAGAAGCCCTCCATGATGACGGCCCTTTTCCGGCGGAGCTCCGGAACAGGCCCCAAGATGGGATCTCGTGGATACAGAAAGTTGCGACGGTGGAATTAGGTTTTTGGCTCTTGTTCTGATCGTTTGGGGGTACGTAGGTATATATAGGAGGAAGGAGTACGTCGGTGGAGCATCGAGGGGCCCATGAGGCAGGGGGCGCGCCCCCCACCCTCGTGACCGCCTCTTTTGTTCCTTGGCGTAGGGTCCAAGTCTCCTGGATCACGTTCTGTGAGAAAATCACGTCCCCGAAGGTTTTATTCCGGTTGGACTCCATTTGATATTCTGTTTCTCCGAAACACTGAAATAGGCAAAAAAATAGCAATTCTGGGCTGGGTCTCTGGTTAATAGGTTAGTCCCAAAAATAATATAAAAGTGGAAAATAAAGCCCAATATAGTCCAAAACAGTAGATAATATAGCATGGAGCAATCAAAAATTATAGATACGTTGGAGACGTATCATGCATCCCCAAGCTTAATTCCTGCTCGTCCTTGAGTAGGTAAATGATAAAAAGAGAATTTTTGATGAGGAGTGCTACTTGGCATAATTTCAATTCAAATCTTCTTAATTGTGATATGAATATTCAGATTAGAAAGATTCAAGACAAATACTATGAAATGAATCAAGAGTGACAAGTATGAAGAAATGAATGGTGGCTTTGCCACAAATACTATGTCAACTACATGATCATGCTAAGCAATATGACAATGATGAATGTGTCATGATGAACTAGATGGTGGAAAGTTGCATGGCAATATATCTCGGAATGGCTATGGAAATGCCATAATAGGTAGGTATGGTGGCTGTTTTGAGGAAGGTATATGGTAGGTGTATGATACCGGCGAAAGGTGCGCGGTATTAGAGAGGCTAGCAAAGGGGGAAGGGTGAGAGTGCGTATAATCCATGGGCTCAACATTAGTCATAAAGAACTCATATACTTATTGCAAAAATCTAGAAGTTATCAAAGAAAAGTATTACGCGCATGCTCCTAGGGGGATAGATTGGTAGGAAAAGACCATCGCTTGTCCCCGACCGCCACTCATAAGGAAGACAGTCAATAAATAAATCATGCTCCGACTTCATCACATAACGGTTCACCATACGTGCATGATACGGGAATCACAAACTTTAACACAAGTATTCTTTAAATTCACAACTATTGAACTAGCATGACTTTAATATTATCACCTCCATATCTCAAAACAATTATCATGCTTCAATCTTTTTTTAGTATTCAACACACTCAACAGAAAGTTTCACAAATCTTGAATACCAAGCATATTATTATTAAGCAAATTACCATGCTATTAAGACTCTCAAAATAATTTAAGTGAAGCATGAGAGATCAATAGTTTCTTTAAAACAAATCCACCACCGTGCTCTAAAAGATCTAAGTGAAGCACATAGAGCAAAATTATAACTCTCAAAAGATATAAGTGAAGCACATAGAGCAAAACTACATAGCTCAAAAGATATAAGTGAAGCACATAGAGTATTCTATCAAATTTTAATTTATATATGGCTCTCTCAAAAGGTGTGTACAGAAAGGATGATTGTGGTATACTGAAACACAAATACACAAATAATACAAGACGCTCCAAGCAAAACACATATCATGTTGGTGAATAAAAATATAGCTCCAAGTAAATTACCGATAGAAGTTGACGAAAGAGGGGATGCCTTCCGGGGCATCCCCAAGCTTCGACTTTTTGGTGTCCTTGGATTATCTTGGGGGTTCCATGGGCATCCCCAAGTTTAGGCTCTTTCCACTCCTTGTTCCACAATCCATCACAAGAATTCACCCAAAACTTGAAAACTTCACAACACAAAACTCAAAATAGAAAACTCGTGAGCTCCGTTAGCGAAAGAAAACAAAAGACCACTTCAAGGTACTGTAATGAACTCATTCTTTATTTATATTTGTGTTAAACCTACTGTATTCCAACTCCTATATGGATTATAAACTATTTTACTAACCATAGATTCATCAAAATAAGCAAACAACACACGAAAAACAGAATCTGTCAACAACAGAACAGTCTGTAGTAATCTGTAGCTAGCGCAATATCTGGAACCCAAAAAATTCTAAAATAAATTGCTGGACGTGAGTAATTTATCTATTAATCATCTTCAAAAAGAATTAACTAAATAGCACTCCTCAAATAAAAATGACAGCAGTTCTCGTGAGCGCTAATGTTTCTGTTTTTTACAGCAAGTTCAACAAGACTTTCCCCAAGTCTTCCCAACGGTTCTACTTGGCACAAACACTAATTGAACACAAAAAACACAACCAAAACAGAGGCTAGATAATTTATTTATTAAATAACATCAAGGAAAAATATTGGGATGTCTCCCAACAAGCGCTTTTCTTTAAAGCCTTATCTAGGCATTGATAATTTTAATGATGCTCACATGAAAGACAAGAATTGAAGCACAAAAGGAGCATCATAAAGCATGTGACAAACACATCTAAGTCTAACACACTTCCTATGCATAGGCATCTTATAGGCAAACAAATTATCTGTAACACCCCGGATGTAACTTTCCCAATTTGTACTCCAACTCTTGCCGTTTCGGCGTTAAGTTATTTTATTTTCTCGGGTTCGGGTCTTTGTCTCCGTGTGTTGTTGTCGTTGTCATGCGTCTCATATCATGTCATCATGTGCATTGCATTTGCATACGTGTTCATCTCATGCATTCGAGCTTTTTCCCCGTTGTCCGTTTTGCATTCCGGCGTTTCGTTCTCCTCCGGTGGTCAATTCTAGCTTTCTTTCGTGTGTGGGGATTAAACATTTCCGGATTGGACCGGGACTTGCCAAGCGGCCTTGGTTTACTACCGGTAGACCGCCTGTCAAGTTTCGTATCATTTGGACTTCGTTTGATACTCCAACGGTTAACCGAGGGACCGAAAAGGCCTCGTGTGTCTTGCAGCCCAACACCCCTCCAATTTGGCCCAAAACCCACCTAAGCCTTCTCCATCATCTAGAGAGTTCGATCACGATCGCGTGGCCGAAAACTGCACCTCATTTGGACTCTCCTAGCTCCCTCTACCTCTATTTAAAGTCCCCTCCCGAAATTCATGGATCTTCCCCTTCCTCTAACCCTAAAAATCCACCCCGCGCTGCGCCGGACACGTCCGTGCCGGCCGGACACCGTCCGCCGCCTGCCCGCACCAGTGGCAAGCTGCCACGTGGTGCGCCGCAGCCGCCGCCGCCGAAGCCCGCGAGGCCCAGCCGGGGCCCCCGCGGCCCGTAGCCGCCTCTCCGCCGCCCGCCTCCTCGCGCCCCGCGCGCCCGCCTTCCTCCTCCAGCCCGCCGCCGCCGCCGCCAACTCCGGCTGCTCGGAGCTCGCCGCTCCGCCGCGCGCAAAAGCCGGCCGCCACCGCACGCCACCCCGCTGCCTCGCGCCTAGCTGGCCGGAGCCAAGCTCGGCCGAAGCTGGCCAGCTCCTCCGCCTCCTCCCGGCCTCGCCTCCCGTACGGATCCCGCCGCCCCCGGCCGTCTTCTCCCTCTCCGACGAACTTTGGCGAAGATTCCGGCGTTCCTCGATTTCCGTGCCCCGATCCAGATCTGGCCGTGAACAGTAAACCCTAGGTGATTTTCTTCTAAGTCCCGAAATTCCAGATCCAAGTGCTCATGTTCATAGCCCCGTAACTTTGCATCCGTAGCTCCGATTCATGCATATAGCATATCAAAATGTTCGTCTCAGAGAGTACATCATTTCATTCCACTGCATCATTTTCATTTGAGTTCATCTTGATTCCCGAAATGCTGTTAGAAGAGGGCTACTTGATATAATTGTCAGATCTGCTGCTCCATTTAGCTTTTTATCATTTTTGCCATGATTAATGTGTGCATGATATGCCCTGATGTTCTACATATGTTTTGTTAAGGGTTTTGTCATCTTTCCAGAGGTGCAACCCATGTATTTTTGTGATGTGTGTGGTGACTTGCACAAGCTTGCAAAGTGGTGCACTTGTCAATTCTGATTTCAGGGACTTAGCAATTCCACTAAGTCATTGACCTGTCTTTCTCATGTTGCCATATGTTCATGTTGTTTCCCAGTGATCCGTGCCTCTTTTGAGGATGATCAGTAAGAATGTTTTGTTAATCTTGTAGTGCTCTATCCATCCATGTCTTTTTTTGCAATTATGGAGCACCCTAGCTTGAGTCAATCGAGCTCTACTTTTGCTATTTTGTGAATCTGGGCAGATTGTCAACTTGTTTGCAATTTTGCCGATGTTGTTGTAATTGATCCGTGCATGCTATGTTATTGTTCTTGCCATGTATAGCTTGCATTTTGTGTATTCTTGATGGGTGTATGCTTAGATTGTCATGACTTGCACCGTAGTGAGTGCATCGTGCTCGTAAACATGCCTACCTGAATTATGTTTCAGCATGTGCCAGTTTTCACTAAGTCTGAAAACTGATTATGTTTTTGCTATGTTCACATGCTTGCAATTGTATTTTCTGATCCCTTTTGGCTCGAGGTCACTAAGGGACTTTTGTTAAGCTCTTTGAGTAGCTCCATGCCATGCTTTACTTTGCCATGTTCAGGTCCTATAGCATGTAGTTTTGTGATCCGAAGTGTTCTGATATTATCTTGTTATCTTAATACATCTATATACTTGGTAAAGGATGGAAGGCTCGGCCTCTCGCCTAGTGTTTGTTCCACTCTTGCCGCCCTAGTTTCCGTCATATCGGTGTTATGTTCCCGGATTTTGCGTTCCTTACGCGGTTGGGTTATAATGGGAACCCCTTGATAGTTCGCCTTGATTAAAGCTTTTCCAGCAATGCCCAACCTTGGTTTTACCATTTGCCACCTAGCCTTTTCTTTCCCTTGGGTTCTGTAGACTCAAGGGTCATCTTATTTTAACCCCCCCCCCCCCCGTGCCAGTGCTCCTCTGAGTGTTGGTCCAAATAGAGCCACTTGCAGCGCCACCTCAGGGCAACTCGAGGGTTGGTTTTAGTTGTACGTAGTGTTCATCTGAGTGTGCCCTGAGAAAGAGATATGTGCAGCTCCTATCGGGATTTGTCGGCACATTCGGGCGGTGTTGCTGGTCTTGTTTTAACCTGTCGAAGTGTCTTGAGTAACCGAGATACCGAGTCTGATCGGAACGTCTTGGGAGGAGGTCTATTCCTTCGTTGACCGTGAGAGCTTGTCATGGGCTAAGTTGGGACTCCCCTGTAGGGATTTGAACTTTCGAAAGCCGTGCCCGCGGTTATGGGCAGATGGGAATTTGTTAATGTCTGGTTGTAGATAACTTGAACCTTAACTTAATTAAAATGAATCAAGTGAGTGTGTTACCGTGATGGCCTCTTCTCGGCGGAGTCCGGGAAGTGGACACGATGTTGGAGTAATGTTTGCGCAGGTTGCTCTCTAGTTTCTCGCTCGCGCTTTGCCTCCTCTTCTCGCTCTCTTTTGCGAATAAGTTAGCCACCATATATGCTAGTCGCTTGCTGTAGCTCCACATATATATTTACCTTGCCTTACCTATAAGCTTAAATAGTCTTGATCGCGAGGGTGCGAGATTGCTGAGTCCCTGTGGCTCACAGATTACTATTAAACCAGATGCAGGGCCTGATGATTCCGCTCCAGGAGACGCGCTTGAGCTCACGTGGGAGTTCGACGAAGGCTCTCAACGTTACTATGTTTCCTTTCCTGATGATCAGTAGTGGTGCCCAATTGGGGGTGATTGGGACCGTGTCGCATGTTGGGTTATCTTTTATTTTGGCGCCGTAGTCGGGCCATGAGTGTTTGGTTGATGTATTGTTATTTATGTACTTGATTGACGTGGCGAGTGTAAACCAACTATGTTATCTCCCCTTTATGATTTATATTACATGGGATGTTGTGAAGATTGCCTAACTTGCAACATATGCCTTCAATGCGATTATGCCTCTAAGTCGTGCCTCCACACGTGGGAGATATAGTCGCATCGAGGGTGTTACATTATCAAGGCAAGCAAAAACTAGCATATGCAAGGAAGAGGAAAGAAACAATAGCAATCTCAACATAACGAGAGGTAATTTAGTAACATGAAATTTTCTACCACCATATTTTTCTATCTCATAGTAATTACATGTAGGATCATAAGCAAATTCAACAATATAGCTATCACATAAAATATTCTCAACATGATCCACATGCATGCAAAGTTGGCACTTTTCCGAAATAGTGGGATTAACATTAACTAAAGTCATGACCTTCCCAAACGCACTTTTATCAAAAACTTCATAAGATTGAACATTCTCTAAATATGTGGGACCTAAAGTTGACATTCTTCCAAACCCACTTTCAATATTATTGCAAACATTATAATCAATCTCATATTCATCATGGGGTTTAAATAAAATTTCAAGATCAAAAGAAGAATCACCCCAATCATGATCATTGCAACAAGTAGAGGACATAACAAAACTAGCATCCCCAAGCTTAGGGTTTTGCATATTATTAGCACAATTGTCAATAATAGAATTTATAATAACATCATTGCAATCATGCTTTTTATTCAAAGATCTATCGTGAATCACTTCATAACATACTTCATTGCAATTTTCAGATTCACAAATTTCAAGCAAAACTTCACAAAGATAATCTAGTGCACAAAACTCACTAGCAATTGGTTCAACATAACTGGATCTCTTAAAAACATTAGCAAGCGGGTGAGGATCCATAAATCTTAGGTTCTCTGTTTAGTAATAAATAAATGACTATTCCAACCATACGAGCAAACAAAAAGCAAACGGGCCAGAAGAGGCAAATAGAGAGGGAGGATAGAGAGAGAGGGCGAATAAAACGGCAAGGGTGAAGTGGGGGAGAGGAAAACGAGAGGCAAATGGAAAATAATGTAATGCGAGAGATAGGGATTGTGATGGGTACTTGGTATGTTGACTTTTTCCGTAGACTCCCCGGCAATGGCGCCAGAAATTCTTCTTGCTACCTCTTGAGCTTGCGTTGGATTTCCCCGAAGAGGAAAGGATGATGCAACAGAGTAGCGTAAGTATTTCCCTCAGTTTTTGAGAACCAAGGTATCAATCCAGTAGGAGGCCACGCTCAAGTCCCTCGTACCTGCACAAAATGATAGCTACTCGCAACCAACGCGATTAGGGGTTGTCAATCCCTTCACGGACACTTACAAGAGTGAGATCTGGTAGATATAATATTTTTGGTATTTTTGGTATAAAGATGCAAAGTAAAAAGTAAAAGGCAAAGTAAAAGCAAAACAATATTAAAGCGATGGAGATTGATATGATGAGAATAGACCCGGGGGCCATAGGTTTCACTAGTGGCTTCTCTCAAGAGCATAAGTATTCTACGGTGGGTGAACTAATTATTGTTGAGCAATTGACAGAATTGAGCATAGTTATGAGAATATCTAGGTATGATCATGTATATAGGCATCACGTCCGTGACAAGTAGACCGAAACGATTCTGCATCTACTACTATTACTCCACTCATCGACCGCTATCCAGCATGCATCTAGAGTATTAAGTTAAAAACAGAGTAACGCCTTAAGCAAGATGACATGATGTAGAGAGATAAATTCATGCAATATGAAATAAACCCCATCTTGTTATCCTCGATGGCAACGATGCAATACGTGCCTTGCTGCCCCTTCTGTCACTGGGAAAGGACACCGCAAGATCGAACCCAAAGCTAAGCACTTCTTCCATGGCAAGAACTACCAATCTAGTTGGCCAAACCAAACGGATAATTCGAAGAGACTTACAAAGATAACCAATCATACATAAAAGAATTCAGAGAAGATTCAAATATTATTCATAGATAGACTTGATCATAAACCAACAATTCATCGGTCTCAACAAACACACCGCAAAAAGAAGATTACATCGAATAGATATCCACAAGAGAGGGGGAGAACTTTGTATTGAGATCCAAAAAGAGAGAAGAAGCCATCTAGCTACTAACTATGGACCCGAAGGTCTGAGGTAAACTACTGACACTTCATCGGAGAGGCTAGGATGATGTAGAAGCCCTCCATGATGACGGCCCTTTTCCGGCGGAGCTCCGGAACAGGCCCCAAGATGGGATCTCGTGGATATAGAACGTTGCGGCGGTGGAATTAGGTTTTTGGCTCCTGTTCTGATCGTTTGGGGGTACGTAGGTATATATAGGAGGAAGGAGTACGTCGTTGGAGCATCGAGGGGCCCATGAGGCAGGGGGCACGCTCCCCACCCTCGTGACCGCCTCTTTTGTTCCTTGGCGTAGGGTCCAAGTCTCCTGGATCACGTTCGGTGAGAAAATCACGTTCCCGAAGGTTTTATTCCGGTTGGACTCCGTTTGATATTCTGTTTCTCCGAAACACTGAAATAGGCAAAAAAAACAGCAATTCTGGGCTGGGTCTCCGGTTAATAGGTTAGTCCCAAAAATAATATAAAAGTGGAAAATAAAGCCCAATATAGTCCAAAACAGTAGATAATATAGCATTGAGCAATCAAAAATTATAGATACGTTGGAGACGTATCATGCATCACCCTGATCGAACCAGAAAACCGCGGCATCTCTCTGTTGTTCCTGTGACACTGGTAACCTTTCTTTGCTTCCACCCTAGATCTTGTCTTCTAGGGTTTCACTGTTCGTCGGAGTTCATCAAAAACCTCAGTGCTGTTCTCCTCTTTTCTTCTCTATAGCATCCAAGGCTAGGTTGGATCTGTTATTCTTGTGCGACCGTAGTCATAATCGTGTTTTCCTCATTAGACTCCCCCTTTATATCAAGAACGACTTATCTAAATCTGCTGAACTTGTTTAAATACCTGAAGCTTGAACCTGAATATACCAGTTTCTGTCATACCTTAGATATGAAATTTTCATATAACTCTGTGAAATCTGTTTCCCCTTACTTAGGTATTTTTAGATCTGTACTCCTCACACCAATATAGGCGGTTTAACTTTGCAAGAATGATAATCCGGTATACACCATTAGTACCCTTGTTGAACCGCCAATGTACTTCTCCTTATAGTCTTTATTTAGTAAATTCTGGTATAGAATTGCCAACTCCAGTTTAGCAATATGCTTATATCCTTGATATGACCTTGTCCTTCACTATTATATCAGTCTCCGGTTTACGCAATTTTATGTACTAGTATATGTTGATTTCATTAGATCTTGTATGTCATCCTGAATGATTCGTAAACCGGCCTTTCTTCTGCAGCCTTTTTGCTCCACAATGGCCAAGCAATTTACCGCTTGCAACTAGGCTCGTTCCCGGGTCACCGAGGAACAATTGAATGATATGGTTAGCATTGGTACTTTGCCTAAGAAGACTGAAATTAAATGGCGAGTTCCAGGAACAGAAAATCCTCCGACCCCGAGGCAGGGTGAGGTGGTGGTCTTTGTTGACCACATAGGTCGTGGCTACAAATCGCCAGGGTCAAAGTTTTACCGAGATGTGCTTGCCAGTTTCCAACTCCATCCTCAGGACATCGGGCCCAACTCAATATCCAACCTATGCAACATCCAGGTCTTCTGTGAAGTGTACTTACAGGAAGAACCAACTGCAGAGCTGTTCCGGGACTTCTTTCATTTGAACCGGCGCACAGAATTTGTAAATGGCCCCAACACTGAACTTGGTGGTGTCTCAATTAAGAAGCGGGAGGAGGTTGAATTTCCTCATGCCAAACTACACAGCCACCCTAAGGAGTGGAACTAGACTTGGTTTTACTGCAGAGACACTTCTCCTGAAGATGAGAATCCCCTCCCAGGCTTTCGTGATCACCGGCTTTCCAACACCCATCCAATGCCGCAACGCTTAAGTTCCACAGAAAGGGCCAAATATGCCCCTCAACTCGCCAAACTCCGGCCTTTTATGGCCAACGGTTTAACAGGCATTGATTTCGTGCGCTGTTGGATATCTTGGAGCATCTTGCCGCTAAGCTGGCACCCCGGTTTAATGTGTGAGTACACCGGTGAAGTTGAAGACCCTCAACGCCATTGCAACATTCAGGTGACCGATGAAGAAGTCACTGAAGGTGTAAAGAAAATTTTGAATGAGTCGGAATTAGTCTGTAGTCAAACCGGCTTGAACCCCTTCTATACCAAGAACAAACCGCCTGCTGTAAGCACTATACTTCCTTTTCATCTTTGATATCTTTAATTTGTTCAACTTGTAATCCTTCTTCTGTGTATGTATGTATAGGGTGATGATCCCTTCTGGAAACGGAAATTCGTAGAGAAAGCAGTAAAGCCAACCGGGGATAAAGCGGTCAAACCATCTCACCCCAAAACCAAAGCTGTCAAACGAACGTCAAAACGGAAATCAGCTGACCAGATCAACATGGAACTTGATGACGATGCTGATGACCCGGAAGTTGAGGTAGAACTTGACTCACTTGGCTCCCTTTTCATGCACCTCATTAACAACGATCTTTATCAGGAGGACGTAGAAGGCAGCCAAGCTGATGATGCAGAGGTAATTACCCTTTCCTCCGGTTCAGACTCTATGCCAACACAAAAAACCCGTCAAGCATTCTGGAAAGTAAGCTTTTCTCATCCTCTTGCTTACTTGGACCCAACATTTATTTTGAAGACTCAGCAGCATGAAGCTCGCCAGACAACCCGACACAGTTGCCAACAAGTCACTTTGGCCGGTTTACCTGATACCCCGGTTCGGAAGCGCCGGTCTGAGGTCTCTCCCACTTCTGACAATTCTTACCCCAAGGCAGGTTATTTCAGACAACCTCTTAATCTGACTGATTCAAATTGTCAGGTGACACCTCCCTCATCCTCTAGCGAGTCGACAGCAACTCAACCCCCTCCTCTGAAAAATGTGGCTGGGTAAGGTTTTAAAACCTTTCCTTTCAATGTGTTGTAAATCTGGAATAAAATGTTAACCCTCTTTTAATTCTGTCTGCAGAGCCACAACCAGACCCAGCAAGAAAGCTCGGGTCAACAATCTGCCCGAAGACCCGGCCACTTTCGAAGAAGAACCAAGAGGTGAACCAGACCAAACTTGTGAACCGGAGGGCCCTCATCCTGAAGCCGCCTCTGACGACCCGCCCTTTCAAGGTCCAAACACTGATGAACCAACGAACGTTGCACCTACCGCGCCTGATACTGAACCAGCAGCGCCAAACCGGGCTAGTCCGGTGAGAGATGCTAAGATTCCATTATCACCAGCCAAAAACACTGAAGGCCAATGAGACAACGTTATCATTACTGGAATGGGCCACAGCTCTCCTGGCCATCCCATAGTCTTGGCTCAACATAGTGCCAAAGAAGAGCGGGCTGCTAGGGAAAAGGCAAATGGAGTAGTGATCTATCAAGTTATGCCCATCTCAATGCTGAAGAGCTTCACTCCGGTTTTTTAAACCGTTTGCACTCAAACCGTGACTATGAAGCAGGTTTGGTGAACTTGATGAAGGAACGATATGAGGTATTTCCATCTCCCTTTGCTTGTTGATTCAAAGTTGAACTACTAACCCAAGTAGCCCCCAAGGGTCGTTTTATGATGTTAATCATAAACCAGGTCTTTGTATCACTTTAAGTCTCTCTTCATTGAACCTCAAAATGTCAGGTATCTAATAAAAACCAAGATCCATCCCTTAGCAATTATAAAACTTTCCGCAGTGTAGCCCTCAAAAGCTGGTTTAACTTGGCAAGTTAATCCGGGTTTTAATCCATGCATCCGTTTTGAACAGACGTACATTAGCCCCCAAGTGTCAAGGATAATGCTTGCATTGTTCTGGAGACTTGTATAAAATGTAGTGATTTTAGAGCAAATAGGCATTAGCCCCCAAGTACGAAGTGCATAACTTGTTATACACTTTGTACTTTAGAGCATATATATATATATATCCTATTGTTTGACATATCTTCAATGTTGCAGGATGAACTGAGTAATAGAGATGCTCGAAACGCTGACTTGCAAGAGAATGTGAAGTCACAATAGGCAGAAGCTGCGAAAGCCAAAGAGGAGCTGACCCAAGCCATGGCCGCAATGGAAAAGCTGAAAGAATCATTCAACAAAGATCGTGCTGACTGGAAAACTGAAAAATCCGGTTTAACAAAAAGAGCTGAAGACGCCGAGGCAGCCCTGAAGCCAGTTGTAGATGAACTAGCTGGCTTGAAATGGCAAATCAACGCTATGACTTTTGCTATCTTTGGTAAGTATCTCCTTATGTGTTTTGTGCAATTCATGGAACCTTATCTTTGACCAGAATATTGACATAAAACCGTGACAGGCACTCGCATCGCTCATCTCGGCACCGATGTGCGAATGAAGCTTAAAGCGGCATATACTTTGATTGAACAGTTGTATTCTGGGTCACAGCAAGCTATTTGCACAGCAGCATATAATAAACCGGCGCCAATGCTGATAAAGGAAACTCTTGAGAAGTTGGCCATGTTACTAGCCCAGATTGCTCAATTGAAGAAAGCAGCCGCAAGAGCAGGTGCATTAACTGCACTAATCAGGGCGAAGGCATGGATCCCTGATCTTGAAACGGAGGACATTATCAAAGGATACCCAAGTGTAAAGGAGGATGGTTCAAACTTCGACAATGATGACCTCCGAAGGCTGACCAAAGAAATGCGGCCAGTGGCCAGCAAACTGGCAGAGGACACAGACTTGTCTCATTTCCAACTGGCTTATGACGCTGAAGGGAAGAGACAGCCTGCCAAAATCCATGAAGTTGAAGAACTTGTACCTCCAATTCATAAGCATACCTACACTCCTGATATTAACCCTTCCAGCCTTATCCATGAAGAGCTTGTGTTTCAAGCGTTAACTGGAATCTATTGGTCGACGGTTGATTTCTAGCATCTGGGGAGGGATGAAGAAGAAGTGGTCGCACCAACTGACCCTCAACCATCAAACCGTCCAGACGAAGCATCTTAAACCGGCCGCCGGTGTACCAGCTTTTGTACGCCAATGCTTAAAAACAACTATTCAATTGGAACCTTTTGAAAGCTTCATGTAATAGGATAGCAGAAAATTCCTTTATCTGTCATGCCATCGAGCATGTTTTGTGACACTTTGCTGATGTGAAAACTTGCTCTACCTTTTGGGATCGATTTATCCTTAACCCAGGAATAGTTTCGTTCCTGAATACAAAAGCTTGCAAAGTGTCCTAGTGATTTACCACTGGACGGGTTATGATGCTCAATGTATATACAATACTTAGATGAATGATCAGAGTTGTTGTATAAAAAGTAATATGTGCAACATACCTCGTTGGTTGACCAACTGTTTGGTAAAGGTGCTAACACCAATCTGAAGTAATAATAACTCCATCCTTATAGTGCCAAATTATGATAATAAACCGTACTGGGATATAATAATCACCGGGTTTCCTTTATAGCACTGACGATTTAGTCAAACTAGACCGGGACAATGAACACCGGTTTATAACTGATCATGTACTAACAACTTGTAGTTGAAAGGCAAGACAGGTCAAGGACACTAGTTTATCAGAAGACATTTATGAACTTTTATAAAGTAAAAACCTTAACAAATAAAAGTCGAAAAGGAAATATGCAAGGCTTTTTACGAGATGTTAGGCTCCAAATCGAGGCTTTTCATGGGCTGCCAGGCCTCTGAGTTAAACCATTTAACAAAGACTTTTAAGATGGGCCTTCAATTAACCAATCGTCGTTTTAACTTTGACAAGTTCAGGGTCTGTAAAAGATTGACTTGTCAAACGTTCGGCGGGTCATACCAGGATTACCTGGACAGGAGTGGCTTACTTGATGAAGGCAGGTTAACCCGGGGTTTTAGGTGAATACACCAGGCTTCCAAGCCGTGGCTTGATAGCCAATTACAAGGGTCCTTTCAAACTCTTTGTTGCTTTGCAAAAAGAGGCCCCAAGTAACTTTGCGAGCTGTGCTCGGTGGGTGCCTATGTTTGAGTTTGTGCTTTGTGCAACACTCTCTTTGGCCCCACATAATTTCCTTTGTGGCTTAAACGCCTATCAAGAGGTGTAGCTATGGTGCGATAACAACCAAGCCCCCTAGTGATATCCCTTCGTGGTTTCCAACCGATCAAGAGGTGTAGCTGTGGTTCAGATATGACCAAGCCCCCTAGTGATTTCCTTTATATCTGTGTGGCTGCAGAGACCGGATTAACAAAAAAACTCCACTTTAGCAGTAGAAAACTCTTGTAAGCACACACACATGATGTAAAAAGAACAGATACCCCGCTTTAATGGAGGCTCCGGTTTATTATATAATATATACATCGTCATAAATATGTACATATGAAGAGCCAATGGCTCAAGTATAGTAAGGCCGAAGAAGAGCTATGTTCCATGGCCGCTTGGTCTCCTCCTCCGATTTATGTGAGTCTTGGTGCTCTTGAACATCAATGAGGTAGTATGAACCATTGTGCAGATTCTTGCTGACCACAAAAGGTCCTTCCCAAGGTGGGGATAATTTGTGCATATCAGTTTGATCTTGAATGAGCCGGAGCACCAAATCGCCCTCTTGAAAGGTTCTGGTCTTAACCCAGCGGCTATGATATCGTCGGAGATCCTGTTGATAAATCGCCGAACGTGCTGCTGCAAGATCACGTTCTTCATCTAACAGGTCCAAAGAATCCTGACGTGTTGTCTCGTTATCCGCTTCAACATAAGCTGCCACCCGGGGCGAATCGTGAAGGATGTCACTAGGGAGAACCGCCTCTGCTCCATAAACCATGAAGAAAGGTGTGTAATCGATCTGTTAGGTGTGGTATTGATGATCCATAACACAGAAGGTAATTCCTCCACCCAACAACCCGGTGTCCGCTTCAAAGGAACCATAAGCCGGGGTTTAATACCTCCCAAAATTTCTTGATTTGCCCTTTCCGCTTGACCATTAGATTGGGGGTGAGCTACTGATGCTATATCAAGCCGGATGTGCTCACATTGATAAAATTCCTCCATCTCTCCCTTTGATAGATTAGTACCATTATCAGTTATAATGTTGTGTGGAAAACCAAACCGGAATATCACCTTTTTGATGAATTGAACCGCCGTGGCCGCATCACACTTACTGACTGGCTCTGCTTCCACCCATTTGGTGAACTTATCAACTGCCACTAATAAGTGGGTCTTTTTGTCCTTGGATCGCTTGAAGGGTCCAACCATATCAAGCCCCCAAGTCGCAAACGGCCAAGTTATTCGAATCATCCTCAACTCCTGAGCCAGAACGTGAGCATGGCATGCGAATTTTTGACAACCGTCACATCTCTTGACTAAATCCTCCGCATCAGCATGTGTTGTTAACCAGTAAAAATCGTGGCGAAAAGCTTTAGCACCAAAGACTTTGAACCGGCATGGTGACCGCAATCCCCTTCATGGATTTCTTGTAAAATCTCACAACCCTCTTGAGGAGAAACACAACGCTGAATTGCTCCTGAAACGATGTAACGATGTAACTCCCCGTTAAGTATGGTCATGGACTTGGAACACCGGATTATTTGTCGGGCCAACGTTTCATCGGCTGGTAACGGCTACGTCTTGAGCTTGCGTTGGTTTTCCCCGAAGAGGAAGGGATGATGCAGCAGAGTAGCGTAAGTATTTCCCTCAGTTTTTGAGAACCAAGGTATCAATCCAGTAGGAGGCCACGCGCAAGTCCCTCGTACCTACACAACACAAAGAGCTCAACGCAACCAACGCGATTAGGGGTTGTCAATCCCTTCACGGTCACTTACGGAAGTGAGATCTGATAGATAATATTTTTGGTATTTTTGATATAAAGATGCAAAGTGAAAAGTAAAATACAAAGTAAAAACAAAACAAGATTAAAGTGATGGAGATTGATATGATGAGAATAGACCCGGGGGCCATAGGTTTCACTAGTGGCTTCTCTCAAGAGCATAAGTATTCTACGGTGGGTGAACAAATTACTGTTGAGCAATTGACAGAATTGAGCATAGTTATGAGAATATCTAGGCATGATCATGTATATAGGCATCACGTCCGTGATAAGTAGATCGAAACGATTCTGCATCTACTACTATTACTCCACTCATCGACCGCTATCAAGCATGCATCTAGAATATTAAGTTAAAAACAGAGTAACGCTTTAAGCAAGATGACATGATGTAGAGAGATAAATTCATGCAATATGAAATAAACCCCATCTTGTTATCCTCGATGGCAACGATACAATACGTGTCTTGCTGCCCCTTCTGTCACTGGGAAAGAACACCGCAAGATCGAACCCAAAGCTAAGCACTTCTCCCATGGCAAGAACTACCAATCTAGTTGGCCAAACCAAACGGATAATTCGAAGAGACTTGCAAAGATAACCAATCATACATAAAAGAATTCAGAGAAGATTCAAATATTGTTCATAGATAGACTTGATCATAAACCCACAATTCATCGGTCTCAACAAACACACTGCAAAAGAACAAGATTACATCGAATAGATCTCCACAAGAGAGAGGGAGAACATTGTATTGAGATCCAAAAAGAGAGAAGAAGCCATCTAGCTACTAACTATGGACCCAAAGGTCTAAGGTAAACTACTCACACTTCATCGGAGGGGCTATGATGATGTAGAAGCCCTCCGTGACGACGGCCCTCTCCGGCGGAGCTCCAGAACAGGCCCCAAGATGGGATCTCGTGGATACAGAAAGTTGCGGTGGTGGAATTAGGTTTTTGGCTCCTGTTCTGATCGTTTGGGGGTACGTGGGTATATATAGGAGGAAGGAGTACGTCGGTGGAGCACCGAGGGGCCCACGAGGCAGGGGGGCGCGCCTTGTAGGGGGGGGCGCCCCCTACCCTCGTGACCGCCTCCGGTACTTCTTGGAGTAGGGTCCAAGTCTCCTGGGTCTTATCCGAGAAGAAAATCACGTTCCAAAAGGGATTTTTCTGTTTGGACTCTGTTTGATATTATGTTTCTTCGAAACACTGAAATAGGCAAAAACAGCAATTCTGGGTTGGGCCTCCGGTTAATAGGTTAGTCCCAAAAATAATATAAAAGTGGAAAACAAAGCCCAATATAGTCCAAAACAGTAGATAATATAGCATGTAGCAATCAAAAATTATAGATACGTTGGAGATGTATCAAGCATCCCCAAGCTTAATTCATGCTCGTCCTCGAGTAGGTAAATGATAAAAAGAGAATTTTTGATGCGGAGTGCAACTTGGCATAATTTCAATGCAAAATTTCTTAATTGTGGTATGGATATTCAGATTAGAAAGATTCAAGACAAAAGTTCATATTGACATAAAGAATAATAACACTTCAAGCATACTAATAAAGTAATTATGTCTTCTCAAAATAACATGGCCAAAGAAAGTTATCCCTACAAAATCATATAGTCTGACTATGCTCTATCTTCACCACACAAAGTATTTAAATCATGCACAACCCCGATGACAAGCCAAGCAATTGTTTCATACTCTAACTTTTTCAAAACTTTTTCAATCTTGATGCAATACATGAGCGTGAGCCATGGACATAGCACTATGTGGAATAGAAGGGTGGTTGTGGAGAAGACAAAAGGAGGGGAAGATAGTCTCACATCAACTAGGCGTATCAACGGGCTATGGAGATGCCCATTAATAGATATCAATGTGAGTGAGTAGGGATTGCCATGCAACAGATGCACTAGAGCTATAAGTATATGAAAGCTCATCAACAAAAACTAAGTGGGTGTGCATCCAACTCGCTTGCTCACGAAGACCTAGGGCAATTTGAGGAAGCCCATCATTGGAATATGCAAGCAAAGTTCTATAATGAAAAATTCCCACTAGTATATGAAAGTGACATAACAAGAGACTCTCTATCATGAAGATCATGGTGCTACTTTGAAGCACAAGTGTGGTATTAGAGAGGCTAGCAATGGTGGAAGGGTGAGAGTGCGTATAATCCATGGACTCAACATTAGTCATAAAGAACTCATATACTCATTGCAAAAATCTACAAGTTATCAAAGCAAAGTATTATGCGCATGCTCCTAGGGGGATAGATTGGTAGGAAAAGACCATCGCTCATCCCCGACCGCCACTCATAAGGAAGACAATCAATAAATAAATTATGCTCCGACTTCATCACATAACGGTTCACCATACGTGCATGCTACGGGCATCACAAACTTTAACATAAGTATTCTTTAAATTCACAACTACTAAACTAGCATAACTCTAATATTATCACCTCCATATCTCAAAACAATATCATGCTTCAATCTTCTCTTAGTATTCAACGCACTCAAAAGAAAATTTCACATATCTTGAACACCAAGCATATTTATATTAAGCAAATTACCATGCTATTAAGACTCTCAAAATAATTTAAGTGAAACATGAGAGATCAATAGTTTCTTTAAAACAAACCACCACCGTGATCTAAAATATCTAAGTGAAGCACATAGAGCAAAATTATAACGCTCAAAAGATATAAGTGAAGCACGTAGAGCAAAACTACATAGCTCAAAAGATATAAGTGAAGCACATAGAGTATTCTATCAAATTTTAATTCATAGATGACTCTCTCAAAATGTGTGTACAGCAAGGATGATTGTGGAACACTAACAAACAAAGACACAAATAATACAAGACGCTCCAAGCAAAACACATATCATGTTGGTGAATAAAAATATAGCTCCAAGTAAATTACTGATGGAAGTGGACGAAAGAGGGGATGCCTTCCGGGGCATCCCCAAGCTTTGACTTTTTGGTGTCCTTGGATTATCATGAGGGTGCCATGGGCATCCCCAAGCTTAGGCTCTTGCCACTCCTTGTTCCATAATCCATCAAAAGAACTCACCCAAAACTTGAAAACTTCACAACACAAAACTCAATAGAAATCTCGTGAGCTCCGTTAGAGAAAGAAAACATAAAACCACTTCAAGATACTGTAATGAACTCATTCTTTATTTATTTTGGTGTTAAACCTACTGTATTCCAACTTCTCTATGGATTATAAACTATTTTACTAAGCATAGATTCATCAAAATAAGCAAACAACACACGAAAAACAGAATCTGTCAAAAACAGAACAGTCTGTAGTAATCTGTAACTAACGCAAACTTCTGGAACTCCAAAAAATCTACCAAAATTAGTAGACCTAGATAATTTGTTTTCTTGATCAGAAGCAATTGGAATCAGTATTTTATCACGTTCTGCTGATTTTTAGTAATTCTGGCACTAAACGCAAAGTTTCTGGAAATTACAGCAAGATCAAATAACTATCATCCAAGAAGATCCAATAGGTCTAGCTTGGCACAAACACTAATTAAAACACAAAACCACATCCAAACAGAGGGTAGATGGGTTATTTATTCCCTAACAGAAGAAAAACACAAAAAACAAAAAATAAAATTGGGTTGCCTCCCAACAAGCGCTATCATTTAACGCCCCTAGCTAGGCATAAAAGCGAGGATAGATCTAGGTATTGCCATCTTTGGAAGGCAATCCATAAGTGTCTCTCATGATGGTTTCATATGGCAATTTTATTTTCTTTCTTGGAAAGTGTTCCATGCCCTTTTTTAATGGAAATTGGAATCTAGTATTCCCTTTCTTCATATCAATAATCGCACCAACCCTTCTAAGGAAAGGTCTACCAAGAATAATAGGGCAAGAAGGATTGCAATCTATATCAAGAACAATGAAATCTACGGGCACATAATTCCTATTTGCAACAATAAGAACATCATTAATTCTTCCCATAGGTTTATTAATAGTGGAATCCGCAGGATGCAAGTTTAGAGAGCAATCATCAAGATCGCGGAAATCTAGCAAATCACACAAAGTTTTGGGGATAGTGGAGACACTAGCACCCAAATCACACAAAGCATAAAACTCATGATTTTTAATTTTAATTTTGATAGTTTGTTCCCACTCATCATAGAGTTTTCTAGGGATAGAGACTTTCAACTCAAGTTTTTCTTCATAAGATTGCATCAAGGCATCAACAATATGTTCGGTGAAGGCTTTCTTTTGACCATAAGCATGCGGAGAATTTAGCATGGATTGCAACAAAGAAATACAATCAATCAAAGAGCAACTTTCATAATTAAATTCCTTGAAATCCAATATAGTGGGTTTAGCAACATCTAAATTTTTATTTCTTTCAATCCCACTTTCGTCAATTTCATCATAAAGATCTAAATACTCTGAATTTTTGGAACGCCTTCTAGGTAAAGGAAGATCATATTCAGTTTCATCAAGATTCATATTGCAAAACAAAGATTTGATAGGGGACACATCAATAACTTTTAGATCTTCATCTTGATTTTCATAAGAATTAGAAGAACACGCTTTAATAAAGGCATCTTTGGAAGCACGCATCCTAGCGGTTCTTTCTTTACACTCATCAATTGAAATTCTCATGGCTTTTAGAGACTCATTAATATCATGCTTAGGTGGAATAGATCTAAGTTTCAAAGCATCAACATCAAGAGCAATTCTATCAACGTTCCTAGCCAAATCATCAATCTTAAGCATTTTTTCTTCAATCATAGCATTAAAATTCTTTTGCGAGGAAATAAATTCTTTAATATTAGATTCAAAATCAGAGGGCATCTTATTATAATTTCCATAAGAGTTGTTGTAGGAATTCCCATAATTATTAGAAGGATTACTAGGATATGTCCTAGGATTAAAATTCCCTCTATAAGCGTTGTTACCAAAATTATTCCTACCAACAAAATTCACTTCCATAGATTCATTGTTGTTCCCAATCAAGGTAGACAAAGGCATATCATTAGGATCAGAAGAAACACTCTTAGTAGCAAATAATTTCATAAGTTCATCCATCTTTCCACTCAAAACATTGATTTCTTCTATCGCATGCACTTTTTTATTAGAAGATCTTTCAGTATGCCATTGAGAATAATTAACCATAATATTATCTAGGAGTTTAGTAGCATCTCCTAAAGTGATTTCCATAAAAGTGCCTCCCGCGGCCAAATCTAAAAGATTTCTAGAAGCAAAATTCAATCCGGCATAAAAAATTGTATAATCATCCACAAATTTAAACCATGAGTAGGGCAATTACGTATCATTAATTTCATTCTCTCCCAAGCTTGTGCAACATGTTCATGATCAAGTTGCTTAAAATTCATAATATCGTTTCTAAGAGAGATGATCTTAGCGGGAGGAAAATACTTAGAGATAAAAGCATCTTTGCACTTGTTCCAAGAATCAATACTATTTTTAGGCAAAGACGAAAACCAAGCTTTAGCACGATCTCTAAGCAAAAAAGGAAACAGCTTCAATTTAACGACACCATTATTGACATGTTTTTTCTTTTGCATATCACATAAATCAACGAAGCTATTCAAATGAGTAGTGGCATCTTCACTAGGAAGGCCGGCGAATTGATCTTTCATAACAAGATTCAACAAAGCAGTATTGATATCACAAGATTCAGTATTGGCAAGAGGAGCAATCGGAGAGCTAAGAAAATCATTGTTGTTGGTATTGGTGAAGTCACACAATTTGGTAGTATCTTGAGCCATCGCGACAAACAAGCAATCTAACACATGAGCAAACAAAAGCAAATGGGCAAAAAGAGGCAAATCGAGAGGGAGGATATGGAGAGAGAGAGAGAGGGCGAATAAAACAGCAAGGGTGAATTGGGGGGAGAGGAAAACAAGAGGCAAATGGCTAATAATGTAATGCGGGAGATAGGGATTGAGATGGGTACTTGGTATGTTGACTTTTTGCCTAGACTCCCCGGCAACGGCGCCATAAATCCTTCTTGCTACGTCTTGAGCTTGCGTTGGTTTTCCCCGAAGAGGAAGGGATGATGCAGCAGAGTAGCGTAAGTATTTCCCTTAGTTTTTGAGAACCAAGGTATCAATCCAGTAGGAGGCCACGCGCAAGTCCCTCGTACCTACACAACACAAAGAGGTCAACGCAACCAACGCGATTAGGGGTTGTCAATCCCTTCACGGTCACTTACGGAAGTGAGATCCGATAGATAATATTTTTGGTATTTTTGATATAAAGATACAAAGTGAAAAGTAAAAGACAAAGTAAAAGCAAAACAAGATTAAAGTGATGGAGATTGATATGATGAGAATATACCCGGGGGCCATAGGTTTCACTAGTGGCTTCTCTCGAGAGCAAAAGTTTTCTACGGTGGGTGAACAAATTACTGTTGAGCAATTGACAGAATTGAGCATAGTTATGAGAATATCTAGGCATGGTCATGTATATAGGCATCACATCCGTGACAAGTAGATCGAAACGATTCTGCATCTACTACTATTACTCCACTCATTGACCGCTATCCAGCATGCATCTAGAGTATTAAGTTAAAAACAGAGTAACGCTTTAAGCAAGATGACATGATGTAGAGAGATAAATTCATGCAATATGAAATAAACCCCATCTTGTTATCCTCGATGGCAGCGATACAATACGTGTCTTGCTGCCCCTTCTGTCACTGGGAAAGAACACCGCAAGATCGAACCCAAAGCTAAGCACTTCTCCCATGGCAAGAACTACCAATCTAGTTGGCCAAACCAAACGGATAATTCGAAGAGACTTGCAAAGATAACCAATCATACATAAAAGAATTCAGAGAAGATTCAAATATTGTTCATAGATAGACTTGATCATAAACCCACAATTCATCAGTCTCAACAAACACACCACAAAAGAAGAAGATTACATCGAATAGATCTCCACAAGAGAGGGGGAGAACATTGTATTGAGATCCAAAAAGAGAGAACAAGCCATCTAGCTACTAACTATGGACCCGAAGGTCTGAGGTAAACTACTCACACTTCATCAGAGGGGCTATGATGATGTAGAAGCCCTCCGTGATGACGGCCCTCTCCGGCGGAGCTCCGGAACAGGCCCCAAGATGGGTTCTCGTGGATACAGAAAGTTGCGGCGGTGGAATTAGGTTTTTGGCTCCTGTTCTAACTGTTTGGGGGTATGTGGGTATATATAGGAGGAAGGTGTATGTCGGTGGAGCATCAAGGGGCCCACGAGGCAGGGGGCGTGCCCTGTAGGGGGGGCGCCCCCTACCCTTGTGACCGCCTTCGGTACTTCTTGGAGTAGGGGCCAAGTCTCCTGGGTCTTATCTGAGAAGAAAATCACGTTCCAAAAAGGATTTTTCTGTTTGTACTCCGTTTGATATTCTGTTTCTTCGAAACACTAAAATAGGCAAAAAAAACAGCAATTTTGGGTTGGGCCTCCGGTTAATAGGTTAGTCCCAAAAATAATATAAAAGTGGAAAATAAAGCCCAATATAGTCCAAAACAGTAGATAATATAGCATGGAGCAATCAAAAATTATAGATACGTTGGAGACGTATCAGTAACTCACCCCGGTTCATGTAAGCCAGATATGGGATTGTCCAATCCGGTATGACGTGCAAAGCTGCCACCAATTGAGCCTCCGGATCAGGAATAGCCAACTCTTCTTCTGTTGGTACCTTGACTAACGGATTGTGCAACACGTCAAGAAAGACATTTGGTGGAACCGATTTACGCTGAGAACCAAGACGACTTAAAGCGTCTGCCGCTTCATTCTTTCGCCGGTCTATATGATCCACCTGATAACCCTTGAAGTAAATAGCCACTGTATCCACCTCTCGCCGATATGCAGCCATGAGTGGGTCTTTAGAATCCCAAGTGCCAGACACCTGTTGAACCACCAGATCTGAATCGCCGAAGCACTTAACCCGGCTTAAGTTCATCTCCTTAGCCATCCGAAGACCGTGGAGTAAAGCCTCATATTCAGCCGCATTGTTAGTACAAGGGAACATCAAAGAAGGACATAACAAAACTTATCACCTCGTGGGGAAGTTAGTATGACTCCAGCCCCGAGCCCTCCAACTGCCTGGATCCATCAAAATGAATAGGCCAATACATATTATCTGGTTTCTCTTCTGGTGCCTGTAACTTCGTCCAATCATTGATGAAGTCCACGAGTGCCTGGGACTTGATCGTTGTGCGGGGTATATACTTGAGCCCATGAGGTCCAAGCTCAATAGCCCACTTGGCAATCCGGCCAGTTGCTTCTTTATTTTGAATTATATCTCCCAGAGGGGCTGAACTGACCACTATGATGGGATGGCCCTGAAAATAGCGTTTAAGCTTCCGGCTAGCCATAAACACCCCATACACCAGCTTCTCCCAATGTGGATACCTCTGCTTTGACTCAATGAGCACCTCACTGATATAATAAACCGGCCGTTGAACCGGATATTCCTTGCCAACTTCCTTACGCTCCACCATGATAGTTGCGCTAACAGGTCGGGCATTAGCAGCCACATATAGCAATAACAGCTCCTTATCGATCGGTGCTGCAAGCACGGGCGGTTCAGCTAACTGCCTCTTCAGATCCTCAAACGCTTTATCAATTGCCTCGCTCCAGATAAAATTATCTGTTTTCTTGAGCATCTGATATAAAGGGATGGCCTTCTCCCCAAGACGACTGATAAAATGGCTCAAAGCTGTAATTAAAATGGCTCAAAGTTGTAATCCGGCCGGCCAGACGTTGAACGTCATTGATACACGCCGGTTTAGCCAAAGATGTGATTGCTGAAAAAAATTGGATTAGCCTCAATGCCTCTGTTTGACACCAGAAAACCCAAGAGCTTGCCTGCCGGGACACCAAAGACACACTTCTCTGGATTGAGCATCATCTTGTAAACCCAGAGGTTGTCAAAGGTTACTCTCAAATCATCTATCAATGTTTCCTCCTTTCTGGACTTTATCACAATATCATCCACATACACATGAACATTGCGCCCAATCTGCTTATGAAGGCAATTCTGAACACAGCGCTGATAAGTTGCCTGGGCACTCTTGAGTCCAAAGGGCATGGAGACATAGCAGAAGGCTCCAAAGGGGGTTATGAAAGTCGTTTTCTCCTGGTCCTTAACCGCCATTTTGATCTGATGATAACCAGAATAAGCATCCAGAAAACACAAACGGTCACAACCTGCCGTAGCATCAATTATCTGATCAATACGAGGGAGGGCAAAGGGGTCTGCAGGGCAAGCCTTGTTTAAATCTGTGTAATCCACACACATATGCCAAGTGCCGTTTTTCTTAAGAACCAGCACCGTATTAGCCAACCACTCTGGATGAAAGACCTCCACAATAAACCCTGCGGCCAACAACCGAGCTACCTCTTCATCGATAGCCTTACGCCTTTCTTCATTGGAGCGGCGGAGCAACTGCCGGACCGGTTTAAACTTAGGATCAATGTTAAGTGTGTGCTCAGCGAGTTCCCTCGGTACACCTGGCATGTTAGAAGGTTTCCATGCAAAGATGTCCCGGTTCTCACGGATGAACTCGATGAGCGCGCTTTCCTATTTTGGATCCAGGTTACCGCTGATGGTGAATTGCTTGGATGAGTCGCCAGTAACAAAATCAATCATCTTAGTGTCTGTAGCCGATTTGAACTTCAACGCCGGATCATGTTCTGTAGTCGGCTTTTTCAAAGAGGTCATATCTTCCGGATCAACTTGCTCCTTATAGAATTTCAACTCCTCCGTGGCACAAACCGACTCAGCATAAGCCGCATCACCTTCCTCACACTCCAAAGCGATCTTTCTGCTTCCATGTACTGTGATAGTCCCCTTATGACCTGGCATTTTAAGCTGTAGATAAACATAACACGGCCTCACCATGAACTTAGCATAAGCTGGCCGCCCAAACAGGGCGTGATACGGACTTTTGATTTTCACCACCTCAAAAGTCAATGTTTCTGACCTTGAATCATAATCATCTCCAAAAGCCACCTCTAAGGCTATCTTGCCCACTGGATATGCGGACTTACCAGGCACCACACCATGAAAAATGGTATTTGACGGTTTAAGATTCTTATTTGTCAACCCCATTCGACGGAATGTATCATAATATAGAATGTTGGTACTACTTCCCCCATCCATGAGCAATTTAGTGAACTTATATCCCCCAACTTGAGGGGCCACTACTAGGGCCAAGTGACTCGGATTGTCAACCCGGGCTGGGTGATCCTCTCTACTCCACAAAATGGGTTGCTCAAACCAGCGTAGATACTGAGGCACTGCCGGTTCAACAGAGTTTACTGCCCTCTTGTGAAGCTTCTGATCATGCTTACACAAGCTAGTAGTGAAGACATGATATTGCCCACTATTTAAATGCTTAGGATGGCTCTGATAACCTGAGTATTGCTGCTGCTGGTTCCCCTGATGGTTGTAGCCTTCCTGGTTGCCTTGGTGCCCTTGATTGATGTGTCCGGTTTGATTGCCTTGAAATCCTGAACCGGAACTGCCACCTCCGCAACCCGGCCCGTTTAAACCACCTCCTGAACCACCGGGCAGGCCATTATCATACTGGAACATATTGGAGTTCTTAAAATCCCGCATGATGTAACAGTCCTTCCAAAGATGCAATGCTGGCTTCTCCTTTGATCCATGCTTTGGACAGGGATGATTTAACAGGCGCTCCAAATTGGGGCCTGAACCTCCGCCCCTCTGGGGCTGCTTGCCCTTGCGGCGCTGGCCATTCTCCTGAGCATTGGTGTTAGCGACAAAGTCCAAGCTACTGTCGGCCTTGCGCTTACCACTGTTCCCGTGGCCTGCCAGATTATGCTGCTGACCCTTGGCGTTGTTGTTCTTCTTCCCCTTCCCCGATTTGTCCTCCTCTGAGTCCGGGTCCTTGGTATTATCTGAATCGGCATACTTCACCAAAGCGGCCATGAGTGTTGACATATCATTGCAGTGACGTTTGAGCCTTCCTAACTTCTGCTTGAGCGGCAGAAAACGGCAATTGCCCTCCAACGTTAATACTGCGGTATCTGCATTGATACGATCCGATGAATGTAAAATCGCTGAGACCCGCTTGACCCAATGGGTCGTGGACTCCCCCTCCTCTTGGACACAAGCAGCCAGATCCACGATTGACATGGGCTGTTTACAAGTATCTTTGAAGTTCTGGATAAACCGGTGCTTCAACTCGGCCCATGATCCGACGGAGTTAGTTGGTAAGCTCTTCAACCAAGTACAAGTTGTTCCTTCTAACATCATGGTGAAGTATTTAGCACACACTGCCTCATCCACATCTAACATCTCCATTGCCATCTCATAACTTTCAACCCATGCCTCTGGTTGCAAATCGGCGGTGTAATTGGGCACCTTACGAGGTCCTTCGAAATCCTTGGGTAGTATCACATTACGCAAAGCGGGGGTGAGGCATGGCACCCCTAAGGAGATGAATACCATCCCTGGTTCGACTGAAGCGGTGGTTGAACCAGAGTAGGTTGACGAGCTCCGTATCGAGCTGCCAACTCAGCCTCCCGACGTGCGCGACCATGATCCACTACATCCTGTGCATTAGCTCCTCCCCCTGCCGGGTTGTGTCCTCGTGGCGAATTACGGCGATGTGCACTGCTCAACACGGCCGGTTCATCCTCAACGTGCCCGCTATAGCTCCGGCTTGGACGGGGACTGGAATGAATCCTCTCACGACTGTGTGAATATGCCTGCTGCTGATTTAACGCCGTTTGAAGGAGATCTCTGGCCCGACGTGCCTCAATCGCCACTGGTGATTCGCCGTCGGTTGGGAGGGCTGCCAGACGTGAAGCGGTGGCCACAATGTTGTCCAACAGGTTGGAATAATGCCCAGGAGGTGTTGGTACGTACTGTGGCACAACATTGTTCTAACAAGGCGTGTCCATCTTGCGCGGTTGGACCGGTGCTCCTGTTCCTGGTGCCTCCATACGGTTCAGTATCGGCTGGTTACTGGTTCCCGCTCCCGGCGTATTGAAGAGATTTCGTGGCTCATAACCCGATGGGAGATGCGATCGGTACCTTCTTCTCATGACTTCTTCGGAAGCATTCTGATCCAGCCTAATCCGGTGGGCCTGAGCTTCTGTTGGGGAACGTAGCAGAATTTTAAAATTTTCTACGCATCACCAAGATCTATCTATGGAGTCATCTAGCAACGAGAGAGAGGGGAGTGCATCTACATACCCTTGTAGATCGCGAGCAGAAGCGTTCAAGAGAACGGGGTTGATGGAGTCGTACTCGTCGTGATCCAAATCACCGATGACCTAGCGCCGAACGGACGGCACCTCCGCGTTCAACACACGTACGGTTGGGAAGACGTCTCCTCCTTCTTGATCCAGCAAAGGGGAAGGAGAGGTTGATGGAGATCCAGCAGCACGACGGCGTGGTGGTGGAAACAGCGGTGATCTCGGGAGGGCTTCGCCAAACTCAGCGAGAGGGAGAGGTGTCACGGGAGGGAGAGGGAGGCGCCAGGGGCTAGGGTCCGGCTGCCCTCCCTCCCCCCACTATATATAGGACCCCCAGGGGGCGCCGGCCCTAGGAGATCCAATCTCCAAGGGGGGCGGCGGCCAAGGGGGGTGGCTTGCCCCCCAAGCCAAGTGGGGCGCCCCCACCCCTAGGGTTTCCAACCCTAGGCGCAGGGGGAGGCCCAAGGGGGCGCACCAGCCCACCAGGGGGTGGTTACCTTCCCCACTTCAGCCCATGGGGCCCTCCGGGATAGGTGGCCCCAGCCGGTGGACCCCCGGGACCCTTCCGGTGGTCCCGATACAATACCGGTGACCCCGAAACTTTCCCGATGGCCGAAACTGGACTTCCTATATATAATTCTTCACCTCCGGACCATTCCGGAAGTCCTCGTGACGTCCGGGATCTCATCCGGGACTCCGAACAACTTTCGGGTTACCGCATACTAATATCTCATAAACCCTAGCGTCACCGAACCTTAAGTGTGTAGACCCTACGGGTTTGGGAGACACGCAGACATGACCAAGATGACTCTCCGGTCAATAACCAACAGCGGGATCTGGATACCCATGTTGGCTCCCACATGCTCCTCGATGATCTCATCAGATGAACCACGATGTCGAGGATTCAATCAATCCAGTATACAATTCCCTTTGTCAATCGGTACGTTACTTGCCCGAGACTCGATCGTCTGTATCCCAATACCTCGTTCAATCTCGTTACCGGCAAGTCACTTACTCGTACCGTAATGCATGATCCCGTGATCAACCACTTGGTCACATTGAGCTCATTATGATGATGCATTACCGAGTGGGCCCAGAGATACCTCTCTGTCATACGGAGTGACAAATCCTAGTCTCGATTCGTGCCAACCCAACAGACACTTTCGGAGATACCCGTAGTGCACCTTTATAGTCACCCAGTTACTTGTGACGTTTGGCACACCCAAAGCACTCCTACGGTATCCGGGAGTTGCACAGTTTCATGGTCTAAGGAAATGATACTTGACATTCAGAAAAGCTATAGCAAACGAACTACATGATCTTTGAGCTATGCTTAGGATTGGGTCTTATCCATCACATCATTCTCCTAATGATGTGATCCCGTTATCAATGACATCTAATCTCCATAGTCAGGAAACCATGACTATCTTTTGATCAACGAGCTAGTCAACTAGAGGCTCACTAGGGACGTGTTGTGGTCTATGTATTCACACATGTATTACGATTTCTGGATAACACAATTATAGCATGAACAATAGACAATTATCATGAACAAGGAAATATAATAATAACCATTTTATTATTGCCTCTAGGGCATATTTCCAACAGTCTCCCACTTGCACTAGAGTCAATAATCTAGTTACATTGTGATGAATCAAACACCCATAGAGTTCTGGTGTTGATCATGTTTTGTTCTAGGGAGAGGTTTAGTCAACAGATCTGCTACATTCAGGTCTGTATGTACTTTACAAATATCTATGTCTCCATTTTGAACACTTTCACGAATGGAATTGAAGCGACGCTTGATATGCCTGGTCTTCCTGTGAAACCTGGGCTCCTTGGCAAGGGCAATAGCTCCAGTGTTGTCACAGAAGAGAGTCATCAGGCCCGACGCATTGGGTATGACTCCTAGGTCGGTAATGAACTCCTTCACCCAGATTGCTTCTTGTGCTGCCTCCGAAGCTGCCATTTACCCCGCTTCACATGTAGATCCCGCCACAACGCTTTGCTTGCAACTGCACCAGCTTACTGCCCCACCATTCAAAATATACACATATCGAGTTTGTGACTTAGAGTCATCCAGATCTGTGTCGAAGCTAGCATCGACGTAACCCTTTACGACGAGCTCTTCATCACCTCCGTAAACGAGAAACATATCCTTAGTCCTCTTAAGGTACTTCAGGATATTCTTGACCGATGTCCAGTGTTCCATGCCAGGATTACTTTGGTACCTTCCTACCAAACTTACGGCAAGGTTTACATCAGGTCTGGTACACAGCATAGCATACATGATAGACCCTATGGATGAGGCATAGGGGACGACACTAATCTTTTCTCTATCTTCTGTCGTGGTCGGGCATTGAGTCGTGCTCAATATCGTACCTTGCAACACAGGCAAGAACCCCTTCTTTGACTGATCCATATTGAACTTCTTCAATATCTTGTCAAGGTACGTACTCTGTGAAAGACCAATGAGGTGTCTCGATCTATCTCTATAGATCTTGATGCCTAATATGTAAGCAGCTTCGCCAAGATCCTTCATTGAAAAACACTTGTTCAAGTAGGCCTTTATGCTTTCCAAGAATTCTATATCATTTCCCATCAACAGTATGTCATCCACATACAATATGAGAAATGCTACAGAGCTCCCACTCACTTTCTTGTAAATGCAGGCTTCTCCATAAGTCTGCGTAAACCCAAACGCTTTGATCATCTCATCAAAACGAATGTTCCAACTTCGAGATGCTTGCACCAGCCCATAGATCGAGCGTTGGAGCTTGCACACCTTGTCAGCATTCTTAGGATCGACAAAACCTTCCGACTGCATCATATACAATTCTTCCTTAAGGAAACCATTAAGGAATGCCGTTTTGACATCCATTTGCCATATCTCATAATCATAGAATGCGGCAATTGCTAACATGATTCGGAAGGACTTTAGCTTTGCTACGGGTGAGAAAGTCTCATCGTAGTCAACCCCTTGAACTTGTCGATAACCCTTAGCGACAAGCCGAGCTTTATAGATGGTTACATTACCATCCGTGTCTGTCTTCTTCTTAAAGATCCATTTATTTTCTATGGCTCGCCGATCATTGGGCAAGTCAGTCAAAGTCCATACTTCGTTTTCATGCATGGATCCTATCTCAGATTTCATGGCTTCCAGCCATTTGTCGGAATCTGGGCCCGCCATCGCTTCCTCATAGCTCGAAGGTTCACCGTTGTCTAACAACATGATTTCCAAGACATGGTTGCCATACCACTCTAGTGCGGAACGTGTCCTGGTGGACCTATGAAGTTCAGTAGCAACTTGATCTGAAATTTCATGATCATCATCATTAACTTCCTCTCTAGTCGGTGCAGGCACCTCAGGAACATTTTCCTGAGTTGCGCCACTTTCCGGTTCAAGAGGTAATACTTCATCAAGTTCTACTTTCCTCCCACTTACTTCTTTTGAGAGAAACTCTTTCTCTAGAAAGGATCCATTCTTGGCAACAAAGATCTTGCCTTCGGATCTAAGGTAGAAGGTATACCCAATAGTTTCTTTAGGGTATCCTATGAAGACGCATTTTTCCGATTTGGGTTCGAGCTTTTCAGGTTGAAGTTTCTTGACATAAGCATTGCATCCCCAAACTTTTAGAAACGACAGCTTAGGTTTCTTCCCAAACCATAATTCATACGGTGTCGTCTCAACGGATTTCGACAGAGCCCTATTTAAAGTGAATGCGGCAGTCTCTAAAGCATAGCCCCAAAATGACAGCGGTAGATCGGTAAGAGACATCATAGATCGTACCATATCCAATAGAGTGCGATTACGATGTTCGGACACACCATTACGCTGAGGTGTTCTAGGCGGCGTGAGTTGTGAAACTATTCCACCTTTCCTTAAGTGCGTGCCAAATTCGTGACTCAAGTATTCTCCCCCAGATCTGATCGCAAGAACTTGATTTTTCTGTCATGTTGATTCTCAACCTCACTCTGAAATTCCTTGAACTTTTCAAAGCTCTCAGACTTGTGTTTCATTAAGTAGACATACCCATATCTACTCAAATCATCAGTGAGGGTGAGAACATAATGATAGGCACCATGAGCCTCAACACTCATTGGACCGCACACATCAGTATGTATGATTTCCAATAAGTTGGTTGCTCGCTCCATTGTTCCTGAGAACGGGGTCTTGGTCATTTTACCCATGAGGCATGGTTCGCACGTGTCAAATGATTCGTAATCAAGAGACTCCAAAAGTCCATCTGCATGGAGCTTCTTCATGCGTTTGACACCTATGTGACCAAGGCGGCAGTGCCATAAGTATGTGGGACTATCGTTATCAATCTTACATCTTTTGGTATTCACACTATGAATATGTGTAACATTACGCTCGAGATTCATTAAGAACAAACCATTCACCAGCGGAGCATGACCATAAAACATATCTCTCATATAAATAGAACAACCATTATTCTCGGATTTAAATGAGTAGCCATCTCGAATTAAACGAGATCCTGATACAATGTTCATGCTCAAAGCTGGCACTAAATAACAATTATTGAGGTTTAAAACTAATCCCGTAGGTAAATGCAGAGGTAGCGTGCCGACGGCGATCACATCGACCTTGGAACCATTCCCGACGCGCATCGTCACCTCGTCCTTCGCCAGTCTCCGCTTATTCCGCAGCTCCTGCTTTGAGTTACAAATGTGAGCAACCGCACCGGTATCAAATACCCAGGAGCTACTACGAGTACTAGTAAGGTACACATCAATTACATGTATATCACATATACCTTTAGTGTTGCCGGCCTTCTTGTCTGCTAAGTATTTGGGGCAGTTCCGCTTCCAGTGACCACTTCCCTTGCAATAAAAACACTCAGTCTCGGGCTTGGGTCCATTCTTTAGCTTCTTCCCGGCAGCTTGCTTACCGGGCGCGACAACCCCTTTGTCGTCCTTCTTGAAGTTCTTCTTACCCTTGCCTTTCTTAAACTTAGTGGTTTTATTCACCATCAAAACTTAATGTTCCTTTTTGATCTCCACCTCCGCTGATTTCAGCATTGAATATACCTCAGGAATGGTCTTTTCCATCCCCTGCATATTGAAGTTCATCACAAAGCTCTTATAGTTCGGTGGAAGCGATTGAAGGATTCTGTCAATAACCGCGTCATCCGGGAGATTAACTCCCAGCTGAGTCAAGCGGTTGTGCAACCCGGACATTTTGAGTATGTGCTCACTGACAGAACTATTTTCCTCCATCTTACAACTGAAGAACTTGTCGGAGACTTCATATCTCTCGACCCGGGCATGAGCTTGGACAACCATTTTCATCTCTTCGAACATCTCATATGCTCCGTGTTGCTCAAAACGCTTTTGGAGCCCCGGTTCTAAGCTGTAAAGCATGCCGGACTGAACGAGGGAGTAATCATCAACACGTGACTTCCAAGAGTTCATAACGTCTTGGTTCTCTGGGATGGGTGCGTCACCTAGCGGTGCTTCTAGGACATAATCTTTCTTGGCAGCTATGAGGATGATCCTCAGGTTCCAGACCCAGTCCGTATAGTTGTTGCCATCATCTTTCAGCTTGGTTTTCTCTAGGAACGCGTTGAAGTTGAGGGCAACATTAGCGTGGGCCATTTGATCTACAAGACACATTGTAAAGATTTTAGACTAAGTTCACGATAATTAAGTTCATCTAATCAAATTATTCAATGAACTCCCACTCAGATAGACGTCCCTCCAGTCATCTAAGTGAAACATGATCCGAGTCAACTAGGCCGTGTCCGATCATCACGTGAGACGGACTAGTCAACATCGGTGAACATCTTCATGTTGATCTTATCTTCTATACGACTCATGCTCGACCTTTCGGTCTTCCGTGTTCCAAGGCCATGTCTGTACAAGCTAGGCTCGTCAAGTCAACCTAAGTTTATTGCGTGTGTAAATGTGGCTTACACCCGTTGTATTCGAACGTTAGAATCTATCACACCTGATCATCACGTGGTGCTTCGAAACAACGAACCTTCGAAACGGTGCATAGTTAGGGGGAACACTTTCTTGAAATTATTACGAGCGATCATCTTATTTAAGCTACCTTGTTCTAAGCAAATAATATGTAAAACATGATAAACATCACATGCAATCAAATAGTGACATGATATGGCCAATATCATTTGCTCCTTTTGATCTCCATCTTCGGGGCGCCATGATCATCGTCGTCACCGACATGACACCATGATCTCCATCATCGTGTCTTCATGAAGTTTTCTCGTCATCTATTACTTCTACTACTATGGCTAACACTTTAGCAATAAAGTAAAGTAATCACATGACGTTTATGTTGACACGCAGGTCATAAATAAATTAAGACAACTCCTATGGCTCCTGCCGGTTGTCATACTCATCGACATGCAAGTCGTGATTCCTATTACAAGAACATGATCAATCTCATACATCACATATATCATTCATCACATCCTTTTGGCCATATCACATCACATGGCGCATGCTGCAAAAACAAGTTAGACGTCCTCTAATTATTGTTGCAAGTTTTTACGTGGCTGCTATAGGTTTCTAGCAAGAACGTTTCTTACCTACGCCAAAACCACAACGTGATATGCCAATTTCTATTTACCCTTCATAAGGACCCTTTTCCTCGAATCCGATCCGACTAAAGTGGGAGAGACAGACACCCGCCAGCCACCTTATGCAACTAGTGCATGTCAGTCGGTGGAACCAGTCTCACATAAGCGTACGTGTAAGGTCGGTCCGGGCCGCTTCATCCCACGATGCCGCCGAATCAAGATAAGACTAGTAATGGCAAGTAAATTGACAATATCGACGCCCACAACTGCTTTGTGTTCTACTCGTGCATAGAAACTACGCATAGACCTAGCTCTGATACCACTGTTGGGGAACGTAGCAGAATTTTAAAATTTTCTACGCATCACCAAGATCTATCTATGGAGTCATCAAGCAACGAGAGAGAGGGGAGTGCATCTACATACCATGTAGATCGCGAGCGGAAGCGTTCAAGAGAATGGGGTTGATGGAGTTGTACTCGTCGTGATCCAAATCAACGATGACCTAGCGCCGAACGGACGGCACCTCCGTGTTCAACAGACGTACGGTTGGGAAGACGTCTCCTCCTTCTTGATCCAGCAAGGGGGAAGGAGAGGTTGATGGAGATCCAGCAGCACGACGGCGTGGTGGTGGAAACATCGGTGATCTCGGCAGGGCTTCGCCAAACTCAGCGAGAGGGAGAGGTGTCACGGGAGGGAGAGGGAGGCGCCAGGGGCTAGGGTCTGGCTGCCCTCCCTCCCCCCACTATATATAGGACCCCCAGGGGGCGCCGGCCCTAGGAGATCCAATCTCCAAGGGGGGCGGCGGCCAAAGGGGGTGGCTTGCCCCCCAAGCCAAGTGGGGCGCCCCCACCCATAGGGTTTCCAACCCTAGGCGCAGGGGGAGACCCAAGGAGGGCGCACCAGCCCACCAGGGCTGGTTCCCTTCCCCACTTCAGCCCATGGGACCCTCCAGGATAGGTGGCCCCACCCGGTGGACCCCCGGGACCCTTCCGGTGGTCCCGGTACAATACCGGTGACCCCGAAACTTTCCCGATGGCCGAAACTGGACTTCCTATATATAATTCTTCACCTCCGGACAATTCCGGAACTCCTCGTGATGTCCGGGATCTCATCCGGGACTCCGAACAACATTCGGGTTACCGCATACTAATATCTCAACAACCCTAGCGTCACCGAACCTTAAGTGTGTAGACCCTACGGGTTCGGGAGACACGCAGACATGACCGAGACGACTCTCTGGTCAATAACCAACAGCGGGATCTGGATACCCATGTTGGCTCCCACATGCTCCTCGATGATCTCATCGGATGAACCACGATGTCGAGGATTCAATCAATCCCGTATACAATTCCCTTTGTCAATCGGTACGTTACTTGCCCGAGACTCGATCGTCGGTATCCCAATACCTTGTTCAATCTCGTTACCGGCAAGTCACTTTACTCGTACCGTAATGCATGATCCCGTGATCAACCACTTGGTCACATTGAGCTCATTATGATGATGCATTACCGAGTGGGCCCAGAGATACCTCTCCATCATACGGAGTGACAAATCCTAGTCTCGATTCGTGCCAACCCAACAGACACTTTCGGAGATACCCGTAGTGCACCTTTATAGTCACCCAGTTATGTTGTGACGTTTGGCACACCCAAAGCACTCCTACGGTATCCGAGAGTTGCACAATCTCATGGTCTAAGGAAATGATACGTGACATTCAGAAAAGCTATAGCAAACGAACTACACGATATTTGAGCTATGCTTAGGATTGGGTCTTGTCCATCACATCATTCTCCTAATGATGTGATCCCGTTATCAATGACATCTAATGTCCATAGTCAGGAAACCATGACTATCTTTTGATCAAGGAGCTAGTCAACTAGAGGCTCACTAGGGACGTGTTGTGGTCTATGTATTCACACATGTATTACGATTTCCGGATAACACAATTATAGCATGAACAATAGACAATTATCATGAACAAGGAAATATAATAATAACCATTTTATTATTGCCTCTAGGGCATATTTCCAATAGCTTCCAACTCAGCCCGTTCTGTAGCCATCCTAGCATTCTCCGCCGCTAGGTCCGCTTTAGCCTGTGCTATCTGATCCTTTACCTTTGCAATCTCCGCGTTGTGCTGATCCCGGGTTGCTGCGTCCACCTCTGCGGCCATCAATGTCGCCAAAGCATCGATCAAATCAGACAGGACCTGAGCCGGAGGCGGCGCAGAGCTTCCTACCCCCGCCGGCGCGGCCATTGTTGAACCGGATAGTATTGATGCAGCAGTTGACGATTGAGGCGCTAACTGTGTACCGACCATAAAAATAGCGACCCGGTTTGGCAGGTCAGGGGAATCCAGAATACTGTTGTCCTCGGATCCTCCACCAATCCGGCCATCCTGCAACTGATAAAGCGATTCGGTCTCTCCAGAAGACTCGTCATCGGAACCGACAACGGTTTCTCCATCGGACGCCGGTTCGTCCCCGTATTCTGCTCCACGGATGACACCTATGAAAACATGCCTCATCACGGGCTGAACTGGCGAAGAACTTGCACGCTGAGCCATTTCGATGATGTCGGTGCAGGTGTCCGGCTCAGGGGCCGGTTCGCCAACTTTGCCGATGAAGACATGAATCCCACCAAAGGGGACCCGATACCCATATTCGATTGAATCGGCCTCGGGACCCCATCCTGCGTTGTCGATGTAGAGCTTGCCGCGACGACTCTTCGTCATCCGGCCCACAGCGTATCCCTTGAGTCCATCAAATCTGCCCTTCAAGAACTCGAAACCATTGTGCGATAGCCCCATGGTGGGTGCCAACTGTCGTGGGTTTGTCACGACAGATGTCCTTGTGAAAGGACTTAGTCGTGGAGCCATCGCAACGGGTTAACTTAAAGGGGTTGAACCGGACAAAGGGACACGGAGAGTTTATACTAGTTCGGCCCCTTTGATGAAGGTAAAAGCCTACGTCTAGTTGTGATTGATATTGCTTGGGTTTCGAAGGCCAGGGAGCGAATCTGCTTTGTTTGGCTCTCGAGTTGTTGTATGTCCCTTGAACCGTTGACGGGTCGTCCCATTATATACATGGATGGCGCCCGTCGGTTTACAGAGTCCCGAAGCCGGATCATAAACATGCCCGGTTCGGCCTGCACACTTCCTATCTTACAAAGCAAGTTACATGATTAAGTTGGTTTACATCTATAGGCCTTGACTCGCTTCTAGGCCTTGGGCCTTTGTAAAGTGCCATCATCTTTACATCCTCATGGGCTTCTAATCTTCATAAAGTTAATCCGGCTACTCCTGGCCAGATTACGCCCAGTAGTAATATCCCCATCAAAAACAGTTGCAGGTGCCGATGATACCAGTGCAGGTGATGCCACCAAGATCAAGTGGGAGTTCGACGAAGACCTTGGCCATTACTACATGTCTTTTCCGGATGATCAGTAGTGGAGCCCAATTGAGGCGATCGGGATTTAGCATTTGGGGTTGTATTCTTTTCTTTTGGTTCCGTCCGTAGTCGGACTATGTGTGTACTCTGAATGATGTATGAATTATTTGATCATTGTGTGACATGGCGATTGTAAGCCAACTATTTATCCTTGTTCTTGTACATGGGATTGTGTGAAGATGACCCTTCTTGCAACAAAACCAAGATGCAGTTATGCCTCTAAGTCGTTCCCCGACACGTGGGAGATATAGCCGCATCTTGGGCGTTACAAAAGAAAAGCTGGTGACTACTCTATAGTTCAGTGTGCCATGCTTTACGGCTTAGAACCGGGACTTCAATGACGTTTTGAACATCATGGAGCATATGAGATGTTCCAGGAGTTGAAGTTAATATTTCAAGCAAATGCCCAGATTGAGAGATATGAAGTCTCCAATAAGTTCTGCAGCTGCAAGATGGAGAAGAATAGTTCTGTCAGTGAACATATACTCAGAATGTCTGGGTACCACAACCACTTGACTCAACTGGGAGTTAATCTTCCTGATGATAGTGTCATTGACAGAGTTCTTCAATCACTTCCACCAAGCTATAAAAGCTTCGTGATAAACTATAATATGCAAGGGGTGGATAAGACAATTCCCGAGCTCTTCACAATGCTAAAGGCTGCGGAGGTAGAAATCAAAAAGGAGCATCAAGTGTTGATGGTTAACAAGACCACTAGTTTCAAGAAAAGGGGAAAGGGGAAGAAGGGGAACTTCAAGAAGAACGACAAGCAAGTTGTTGCTCAAGTGAAGAAGCCCAAGTCTGGACCTAAGCCTGAGACTGAGTGCTTCTACTACAAAGGGACTGGTCACTGGAAGCGGAACTGCCCCAAGTATTTGGCGGATAAGAAGGATGGCAAAGTGAAAGGTATATTTGATATACATGTTATTGATGTGTACCTTACTAATGCTCGCAGTAGCGCCTGGGTATCTGATACTAGTTCTGTTGCTCATATTTGCAACTCTAAACAGGGGATACGGATTAAGCAAAGATTGGCTAAGGACGAGGTGACGATGCGTGTGGGAAATGGTTCCAAAGTCGATGTGATCGCGGTCGGCATGCTACCTCTACATCTACCTTCAGGATTAGTATTAGACCTGAATAATTGTTATTTGGTGCCAGTGTTAAGCATGAACATTATATCTGGATCGTGTTTGGTGCGAGACGGTTATTCATTTAAATTAGAGAATAATGGTTGTTCTATTTATATGAGTAATATCTTTTATGGTCATGCACCCTTGATGAGTGGTCTATTTTTATTTAATCTCGATAGTAGTGATACACATATTCATAATATTAAAGCCAAAAGATATAAGTTTAATAATGATAGTGCAACTTATTTGTGGCACTGCCGTTTAGGTCATATTGGTGTAAAGCACATGAAGAAACTCCATGCTGATGGGCTTTTGGAATCACTTGATGATTGCGAACCATGCCTCATGGGCAAGATGACTAAGACTCCGTTCTCCGGAACAATGGAACAGGCAACAGACTTATTGGAAATAATACATACTGATGTATGCGGTCCAATGGGTGTTGATACTCATGGCGGGTATCGTTATTTTCTGACCTTCACAAATGATTTGAGCAGATATGGGTATATCTACTTGATGAAACATAAGTCTGAAACATTTGAAAAGTTCAAACAATTTCAGAGTGAAGTGGAAAATCATTGTAACAAGAAAATTAAGTTTCTATGATCTGATCGTGGAGGTGAATATTTGAGTTATGAGTTTGGTCTTCATTTGAAACAATGCGGAATAGTTTCACAACTCAGGCCACCTGGAACACCACAACTTAATGGTGTGTCCGAACGTCGTAACCGCACTTTACTAGATATGGTGCGATCTATGATGTCTCTTACTGATTTACCGCTATCATTTTGGGGTCATGCTTTAGAGACGGCTGCATTCACGTTAAATAGGGCACCATCGAAATCCGTTGAGACGACACCATATGAACTGTGGTTTGGCAAGAAACCCAAGTTGTCATTTCTTAAAGTTTGGGGCTGCGATGCTTATGTGAAAAGGCTTCAACCTGATAAGCTCGAACCCAAATCGGAGAAATGTGTCTTCATAGGATACCCAAAGGAAACTGTTGGGAACACCTTCTATCATAGATCTGAAGGCAAGATATTTGTTGCTAAGAATGGATCCTTTCTAGATAAGGAGTTTCTCTCAAAAGAAGTGAGCGGGGGGAGTAGAACTTGATGAGGTAATTGTACCTGCTCCCTTATTGGAAAGTAGTTCATCACATAAATCAGTTCCAGTGATTCCTACACCAATTAGTGAGGAAGCTAATGATGATGATCATGAAACTTCTGATCAAGTTACTACCGAACCTCGTAGGTCAACCAGAGTAATATCTGCACCAGAGTGGTACGGTAATCCTGTTCTGGAGGTCATGTTACTTGACCATAATGAACCTAGGAACTATGAGGAAGCAATGATGAGCCCAGATTCCGTGAAATGGCTTGAGGCCATGAAATCTGAGATGGGATCCATGTATGAGAACAAAGTGTGGACTTTGGTTGACTTGCCCGATGATCGGCAAGCCATAGAGAATAAATGGATCTTCAAGAAGAAGACTGACGCTGACGGTAATATTACTGTCTATAAAGCTCGACTTGTTGTGAAAGGTTTTCGACAAGTTCAAGGAGTTGACTACGATGAGATCTTCATAGAATATGTAGGAACTAATATGAGCATCCAGGTTCCGCTATTGGTTATTGACCGGAGATGTGTCTCGGTCATGTCTACATAGTCCTCGAACCCGTATGGTCTGCACGCTTAACGTTCGATGACGATATGTATTATGAGTTATGTGATTTGATGTAACGAAGGTTGTTCGGAGTCCCAGATGAGATCACGGACATGACGAGGAGTCTCGAAATGGTTGAGACATAAAGATTTGTATATTAGAAGGTTACATTCGGACACCGGAATGGTTCGGGTCGTTTCGGATAAGTTTCGGAGTACCGGGGGTTACCAGAACCGCCTTCGAGAAGTTATTGGGCCTTATGGGCCTAGTGGTGGAAGAGAGGAGGCATGCCAAGAGGTGGCGTGCACCCCCCTAGCCCAAACTGAATTGGACTAGAGCTAGGGGGGTCGGCCCCCTGATACGTCTCCAACGTATCTATAATTTTTGATTGCTCCATGCTATATTATCTACTGTTTTGGACTATATTGGGCTTTATTTTCCACTTTTATATTATTTTTGGGACTAACCTATTAACCGGAGGCCCAGCCCAAAATTGCTGTTTTTTTGCCTATTTCAGTGTTTCGAAGAAACGGAATATCAAACGGAGTCCAAACGGAATAAACCTTTCTGGAACGTGATTTTCTTCCTGAATATGACCCAGGAGACTTGGACCCTACGCCAAGGAAGCTTCGAGGTGGGCACAAGGTAGGGGGCGCGCCCTATACCCCCAGGCGTGCCCCCCACCCTCGTGGGCCCACCAAAGCTCCACCGACGCACTTCTTCCTCCTATATATACCTACGTACCCCCAAACGAACAGAGACGGAGCCAAAAACCTAATTCCACCGCCGCAACTTTCTGTATCCATGAGATCCCATCTTGGGGCCTGTTCCGGAGCTCCGCCGGAGAGGGTCGTCATCACGGAGGGCTTCTACATCATCATAGCCTCTCCGTTGAAGTGTGAGTAGTTTACCTCAGACCTTCGGGTCCATAGTTATTAGCTAGATGGCTTCTTCTCTCTTTTTGGATCTCAATACAAAGTTCTCCCCCTCTCTTGTGGAGATCTATTCGATGTAATCTTCTTCTTTTTTGCGGTGTGTTTGTTGAGACCGATGAATTGTGGGTTTATGATCAAGTGTATCTATGAATAATATTTGAATCTTCTCTGAATTCTTTTATGTATGATTAGTTATCTTTGCAAGTCTCTTCGAATTATCAGTTTGGTTTGGCCTACTAGATTGGTTTTTCTTGCCATGGGAGAAGTGCTTAGCTTTGGGTTCGATCTTGCGGTGTCCTTTCCCAGTGACAGAAGGGGCAACAAGGCACGTATTGCATCGTGGCCATCGAGGATAACAAGATGGGGTTTATTTCATATTGCATGAATTTATCTCTCTACATCATGTCATCTTGCTTAAAGTGTTACCCTGTTTTTAACTTAATACTCTAGATGCATGTTGGATAGCGGTCGATGAGTGGAGTAATAGTAGTAGATGCAGAATCGTTTCGGTCTACTTGTCACGGACGTGATGCCTATATACATGATCATGCCTAGATATTCTCATAACTATGCTCAATTCTGTCAATTGCTCAACAGTAATTTGTTCACCCACCGTAGAATACTTATGCTCTTGAGAGAAGCCACTGGTGAAACCTATGGCCCCCGGGTCTGTTCTCATCATATCAATCTCCATCACTTTAATCTTGCTTTACTTTTTACTTTGCCTTTTACTCTTCACTTTGCATCTCTATACCAAAAATACCAAAAATATTATATCTATCAGATCTCACTCTCGTAAGTGACCGTGAAGGGATTGACAACCCCTAATCGCGTTGGTTGCGAGTAGCTATCGTTTTGTGCAGGTACGAGGGACTTGAGTGTGGCCTCCAACTGGATTGATACCTTGGTTCTCAAAAACTAAGGGAAATACTTACGCTACTCTGTTGCATCATCCTTTCCTCTTCGGGAAAATCCAACACAAGCTCAAGAGGTAGCAAGAAGAATTTCTGGCGCCATTGCCGGGGAGTCTACGCAAAAAGTCAGCATACCAAGTACCCATCACAATCCCTATCTCTCGCATTACATTAGTTGCCATTTGCCTCTCGTTTTCCTCTCCCCCACTTCACCCTTGCCTTTTTATTCGCCCTCTCTTTCTCAATCTCCTTCTCCTTCTCTTTCTCCATTTGCCTTTTTCTCGCTTGCCTTTGCCCATGTGTTGGATTGCTTGTTCGTCGCGATGGCTCAAGATACTACCAAATTGTGTGACTTCACCAATACAAATAATAATTATTTCCTTAGCACTCCGATTGCTCCTCTTGCCAATACTGAATCTTGTGAAATCAATACTGCTTTGTTGAATGTTGTTATGAAAGATCAATTCGCCGGCCTTCCTAGTGAAGATGTCGCTACTCATCTGAATAGCTTCGTTGATTTATGTGATATGCAAAAGAAAAAAGATGTCGTTAAATTGAAGCTATTTCCTTTTTCGCTTAGAGATTGTGCTAAAGCTTGGTTTTCGTCTTTGCCTAAAAATAGTATTGATTCTTGGAACAAGTGCAAAGATGCTTTTATCTCTAAGTATTTCCCTCCCGCTAAGATCATCTCTCTTAGAAACGATATTATGAACTTTAAGCAACTTGATCATGAACATGTTGCACAAGCTTGGGAGAGAATGAAATTAATGATACGTAATTGCCCTACTCATGGTTTGAATTTGTGGATGATTATACAAAAAATTTATGCTGGATTGAATTTTGCTTCTAGAAATCTTTTAGATTCGGCCGCGGGAGGCACTTTTATGGAAATCACTTTAGGAGATGCTACTAAACTCCTAGATAATATTATGGTTAATTATTCTCAATGGCATACTGAAAGATCTTCTAATAAAAAAGTGCATGCGATAGAAGAAATCAATGTTTTGAGAGGAAAGATGGATGAACTTATGAAATTATTTGCTACTAAGAGTGTTTCTTCTGATCCTAATGATATGCCTTTGTCTACCTTGATTGAGAATAACAATGAATCTATGGATGTGAATCTTGTTGGTAGGAATAATTTTGGTAACAACGCTTATAGAGGGAATTTTAATCCTAGGCCATATCCTAGTAATCCTTCTAATAATTATGGGAATTCCTACAACAACTCTTATGGAAATTATAATAAGATGCCCTCTGAATTTGAGAATAGTTTTAAAGAGTTTATGAACTCACAAAAGAATTTTAATGCTTTGCTTGAAGAGAAATTTCTTAAAGTTGATGATTTGGCTAGGAACGTTGATAGAATTTCTCTTGAGGTTGATTCTTTAAAGCTTAGATTTATTCCTCCTAAGCATGATATCAATGAGTCTCTCAAAGCCATGAGAATTTCCATTGATGAGTGCAAGGAAAGAACCGCTAGGATGCGTGCTTCCAAAGATGCCTTTATTAAAGCGTGTTCTTCCCATTCCTATGAAAATCAAGATGAAGATCTAAAAGTTATTGATGTGTCTCCTATCAAATCTTTGTTTTGCAATATTAATCTTGGTGAAACTGAATATGATCTTCCTTTACCTAGAAGGCGTTCTAAAAATTCGGAGTATTTAGATCTTTATGATGAAATTGATGAAAGTGGGATTGAAAGAAATAAAAATCTAGATGTTGCTAAACCCACTATATTGGATTTAAAGGAATTTAATTATTAAAGTTTCTCTTTAATTGATTGTGTTTCCTTGTTGCAATACATGCTAAATTATCCACATGCTTATAGTCAAAAGAAAGCCTTCACCGAACATATTGTTGATGCCTTGATGCAATCTTATGAAGAAAAACTTGAGTTGAAAGTTTCTATCCCTAGAAAACTCTGTGATGAGTGGGAACCAACTATTAAAATTAAAATTAAAGATCATGAGTTTTATGCTTTGTGTGATTTGGGTTCTAGTGTCTCCACTATCCCCAAAACTTTGTGTGATTTGCTAGATTTCCGCGATTTTGATGATTGCTCTCTAAACTTGCATCTTGTGGATTCTACTATTAAGAAATCTATGGGAAGGATTAATGATGTTCTTATTGTTGCAAATAGGAATTATGTGCCTGTAAATTTCATTGTTCTTGATATAGATTGCAATCCTTCTTGCCCTATTATTCTTGGTAGACCTTCCTTAGAACGGTTGGTGCGATTATTGATATGAAGGAAGGGAATATTAGATTTCAATTTCCAATAAAAAAGGGCATGGAACACTTTCCAAGAAATAAAATAAAATTTCCATATGAAACTATTATGAGAGCCACTTATGGATTGCCTACCAAAGATGGCAATACCTAGATCTATCCTCGCTTTTATGCCTAGCTAGGGGCGTTAAACGATAGCGCTTGTGGGAGGCAACCCAATTTTATTTTTAGTTTTTTGTGTTTTTCTTCTGTTAGGGAATAAATAACCCATCTGCCTTCTGTTTGGATGTGGTTTTGTGTTTTAATTAGTGTTTGTGCCAAGTAGAACCGTTGGGAAGACTTGGGGAAAGTCTTGTTGAACTTCCTGTAAAAAACAGAAACTTTAGCGCTCACGAGAACTGCTGTCATTTTTATTTGGAGAGTTCTATTTAGTTAATTATTTTTTCAGATGATTAATAGATAACTTCCTCACGTCGATCAATTTATTTTAGAATTTTTGGGGTTCCATATCTTGCGTTAGTTACAGATTACTACAGACTGTTCTGTTTTTGACAGATTCTGTTTTTCGTGTGTTGTTTGCTTATTTTGATGAATCTATGGTTAGTAAAATAGTTTATAATCCATATAGAAGTTGGAATACAGTAGGTTTAACACAAATATAAATAAAGAATGAGTTCATTACAGTACCTTGAAGTGGTCTTTTGTTTTCTTTCTCTAACGGAGCTCACGAGATTTCTATTGAGTTTTGTGTTGTGAAGTTTTCAAGTTTTGGGTGAATTCTTGTGATGGATTATGGAACAAGGAGTGGCAAGAGCCTAAGCTTGGGTATGCCCATGGAACCCCCAAGATAATCCAAGGACACCAAAAAGTCAAAGCTTGGGGATGCCCCGGAAGGCATCCCCTCTTTCGTCCACTTCCATCGGTAATTTACTTGGAGCTATATTTTTATTCACCAACATGATATGTGTTTTGCTTGGAGCGTCTTGTATTATTTGTGTCTTTGGTTGTTAGTGTGCCACAATCATCCTTGCTGTACACACCTTTTGAGAGAGCCATACATGAATTAGAATTTGATAGAATACTCTATGTGCTTCACTTATATCTTTTTGAGCTAAGTAGTTTTGCTCTATGTGCTTCACTTATATCTTTTGAGCGCTATAATTTTGCTCTATCTGCTTCACTTAGATCTTTTAGAGCACGGTGGTGGATTTGTTTTAAAGAAACTATTGATCTCTCATGCTTCACTTTAATTTTTTTGAGAGTCTTAATAGCATGGTAATTTGCTTAATAATAACATGCTTGGTATTCAAGATTTGTGAAACTTTCTTTTGAGTGTGTTGAATACTAAGAAAAGTTGGATGCTTGATAATTGTTTTGAGATATGGAGATAGTAATATCAAAGTCATGCTAGCAGAGTAATTGTGAATTTGAGAAGTTCTTGAGTTAAAGTTTGTAAGTCCCGTAGCATGCACGTATGGTAAATGTTATGCAACAAATTTGAAACATGAGGTGTTATTTGATTGTCCTCCTTATGAGTGGCGGTCGGGGACGAGCGATGGTATTTTCCTACCAATCTATCCCCCTAGGAGCATGCGTGTAATACTTTTGTTTTTGATGGCTTGTAGATTTTTGCAATAAGTATATGAGTTCTTTATGACTAATGTTGAGTCCATGGATTATACGCACTCTCACCCTTCCATCATTGCTAGCCTCTACGGTACCGTGCATTGCCCTTTCTCACATCGAGAGTTGGCGCAAACTTCGCCGGTGCATCCAAACCCCATGATATGATACGCTCTTTCACACATAAACCTCCTTATATCTTCCTCAAAACAGCCACCATACCTACCTATTATGGCATTTCCATAGCCATTCCGAGATATATTGCCATGCAACTTTCCACCATCCAGTTTATCATGACACATTCATCATTGCCATATTGCTTAGCATGATCATGTAGTTGACATAGTATTTGTGGCAAAGCCACCATTCATAATTTTTTCATACTTGTCACTCTTGATTCATTGCATATTCTGGTACACCACCGGAGGCATCCATATTGAGTCATACTTTGTTCTAGTATCGATTTGTAATCATTGAGTTGTAAATAAATAGAAGTGTGATGATCATCACTCAATAGAGCATTGTCCCAAAAAAAGAGAAAGGCCAAAGAAAAAAAAGAAGGCCCCCAAAAAAAGGGGCAATGCTACTATCCTTTTTTCCACACTTGTGCTTCAAAGTAACACCATGTTCTTCATATAGAGAGTCTCTTGAGTTATCACTTCCATATACTAGTGGGAATTTTCATTATAGAACTTGGCTTGTATATTCCAACAATGGGCCTCCTCAAGTGCCCTAGGTCTTCGTGAGCAAGCAAGTTGGATGCACACCCACTTAGTTTCTTTTGTTGAGCTTTCATACATTTATAGCTCTAGTGCATCTGTTGCATGGCAATCCCTACTCCTTGCATTAACATCAATTGATGGGCATCTCCATAGCCCATTGATTAGCCTCGTTGATGTGAGACTTTCTCATTTTTGTCTTCTCCACATAACCCCCATCATTATATTCTATTCCACCCATAGTGCTATATCCATGGCTCACGCTCATGTATTGCGTGAAAGTTTACGGGTTTGAAATTATTAAGGTATGAAACAATTGCTTGGCTTGTCATCGGGGTTGTGCATGATGAGAGCATTCTTGTGTGATGAAAATGGAGCATGACTAAACTATATGATTTTGTAGGGATGAACTTTCTTTGGCCATGTTACTTTAAGAAAACATAATTGCCTTGTTGGTTTGCTTAAAGTATTATTATTCTCTATGTCAATATGAACTTTTGTCTCGAATCTTCCTAATCTGAATACATGCCACAATTAAGAAGATTTGCATTGAAATTATGCCAAGTAGCACTCCACATCAAAAATTCTCTTTTTATCATTTACCTACTCGAGGACGAGCAGGAATTAAGCTTGGGGATGCCTGATACGTCTCCAATGTATCTATAATTTTTGATTGCTCCATGCTATATTATCTACTATTTTGGACTATATTGGGCTTTATTTTCCACTTTTATATTATTTTTGGGACTAACCTATTAACCGGAGGCCCAGCCCAGAATTGTTGTTTTTTTTCCTATTTCAGTGTTTCGAAGAAACGGAATATCAAACGGAGTCCAAACGGAATAAACCTTTCTGGAACGTGATTTTCTTCCTGAATATGACCCAGGAGACTTGGACCTTACGCCAAGGAAGCTTCGAGGTGGGCACGAGGTAGGGGGGGCGCGCCCTATACCCCCAGGCGTGCCCCCCACCCTCGTGGGCCCACCAAAGCTCCACCGACGTACTTCTTCTTCCTATATATACCTACATACCCCCAAACGAACAGAGACGGAGCCAAAAACCTAATTCCACCGCCGCAACTTTCTGTATCCACGAGAGCCCATCTTGGGGCCTGTTCCGGAGCTTCGCCGGAGAGGGCCGTCATCATGGAGGGCTTCTACATCATCAAAGCCTCTCCGATGAAGTGTGAGTAGTTTACCTCAGACCTTCGGGTCCATAGTTATTAGCTAGATGGCTTCTTCTCTCTTTTTGGATCTCAATGCAAAGTTCTCCCCCTCTCTTGTGAAGATCTATTCGATGTAATCTTCTTCTTTTTTGCTGTGTGTTTCTTGAGACCGATGAATTGTGGGTTTATGATCAAGTCTATCTATGAATAATATTTGAATCTTCTCTGAATTCTTTTATGTATGATTAGTTATCTTTGCAAGTCTCTTCGAATTATCAGTTTGGTTTGGCCTACTAGATTGGTTTTTCTTGCCATGGGAGAAGTGCTTAGCTTTGGGTTCGATCTTGCGGTGTCCTTTCCCAGTGACAAAAGGGGCAGCAAGGCACGTATTGCATCGTTGCCATCGAGGATAACAAGATGGGGTTTATTTCATATTGCATGAATTTATCTCTCTACATCATGTCATCTTGCTTAAAGCGTTACTCTGTTTTTAACTTAATACTCTAGATGCATGTTGGATAGCGGTCGATGAGTGGAGTAATAGTAGTAGATGCAGAATCGTTTCGGTCTACTTGTCACGGACGTGATGCCTATATACATGATCATGCCTAGATATTCTCATAACTATGCTCAATTCTGTCAATTTCTCAACAGTAATTTGTTCACCCACCGTAGAATACTTATGCTCTTGAGAGAAGCCACTAGTGAAACCTATGGCCCCTGGGTCTATTCTCATCATATCAATCTCCATCACTTTAATCTTGCTTTACTTTTTACTTTGCCTTTTACTTTTCACTTTGCATCTCTATACCAAAAATATTATATCTATCAGATCTCACTCTCGTAAGTGACCGTGAAGGGATTGACAACCCCTAATCGCGTTGGTTGTGAGTAGCTATCGTTTTGTGCAGGTACGAGGGACTTGAGCGTGGCCTCCTATTGGATTGATACCTTGGTTCTCAAAAACTGAGGGAAATACTTATGCTACTCTGCTACATCATCCTTTCCTCTTTGGGGAAATCCAACGCAAGCTCAAGAGGTAGCACCCCCTTTCCTTCTCTTCCTCCTTTCCTTCCGTCTTATCCTACTTGGACTAGGAAAGGGGGAAACCTACTCCTACTAGGAGTAGGAATCCCCTCCTCGAGGCCGGCCCTCCTCCTCCTCCCTAAGGGTGGGCATATAACCCGAAAACCGGATGGCCGAACCGAATTAACATGAGCCAAAGCCGAATTAACCGAAACCGATTTATTCGGTACCATGCTCAGTTAGTGATTTTGAGAAACCGAATTTACTTCGGTGATTTTGGTCTGCGCGCTTGCTGCACCGAATTGACCGAAGCACCGAGGCCCACTACTAACTCGAGAAGTTTTGGTAGCTAATCATGTGTCCTCCATAAATTAATTTCCGTTCGTACGCTCTGGCTCTCTGCTACCAGCGAAACGAAAATCAATTGAAGTACTGGCGCCTTGATGTGATGCCTGATTCTCGTCCACGTGTACTGGATGCCGGTCTGCTTTCATTTTTATAGTGAACCTAGGTGGTGTTTGCTGCTGCCTGCGGTCTCGCTCAGCTCCTGTCATCTTTTTTTATTCTTTGAGTGGCTATGTAGCTCACACAGACCAAAGCTCTTAGCCCAACCGAGACATACAAGTACTAGCAGCTATACCATCTGGCCAGCCCAAACCAGCCTAGCGTGGTAGTGCCCACGCGGCGAGGCCCCAGCTGTTTGGTGTATTCGGTGCAAGACCGAATACCGAACCAATCAATCGGTGCACCGAAGGCTCGGTTTTGTTTATAGCTAGAGACTGATCGGTTGGTGTTTTCTAGGAACCGAGAAAAGTGAGACACCGAAGCACCGAACCGTTCGATTCGGGGGAACCGAACACCCACCCCTACTCCTCCCCTCCTTTATATACGGGGGAGGGGGCACCCCATAGACACACAAGTTGATCTTTAGCCGTGTGCGGTGCCCCCCTCCATAGTTTTCCACCTCGGTCATCTTGTCGTAGTGCTTAGGCGAAGCCCTGCGTTGGTAACTTCATCATCACCGTCAACACGCCATCGTGCTGAGGCAACCCACCCTCAGCCTCAACTCGATCAAGAGTACGAGGGACGTCACCAAGTTGAACATGTGCAGATCGCAGAGGTGTCGTGCGTTCGGTACTTGATCGGTTGGATCGCGAAGACGTTCGACTACATCAACCGCGTTACTAAACGCTTCCGCTTTTGGTCTACGAGGGTACGTAGACACACTCTCCCCTCTCGTTGCTATGCATCTCCTAGATAGATCTTGCGTGATCGCGGGATTTTTTTTTTGAAATACTGCATTCCCTAACACCTGTTGTTCTTCGTATTCCTCAGCTCCAAACAGTGTTCAATCTGACTAGGTCATAGACTTTGTGCGGTAGTAGTTTAGCATTCGTGCACATCGTTAAAGTAGCATCTTTCCATAGAAAAACCTTATCAAAGCATCAAAACTTGCCGCTGCCGCCACCTTAGGTTTAGAATTTCACTGCCTTTTCTGAACTGCCATAGATCCAAAACTATAGCTTTAGCTTACGAAGTCTGTTTGTGCACCACTTAGCAAATCTTTCATTTGACATATCTGAAGCACCAACACTGCCATGGCGGCTTATGACACAGATCGTAACCCACTATATATCATTAGGCCTCGTTAAGCCGCCATCCTTTACTTCATAATTACTAACTCTGTAACATCCTTCCGGTTTAACAACTACATGTTTTGAACTGTATCTCCATAACTATTAGCCTTGTACAGAGAATAATAATTTGTAAGTCGCCATATATCTTTCAGTTTAATGACATCTTGAACCGCCTTGTGCAGGCTATACATCCAACAATGACTAAGACTGTCACATCCTGTGATTGGGTTCCATCCATCGTTACTGATACAATGCTCCAAGACTATTGTTGGGGAATGTGGTAATTTCAAAAAAATTCCTACGCACACACATGATCATGGTGATGCATAGCAACGAGAGGGGAGAGTGTGTCCATGTACCCTCGTAGACCGAATGCAGAAGCATTAGCACAACGCTGTTGATGTAGTCGTACGTTGAGGGAGTCCTAGATTAGGGGGTCTCCGGACAGCCGGACTATTTCCATTGGTCGGACTGTTAGACTATGAAGATACAAGATTGAAGACTTCGTCTCATGTCTGGATGGGACCCTACTTGGCGTGGAAGGCAAGCTAGGCAGTGCGGATATGGATATCTCCTCCTTTGTAACCGACCTTGTGTAACCCTAACCCTCTCGGGTGTCTATATAAACCGGAGGGTTTTAGTCCGTAGGACACAACAACTACAACATACAATCATACCATAGGCTAGCTTCTAGGGTTTAGCCTCTCTGATCTCGTGGTAGATCTACTCTTGTACTACCCATATCATCAATATTAATCAAGCAGGACGTAGGGTTTTACCTCCATCAAGAGGGCCCGAACCTGGGTAAAACATCGTGTCCCCTGCCTCCTGTTACCATCCGCCTTAGACGCACAGTTCGGGACCCACTACCTGAGATCCGCCGGTTTTGACACCGACATTGGTGCTTTCATTGAGAGTTCCTCTGTGTCGTCGCCGTTAGGCTTGATGGCTCCTACTATCATCGACAGCGATGCAGTCCAGGGTGAGACTTTTCTCCCCGGACAGATCTTCGTGTTCGGCGGCTTTGCACTACGGGCCAATTCGCTTGGCCATCTGGAGCAGATTGAAAGTTACGCCCCTGGCCACCAGGTCAGGTTTGGAAGCTTAAACTACACTGCCGATATCCGTGGAGACTTAATCTTCGACGGATTTGAGCCTCTGCCTTGTGCGTCACGTGGTCGCGATGAGTACGATTTAGCTCTACCATCGGACAGTGTTCAGGAGATCGCACAGGCAGCCGCTCCGACCCTCAGTTCGGAGCCAGTTGAGCCGTCCATGGATGGGTGGATGGACCCCGCCATGGAGGCCTTACCCTCAGCGGTCATCGAGCCAAACATCGACCTTACCTTACACGAGAGCCGTGTTGTTAAACTGTCGGATCCTTCTCCGGCCACGGACTCCGAGCCGCCTGCGCCCGTTCCTATCGAATCCGATTGGGCGCCGATCATGGAATTTACCTCCACGGATATTTTTCAGCACTCGCCCTTTGGCGACATACTAAACTCATTAAGGTCCCTCTCCTTGTCAGGAGAATCCTGGCCGAACTATGCCCGGCAGGACTAGGATGCGGACGACGAAGAAATTCGCGGCCCACCCACCACCCACTTAGTAGCCACTGTCGATGATTTAACCGACATGCTCGACTTCGACTCCGAAGACATCGACGGTATGGACGACGATGCGGGAGACGAAGAGGAACCACTGCCCACAGGGCACTGGACAGCCACCTCATCATACGATATATACATGGTGGATACACCCAAAGAAGGCAATGGCGACGAGATCGCGGAGGATGACCCCTCCAAGAAGCAACCCAAGCGCCGACATCAGCGGCGCCGCTCTAAGTCCCGCCAAAGCAAAAGTGGCGATACCAGCACAGGAGATAATAACACTCCAGATAGTGCCGAAGACAACAACAATCCCCTCCAGCAAGATTTAGAGCAGGAGGATGGAAGAGCCAGCCCTCCTAAGAGAGCGGCAGATGGAGAGGCGAAGGATGATAATTACATGCCCCCCTCCGAAGACGAGGCAAGCCTCGGCGACGACGAATTCGCCGTTCCAGAGGATCCCGTCAAACAAGAGCACTTCAAACGCCGGCTTATAGCCATGGCAAATAGCCTTAAGAAAAAGCAGCAGCAGCTTCAAGCTGATCAAGATCTGCTAGCTGACAGATGGACTGAAGTCCTCGCAGCCGAGGAATATAAACTCGAGCGCCCCTCCAAGAGTTACCCAAAATGCAAGTTGCTACCCCGACTGGAGGAAGAAGCATATGACGCGGCTAATCGGCCACCTCGTGGCCGCGATAGAGAGGCATTCCAGCCAAAAACTCAGCCCGCACCCCGACGCCATTCAAATAAAAAGGCATGGGGAGATACGCCAGACCCGCGAGACATATTGGAGGACAAAGCAAAGCATGCAAGATCAATCTACGGATCACGAGGGCGCGCCACTATGCGAGATGATAAACGTCACGCCGGATACAGTAAAAGTAAATCCGACTGGGCCGAACACAGCGGGCAAGACCCATTCGAGCTGCATCGCGATATAGCCCAATACAGAGGCGCCGCACACCCCTTATGCTTCACAGACGAAGTAATGGATCATCAAATCCCGGAAGGTTTCAAACCTGTAAATATTGAATCATACAACGGCACAACAGATCCCACAGTATGGATCGAGGATTTCCTCCTCCACATCCACATGGCCCGCGGTGATGACTTACACGCCATCAAATACCTCCCACTAAAGCTCAAGGGACCAGCGCGGCATTGGCTTAACAGCTTGCCAGCAGAGTCCATCAGCTGTTGGGAAGATCTGGAAGCCGCATTCCTCGACAACTTTCAGGGCACTTATGTGCGGCCACCAGATGCCGATGACTTGAGCCACATAATTCAGCAACTAGAAGAATCGGCCAGGCAATTCTGGACTCGGTTCCTAACAAAGAAAAATAAAATTGTCGACCGTCCGGATGCACAGGCCCTAGCGGCTTTCAAACACAACATCCGCGACGAATGGCTAGCCCGGCATCTTGGTCAGGAAAAGCCAAAATCTATGGCAGCCCTCACGACACTCATGACCCGCTTTTGTGCGGGAGAAGACAGCTGGCTGGCTCGCAGTAATAACATATCAAAGAACCATGGTACTTCGAATACCAAGGACGGCAATAGCAGGTCATGTCGCAACAAACATAAGCGCCGCATTAACAGCGATAATACCAAGGATACGGCAGTCAATGCCGGATTCAAAGGCTCTAAACCCGGTCAGCGGAAAAAGCCATTCAAACAAAGTACTCTGAGCCCGTCCAGTTTGGACCGTATACTCGATCGCTCGTGTCAAATACACGGCACCCCAGACAAGCCAGCCAATCACACCAACAAGGATTGATGGGTGTTCAAGCAGGCCGGCAAGTTAATTGCCGAAAACAAGGATAAGGGGCCACATAGCAATGACGAGGAGGAGCCCGGCAGCCGCACACCGGAGGACAGAAGAGGTTTCCCCCACAAGTGCGGACGGTGAACATGATATACGCAACCCATATCCCCAAGAGGGAGCGGAAGCGTGCGCTCAGGGACGTATATGCGTTGGAGCCAGTCGCCCCAAAGTTCAACCCATGGTCCTCCTATCCGATCACTTTCGATCGCAGGGACCATCCCACTAGTATTCGTCATGGCGGATTCACCGCACTAGTTCTGGACCTAATCATTGACAGATTTCACCTCACTCGAGTCCTTATGGACGGCAGCGGCAGCCTGAACCTGCTTTATCAGGACACGGTGCGCAAAATGGGTATAGACCCCTCAAGGATCAAGCCCACAAAAACGACCTTCAAAGGCGTCATTCCAGGCGTAGAGGCCCATTGCATAGGCTCAATTACACTGGAAGTGGTCTTCGGATCCCCGGATAACTTCCGAAGCGAAGAGTTAATCTTCGATATAGTCCCGTTCCGCAGTGGTTATCATGCACTGCTCGGGCGAACCGTATTTGCGAGATTCAATGCGGTACCGCATTATGCATACCTCAAGCTCAAGATGCCAGGACCTCGCGGGGTTATTACAGTCAATGGAAACACAGAGCGCTCTCTCCGAACAGAGGAGCACACTGCGGCCCTCGCAGCAGAAGCGCAAAACAGCCTCTCAAGGCAATCCACCAGTTCGGCGTTTCAAGACCCGGACACCTTCAAGCGCACTCGAAGCAATCGGCAAATAGACCGCCTGTCGCGATCTGAGCTCATGTAGCAATGCGGCCCCCACCCCAGTCCCAGCCAAATGGCGAAACTCGTGCCACGTGTACATAATTACGCATTAAAAATACCATGGGCACAGGTGGGGAGGGGGCACAACTGCGGCACGCCCCAAGACGCGGCTTAAACCGCACTAGGGGCTTCCCTTTTGGTTATTTTTCTCTTTTTCAGGACCTTAATCTCTGGAAACCCTGTCCGGCAGCACTATTGCCGAACACATGATGCAGCAACCAAGGAGGCAGAAAGCTACATCACACCATGGAATTCCCAGGTGGATTACAATAACGAGCAAAATATTTGATTTAATACTATTCCTCAGCTTGCCCTTGGAAGGGACATAGTCCCACTCTTTGCTTCTCGCACTATCTGTATCATTCTACTTCAACGCACCTTTTTGAATAAACAATGCATAACATTACAACTTTTATTGCATTCTTATTATATATATATATATGTGTGTGTGTGTGTGTTCATTAATGATGCCTTGCACCCGTACACTTTGGTACGGCCAATACACCAGGGGCTTACGTACCCCACAATATGGTGTGAAAAGTTCGAACACTTTCACAAGTGCGGCACCCCGAACTTATAGCATTATATGCATCAGCTCCGAATCATGTCTTTGGTCAAATGTTGGGTTTGCCCGGCTCCTATGTTTTCGTACCTTACGTTCCGCTCTATCGGCTAAGGTAGCACTAGGAGAACTACTGCGATTGTGCCCCAGTTCTGCCGGGCTTAGCACCTCAGTAGAGAAAGCTAAAACTGACTGTCATGATAAGGCAAGAGACTGGTCGCTGTTCGGCGAGGTTTTTGAGTCCCTAAAGACTTATGCCGCTTAGGGCGAGGGGTCGGCCCTGTCCGGCTTAAAGGCGTGTATCGCGCCCCGAATTCGGCGTTCTGAATACCGGGGGCTTCGCCGAAATTTAAAATTATAGAATTCTATGGCTAAGTGAGAGTGATAAAGCATTATTAGTCCGGTTGCCTTGTTCGTTGTGCTGAGCACCTCCCTCGAAGGACCCAAACATGGGAACAAGAGTGCTCAGGTTTATCCTGAACACCCCAGCACTCGTGGCATGGGGGCAAAAGCCAAGGACTAGCCATCTCTCAGATTGGATAAACGGCCAAACAGAAGGTAATATTTTAAATTCACACAAGCGTTGCATAGCGCATATGAAACAAGTTTTCATCATACAGGATCACACGAGCAAGTTTACTCAAATATTACATCCTTTGAACATTCGTCCGCTACAAGACGGGCACCCTTCAGGACACCCTCATAATAAATCTCGGGGGTGCGATGCTCCTTGCCCTGCGGTGGCCCTTCCTTGATCAGCTTCACAACGTCTAGCTTAGCCAACTGCACCTTCACACGGGCGAAAGCCCGGCATGCACCTTCGATGCAGACGGACCGCTTGACAACCTCCAGTCGTGGGCAGGCATCCACAAGCCGCCTCACCAGGCCGAAGTAGTTGTTCAAAGGGCGTCGCCAGGCCACAGCCGGACTATAAGTCCCTTCATGGCCTGTTCGGCCGCCTTGTGCAGCTCGACCAGCTGCTTTAGCTAGTCGCTCAGAGGCATCGGGTGTTCGGTTCCAGTATACTGAGACCAGGACAGTTTCTCCGTTGAGATTCCCTCCTCGGCCTGGTAAAACTGTGCGGCATCCGACACGCTGCGGGGCAAATCTGCGAATGCTCCTGGAGAGCTCCGAATTCGGGTAAGTAATCGGTAATTTACTTTTACATGCTTGCTCTGCATATAGAATGCCTTACCCGCCGCTATCTTCTTCATTGCGTCGATCTCCTGGAGGGCCTTTTGGGCTTCGGCCTTGGCACTTTTTGCGCTCTCGAGGGCCGCGGCAAGCTCAGAGTCTCGCGTCTTCGAGTCAAGCTCCAACGCCTCGTGCTTCGTCACGAGAGCCTGGAGCTCTTGCTGCACCTCGCCCACCCGAGCCTCTTGCTCTTCTCGCTCGGTGCGCTCCTTGGCCGCTTTATCTTCGGCCTCGGACAGCGCTTGCTTTAGGGTCGCCACTTCGGTCGTGGCCCCTGGCAAATTCACGATGATCCTGTCATTTTGCAATCGCACTCTTCTCATACATATCCACAGACTAGGTACTACTTACCTTTGTTCTCCTCGAGTTGCCTCTTGGCAAGGCCGAGCTCGTCCTGGGACCCTTTAAGGTCCTGCTTCAGTATGGCGACCTCCGCAGTCAGTGCGGCGGACGCCAGCAGCAAAGCCTGCATATGCATATTGACATACTTATATTAGACTCCTGCGATATTATTTGATCCTCTGTTCGGCTTTTCTTTGTGAGCACCGAACAGAGCATCAGGGGTTACTGTCTATGCGGTAATATTTTTCCTATATTTTAACACTTACCTCAAAGCCTGTTAGAAGGCTGGCACAGGCTTCAGTCAATCCGCTCTTGGCGGACTGAACCTTCTGGACCACCGCACTCATAATAGTACGGTGCTCCTCATCGATGGAAGTGCTGCGAAGCGCTTCCAGCAGATTGTTCGGCACCTCTGGATGGACAGAGGTCACCGGCACAGGCGTCTTGCCCCTCTTAGAAGGAGGCCGCCTGCCCAAGCCCGGAACCACTGGAGATTCCGGCGCGGTGTTCGGCTGAGGACCGAACTCGGAGCTCTCAGGGGCCTTGTCCCCTCGGCTCCCGGAGTCTGGGAGGCCGCCTTGAGGCGCCTCCAGGACTGTCTCCCCTCGACCTGGTGCCTCGTGAGACAGCACCTCGGCATCGTCCGCAGGATAGGGGGAGGTGGCGGTCGGGACTGGATCGCTATCCATGTCCAACGAGCCCAGGGAGCCGTCCGATGATACATCGATACAGGCTCGGGGCGGCCTGCATAATCATATTTCGGTGTTAGGTGAAGTAGTGCGGCAAAGAAATACTATGACTTACTCTAGTATCCGAATACTTATGACTTCCCCAGGGGCTTGGCCCTAGGCAGCCACTTGTCTTCGCCGTCGGCGGCGGTGGTAGAGTAGTCTGGAAGGAGAGTTCTCCCCTTCTTGGACCCTTCGGCCTCCCCAGTTGGGGCGGCCTTCCTTTTCTTGTCTCCCCCATCTGGAGGGGGAGCATCCTCTTCCGCCTCCTCATCTTCAGGGGAGGATTGCGCCGTAGAGTCCTCGGACGATGAGTCCGATGACGCCTGGCGTTGGGAACTCTTTCGGGTTCCCTTGGCCTTCTTGGTCTTCTCCGGCACCATATAAGAAGCCGGAGTCAGCATCTTCGCCAGAAGAGCGTCTGCTAGGCCTTCGGGCAAAGGAGTTGGACAGTCGATCTGTCCGGCCATCTCCTGCCAGTCCTGTCAAAGGTACGGGAGTTTAGATCCTGCATGGAGTCAATCTATAGAAAATAAGTATCCTGTGAAAGGTAAAGTAGCTTACCGCACTGGCTTGGCGCTTCGCGCTAAATCCGCGATCCTCAGTAATGGGAGGGGGGACCTTGGCGCTTTTGAACAACACCCTCCAGGCATCTTCATGAGTTGTGTCGAAGAGCATGTTCAGTTCGGTGCTACGCCGGGTCGAACTCCCACAAGTTGAAGTCCCGTTGTTGGCACGGGAGGATCCGGCGGTGGAGCATGACCTGGACTACGTTGACGAGTTTGAGCTTCTTGTTCACCATGTTTTGAATACATGTTTGGAGTCCGGTCAGCTCTCCCGAACTACCCCAAGACAGGCCCTTCTCTTTCCAGGAGGTGAGCTGCGTGGGGATGCCAGATCGGAACTCGGGGCCCGCTGCCCATGCAGGGTCACGCGGCTCGGTGATGTAGAACCACCCCGATTGCCACCCCTTTATGGTTTCCACAAAGGAGCCCTCGAGCCATGTAACGTTGGGCATCTTTCCCACCATGGCGCCTCCGCACTCCGCCTGGCGGCCGCCCACAACCTTCGGCTTGACATTGAAGGTCTTCAGCCATAAGCCAAAGTGGGGCTTGATGCGGAGGAAGGCCTCGCACGCGACGATAAACGCCGAGATGTCGAGGACGAAGTTCGGGGCCAGATCGTGGATATCCAGGCCGTAGTAGAACATGAGTGCCTGGACGAATGTGTGGAGAGGGAATCCCAGTCCGCGGAGGAAATGGGTAAGGAACACTACCCTCTCATGGGGCCCGAGGGTGGGGATGAGCTGCCCCTTATCTGGGAGCTGGTGCGCGATGTCGTCGGGCAGGTATTCGGCTCTCCTCAACTTCTTGATGTCTCCCTCCGTGATGGAGGAGACCATCCACCTGCCTCCTGCTCCATACATGGTTGGGGAAGGTTGAGGTGGGAGGTGCGGACTTGGGCGCTAGAGCTCGAGTATGCGAAAACGGATGAGCAAAGGAGGAAGAAGGCGTGGATGAAAAGGTGAATCCTTATCCCTTTATATGGGCGGACGAAACTATGCGCCCCCCACTAGCCTAGTAAAAATCGCTTATCCCCCAAGCGCCATAATCGATGGCGCGGTTGGGTTACCCACGCCCGTATTGATGAGAATCCCGTAATAAGGGGACACGATCTCTGCTTTGACAAGACGTGTCAAAAAACTACCTCGCGTTATGTGCGGGGCTAGTTAAAGGAAACGGTTCGAATAATCACCAGGCCATGATATAATGTCGTGTTGCCAAAACGAGTAAGCAAATTAGATTTGCGAAAATATTATTCTCTCTACGGTGGTATGTGGAACTTATTTTGCAGGGTCGGAAACTATCCTTGTATTCAAATTCTTCTGTGGTGTATTCGGAGGAGGAACCCGCCTTGCAATGCCGAAGACAATACTGCGCGCCGGACTCATCATCATTGAAGCTTGGTTCAGGGGCTACTGAGGGAGTCCTGGATTAGGGGGTCTCCGGACAGCCGGACTATTTCCATTGGCCGGACTGTTAGACTATGAAGATACAAGATTGAAGACTTCGTCTCGTGTCCGGGTGGGACTCTACTTGGCGTGGAAGGCAAGCTAGTCAGTGCGGATATGGATATCTCCTCCTTTGTAACCGACCTTGTGTAACCCTAACCCTCTTCGGTTTAGGGTAGCTAACAACATACAATCATACCATAGGCTAGCTTCTAGGGTTTAGCCTCTCTGATCTCGTGGTAGATCTACTCTTGTACTACCCATATCATCAATATTAATCAAGCGGGACGTAGGGTTTTACCTCCATCAAGAGGGCCCAAACCTGGGTAAAACATCGTGTCCCCTGCCTCCTGTTACCATCCGCCTTAGACGCACAGTTTGGGACCCCTACCCGAGATCCGCCGGTTCTAACACCGACATACGTCTTCATGATCCGACCGATCCAAGTACCGAACGCACGGCACCTCCGAGTTCTGCACACGTTCAAATCGATGACGTCCCGCGAGCTCCGATCTAGCAAAGCTTCACAGGAGAGTTTCGTCAGCACGACGGCATGGTGACGGTGATGATGATGCTACCGACGCAGGGCTTCTCCTAAGCACCGCTACGATATAATCGAGGTGGATTATGGTGGAGGGGGGCACCGCACACGGCTAAGGGATCAATGATCAACTTGTGTGTCTCTTGGGTTGCCCCTGCCCCCGTATATAAAGGAGGGAGGGAGGAGGAGGCCGGCCCTAGGAGGGGGCGCCAAGGGAGTAGGATTCCTACTCCTAGTAGGAGTAGGTTTCCTCCTTTCCTAGTCCAACTAGGAGAAGGGGGAGAGGAGGGGGAGGGGAGAAGGAAGGGAGAGGGGGGCCACGCCCCAAACCCCTTGTCCAATTCGGACTGGGCTTGGGCGGGGCGCACGCCACCTCCTCGATGTTGCCTCTCCTTCCCACTAAGGCCCATTCAGGCCCATTGACTCCCCGGACGACTCCCCGTAACTTCCTGGTACTCCAAAAAATACCCGAATCACTCGGAACCTTTCCGGTGTCCGAATATAGCCTTCCAATATATCGATCTTTATGTCTTGACCATTTCGAGACTCCTCGTCATGTCCCCGATCTCAGCCGGGACTCCAAACTACCTTCGGTACATCAAATCGCATAAACTCATAATATCGATCGTCACTGAACTTTAAGCATGCGGACCCTACGGGTTCGAGAACTATGTAGACATGACCGAGACACGTCTCCGGTCAATAACCAATAGCGGAACCTGGATGCTCATATTGGCTCCCACATATTCTACGAAGATCTTTATAGGTCAAACCGCATAAGAACATACGTTGTTCCCTTTGTCATCGGTATGTTACTTGCCCGAGATTCAATCGTCGATATCTCAATACCTAGTTCAATCTTGTTACCGTCAAGTCTCTTTACTCATTCCGTAATACATCATCCCGATAATAACTCATTAGTTGCAATGCTTGCAAGGCTTATAGTGATGTGTATTACCGAGTGGGCCCAGAGATACCTCTCCGACAATCGGAGTGACAAATCCTAATCTCGATATACGCCAACTCAACAAGTACCTTCGGAGACACCTCTAGAGCACCTTTATAATCACCCAATTACGTTGTGACGTTTGGTAGCACACAAAGTGTTCCTACGATAAACGGGAGTTGCATAATCTCATAGTCATAGGAACATGTATAAGTCATGAAGAAAGCAATAGCAACATACTAAACGATCAAGTGCTAAGCTAACGGAATGGGTCAAGTCAATCACATCATTCTTCTAACGATGTCACCCTGTTTAATCAAATGGCAACTCATGTCTATGGCTAGGAAACATAACCATCTTTGATCAACGAGCTAGTCAAGTAGAGGCATACTAGTGACACTCTGTTTGTCTATGTATTCACACATGTATCATGTTTCCGGTTAATACAATTCTAGCATGAATAATAAACATTTATCATGATATAAGGAAATAAATAATAACTTTATTATTGCCTCTAGGGTATATTTCCTTCAGTCTCCCACTTGCACTAGAGTCAATAATCTAGTTCATATCGCCATGTGATTCAACACCAATAGTTCACATCACCATGTGATGAACACCCATAGTTCACATCGTCATGTGACCAACACCCAAAGGGTTTACTAGAGTCAATAACCTAGTTCACATCACTATGTGATTAACACCCAAAGAGTACTAAGGTGTGATCATGTTTTTCTTGTGAGACAAGTTTAGTCAATGGGCCTGCCAAATTCAGATCCGTATGTATCTTGCAAACTTCTATGTCTACAATGCTTTGCACGGAGCTACTTTAGCTAATTGCTCCCACTTTCAATATGTATCCAGATCGAGACTTAGAGTCATCTAGATCGATGTAAAAAGCTTGCATCGACGTAACTCTTTATGACGAACTCTTTTTATCACCTACATAACCGAGAAATATTTCCTTAGTCCTCTAAGGATAATTTTGACCGCTCTTCAGTGATCTAATTCTAGATCACTATTGTACTCCCTTGCCATAAAGATGCTAAGGTATACAATAGGACTGGTAAACAGCATAGCATACTTTATAGAACCTATGACTGAGGCATATGGAATGACTTTTCATTCTCTTTCTATTTTTTGCTATGGTCGGGTTTTGAGTCTTTACTCAACTTCACACCTTGCAACACAGGCAAGAACTCCTTCTTTTACTTTCTCATTTTGAACTGCTTCAAAATCTTGTCAAGGTATGTACTCATTGAAAATATATCAAGCGTCTTGATCTATCTCTATAGATCTTGATGCTCAATATGTAAGTGTGACGCCCCAAGACCGGCACTCCAGATGCCTTCCATGTTTTTCCGAGATTCGTCGTGTATTTTGTTAGGTTCGTTGCATTCATCTTTGCATCATGTGCATTTGCATCCATCATGTTCATGCGTGCTTGCTCACTTGTGATGTTTGTTTTATTTTATTTTGCACCATGCATCTTCTCCATACCATTGTTGTGTGTGTTTAATTTAGTTGCTCATGTGCATTGCAACTTCTTTTCTTCTCTTGATCCTTCCATCAACCCCATGCTCACTTCCAACTTGGTTTCACCCAAGTTTCAAATCCCTATGCCACTTCCTTCTTTCCCTTTTCTCTATTATTTGAGTTGCAAATAGAATTGCTCAAATAAATGTTCATATTTTGCCCATAAATCATATTTATTATGTAGGGTCATCCTATAAAATTTAAGCCCATTTGGCTTCAGTTTGGTTAGATTATAAATTCATGCAAGTTTGAATTAAATTCGACCATGTTTAAATTTATAGTTTGTAAAAATTCCCAAACTAATTTGATTAAATCGGGCATATTTCATGTTTTCCAGAAATATGTTCCTCCATCCCTACTTCAACACCTAACCCCCTGTACTTTTCTCTCTATTTCTGTTTATGCAATAAATAGAAGATTATAAGGGAGGGAGAGAGAGCTTGCGCCGCCGGCCTCCTGGGCCTCCCAACCTCTCACGCCGGCCCACCCGAGGCCATCCATTCCCGCAGCCGGCCCATTTGTCCTCCTAGGCCCACCTAATCCTTACCTAACCCTCTCCCCTGCCCGATCCCATCTCTCCCTCTCCCTCGTCTCCACCCCGCCGCCAGAGAGCCTCGACTTGTCCCCATCTTCCTCTCGATCCCGCTCGTCCCCATCTTTCTCCCGCTCTCCCTCTCTACGCCCGACCTCCTCCTACATCAACCCGTCGACCCGCCTCCTCCTCGCCTCTGCCACCTTCGTCGGCCTCTCCTTCCCCCGCGATCCCGCCTCGCTGTCCGACGACCGACGCCGCCATCGGCGCCCACGGGGCCATCACCATGCCCTGCTTCCTCTCCTTCACGTCGCGACCCCCAAGCTCCTCTCCAACTCCGGCCTCGTCCAGGCTATCCCGACGTCGCCAGCTGCTCTAGCGAGGCCATGCCTCTCCTCTGCGTCGCCCTCCTTCCCTTGCTCTAGCCCCCTCTTCTGCACGACCCGAGGGCGCTCCTGCTCGGTGTGCTTGTGCGCCCGACGACGACCTCCACCGCGGCCCTGTTCGCGTGGAGCCCCTGCTCCACCACCATAAGTGCCCGGCAGCACCTCCTCTGTCCGCGTCTTGTGTTGCTGCTCCGCCCTGCCGCCTCTGCTCCGACCTGCAAGCCTGCGCTCGTCTCCTGGCTGCCCTTTTGGCCCTGCTGCCTCTATCGTGGCCAAGACCACCCGGACGCCCGGACTCCATTTTTTGTTGTTGTTGCACACCAAGTCGGCCATGCCTTGCTGCCCCCTGTAACGTGCCATGACTCAAGTCCAATGACCACCACGAGGATTCACCGAGACCATCAAGTTTGAGACTACCCGGAACCATGTCGTCTCGCCGGATCGTCGAAACCGTTCAGGATTCACCAAATACCACTACGCCCAGAGACCTTGGGTCTGTCAAATTCCCCTACGACCCGGGTACGACTACGGGGATTCACCAAGTACCATTCGGATGCGCCAAGTGCGACTACATGGACCGCCAAGTTCCTCCACCGATGACTCTAACGGCTACAAAACGTGTGCCACTATCGTCGAATCACGAAGACTCCGTGGACGTCAAGTTCCGTGTCCTGACCCCGAACATCTACGAAAACGTTGTACGACTACTTCCGTGGTCGAAGACCCGTGTACAACTACCGTCGCCGTGTACGACTACTTCCGCTACGAACGTCCCGAGAACGCCTACTTCCTCTACTTTGCACCGAACGAGAACCGTCCCGTTTGCACGCTTCGAAGGTATAACCCTGAGACGACGCCCGTGAATGAATGAATGCATGTTGTATGAGATGCACCCTTGTTCGCCTCGAGTCCGAATTGTCGGTGCACATTGCCCCTCTTTTGTCTTGGCACCGACATGTGGGAACTCGGTATCCGGGAGCACCCCACCATCCTTGCATGACACGCTCCCGTCACTTTTCCTTTTGCACCAGTATTCCATGAGCTACCGGAACCGATATGTTGCCGTGGCGCCATGTCCATTTTCACCGCCGTGGCACCATTCCCATTTCGCCGCCGTGGCACCCTTTTGTTCCGCATGGCGACAAATGCTCTAACATGCTCATGTCAACATTTTCATAAAAATTGCATAAACTTGAACATGTCATTCGCATCATGATAACAACATTTAAAATGGTTAAAATTGTTGTTTGCATTAAATTGCTAAATGCACATGAGGATTTACCGGAATTGTTGTTTGATGTTTCCGGCCTCATTTAAAATGCCTAACTGTGTATTTTACTTATGCTTCATCTCTTGCCATGTTTAACAACATTTAATATTGTTGGGTACATAAACGAGACAGAACTAAATAAGTTCCGTCAATATGCAACTCATTGCATATTGAGCTCCACTTAATTTGTAGTTTTGTTTGTGCACTTTGCCATGCCATGCATATTTAAACCGGACATGCATCATACTTGATTGTGCATCATGCCATGTTTATGCTTGTTGATTTACCATATTGTTTGCTTCTTTCCGGTGTTGCTTCTTCGGGTTAGTTCCGTTAACGTCGCGTTTCTGAGGATTTGTTCGACTACGTCCGTTTGTCTTCTTCATGGACTCGTTCTTCTTCCTTGCGGGATCTCAGGCAAGATGACCATACCCTCGTAATCACTTTTATCTTTGCTTGCTAGTTGTCCGCTCTATTGCTATGTCGCGCTACCTACCACTTGTTATATCATGCCTACCATATTGCCATGTCAAGCCTCTAACCCACCTTTCCTAGCAAACCATTGTTTGGTTATGTTACCGCTTTTGCTCAGCCCCTCTTATAGCGTTGCTAGTTGCAGGTGAAGTTGAAGATTTTTCCATGTTGGAACATGGATATGTTGGGATATCACGATATCTCTTATTTAATTAATGCATCTATATACTTGGTAAAGGGTGGAAGGCTCGGCCTTATGCCTGGTGTTTTGTTCCACTCTTGCCGCCCTAATTTTCATCATACCGGTATTATGTTCCTTGATTTTGCGTTCCTTACGCGGTTGGGTGTTATGGGAACCCCTTGACAGTTTGCTTTGAATAAAACTCCTCTAGCAAGGCCCAACCTTGGTTTTAACATTTGCCACCTAAGCCTTTTCCCTTGGGTTCTGCAGACTCAAGGGTCATCTTTATTTTAAACCCTCGGGCCAGTGCTTCTCTGAGTGTTGGTCCAACCTGTCAGCCGCCGGTGGCCACCAGGGGCAACTCTAGGTTGGCCTACCGGAAGTTTGGACAATCTGGTGTGCCCTGAGAACGAGATATGTGCAGCTCCTATCGGGATTTGTCGGCACATCCGGGCGGCTTGGCTGGTCTTGTTTTACCATTGTTGAAATGTCTTGTAACCGGGATTCTGAGACTGATCGGGTCTTCCCGGGAGAAGGAATATCCTTCGTTGACCGTGAGAGCTTATGATGGGCTAAGTTGGGACACCCCTGCAGGGTATAAACTTTCGAGAGCCGTGCCCGCGGTTATGTGGTAGATGGGAATTTGTTAATATCCGGTTGTAGAGAACTTGACACTTACCTTAATTAAAATGCATCAACCGCGTGTGTAGCCATGATGGTTTCTTTCCGGCGGAGTCCGGGAAGTGAACACGGTTTTGGTGTTATACTTGAACGTAAGTAGTTTCAGGATCACTTCTTGATCACTTTTAGCTTCTCGTCTGTGCGTTGCTTCTCTTCTTCCTCTTATTTGCGTATGTTAGCCACCATATATGCTTAGTGCTGCAGCTCCACCTCATTTCCCTCCTACCTATAAGCTTAAATAGTCATGATCTCATGGGTGTGAGATTGCTGAGTCCTCGTGACTCACAGATACTTCCAAACAGTTGCAGGTGCCGACGATACCAGTGCAGGTGACGCAACCCAGCTCAAGTGGGAGCTTGATGAAGATCTTGGTCATTGTTTTGTTTCGTTTCCTTTTGATCAGTAGTGGTGCCCAGTTGGGACGATCGGGGATCTAGCATTTGGGGTTGTCTTCTTTTATTTTGGTTCCGTAGTCGGACCTTGATTGTATTCTGGATGATGTATGTTTAACTTGTATTTGTATGAAGCAGTGGTTGTAAGCCAACTCTTTATCCCTTTCTTATTCAGTACATGGGATTGTGTGAAGATTACCCTTCTTGTGATAAACCTACCATGTGGCTTTGCCTCTAAGTCGTGCCCCGACACGTGGGAGATATAGCCGCATTGTGGGTGTTACAGTAAGCAGCTTCATCAAGGTCTTTCTTTAAAGAACTCTTTTCAAACATTCCTTTATGCTTTCCAGAAAATTCTACATTATTTCTGATCAACAATATGTTATTCACATATACTTATCAGAAATGATGTAGTGCTCCCACTCACTTTCTTGTAAATACAAGCTTCACCGCAAGTCTGTAGAAAACCATATGCTTTGATCACTTTATCAAAGCATATATTCCAACTCCGAGATGCTTGACCAGTCCATAGATGGATCGCTGGAGCTTGCTCACTTTGTTAGCACCTTTAGGATCGACAAAACCTTCTGGTTGCATCATATACAACTCTTCTTTAAGAAATCCATGAAGGAATACATTTTTGACATCCATTTGCCAGATTTCATAAAATACGGCAACTGCTAATATGATTCAGACAGACTTTTGAGCATCAATACGAGTGAGAAAATCTCATCGTAGTCAACACCTTGAACTTGTCGAAAACATTCCGCGACAATTCGAGCTTTGTAGATAGTAACACTACTATTAGCGTTCGTCTTCCTCTTGAAGATCCATTTATTCTTAATGACTCACTGATCATCGGGCAAGTCAATCAAAGTCCATACTTTGTTCTCATACATGGATCCCATCTCAGATTTTATGGCCTCAAGCCATTTCGCGGAATTTGGGCTCATCATCGCTTCCTCATAGTTCGTAGGTCGTCATGGTCTAGTAATATAACATGACCTCCAGAACAGGATTACCGTACCACTCTGGTGCAGATCTTACTCTGGTTGACCTACGAGGTTCGGTAGTAACTTGATCTGAAGTTTTATGATCATCATCATTAGCTTCCTCACTAATTGGTGTAGGTGTCACAGAAACCAGTTTTTGTGATGAACTACTTTCCAATAAGGGAGAAGGTACAATTACCTCATCAAGTTATACTATCCTCCCACTCACTTCTTTCGAGAGAAACTCCTTCTCTAGAAAGATTCATTCTTAGCAACGAATTTTTGCCTTTGGATATGCGATTAGAAGGTGTACCCAATAGTCTCCTTTGGGTATCTTATGAAGACACATTTCTCCGATTTGGGTTTGAGCTTATCAGGATGAAACTTTTTCACATAAGCATCGCAACCCCAAACTTTAAGAAACGACAACTTTGGTTTCTTGTCAAACCACAATTCACATAGTGTCGTCTCAACGGATTTAGATGGTTCCCTATTTAACGTGAATGCAGCTGTCTCTAATACATAACCCCAAAACGATAGTGATAGATCGGTAAGAGACATCATAGATTGCACCATATCTAATAAAGTACGGTTACGATGTTCGGACACACCATTACACTGTGGTGTTCCAGGTGGCGTGAGTAGTGAAACTATTTCACATTGTTTTAACTGAAAGCCAAACTCGTAACTCAAATATTTTACCTCTGCGATCATATCGTAGAAACTTTTATTTTCTTGTTACGATGATTCTCCACTTCACTCTGAAAGTCTTTGAAATTTTCAAAGTTTCAGATTTGTGCTTCATTAAGTAGATATACCCATATCTGCTCAAATCATGTGTGAAGGTCAGCAAATAACGATACCTGCCGCGGGCCTCAACACTCATCGGACTGCATACATCAATATGTATTATTTCCAACAAGTCTATTGCTCGCTCCATTGTTCTGGAGAACGGAGTCTTAGTCATCTTGCCCATGAGGCATGGTTCGCAAGCATCAACTGATTCATAATCAAGCGATTCCAAAAGCCCATCAGCATGGACTTTCTTCATGCGCTTTACACCGATATGACCTAAACGGCAGTGCCACAAATAAGTGGCACTATCATTATCAAATTTGCATATTTTGGCATCAATATTATGAATATGTGTATCACTACGATCGAGATCCAACAAACTATTTTCATTGGGTGTATGACCATCGAAGGTTTTATTCATGTAAACATAACAACAATTATTCTCTGATTTTAAATGAATAATTGTATTGCAATAAACATGATCAAATCATATTCATGCTCAACGCAAACGCCAAATAACATTTATTTAGGTTTAACACTAATCCCGAAAGTATAGGGAGTGTGCGATGATGATCATATCAATCTTGGAACCACTTCCAACACACATCGTCACTTCACCCTCAACTAGTCTCTATTTATTCTGTAACTCCTGTTTTGAGTTACTAATTTTTAGCAACCGAACAAGTATTAAATACCCAGGGGCTACTATAAAACACTAGTAAGGTACACATCAATAACCTGTATATCAAATATACCCTTGTTCACTTTGCCATCCTTCTTATCCACCAAATATTCAGGGCATCTCCGCTTCCAGTGACCATTTCCTTTACAGTAGAAGCACTCAGTTTCAGGCTTTAGTCTAGATTTGGGCTTCTTTACGGAAGTGACAACTTGCTTTCCATTCTACATGAAGTTCCCTTTCTTTCCCTTTGCCCTTTTCTTGAAACTAGTGGTCTTGTTAATCATCAACACTTGATGCTCTTCCTTGATTTCTACCTTCACCGATTTCATCATCATGAAAAGCTCGGGAATCGTTTTCGTCATCCCTTGCATACTATAGTTCATCACGAAGTTCTACTACCTTGGTGATGGTGACTAGAGAATTCTGTCGATCACTATCTTATTTGGAAGATTAATTCCCACTTGATTCAAGCGATTATAGTACCCAGACAATCTGAGCACATGCTCACTGCTTGAGCTATTCTCCTCCATCTTTTAGCTATAGAACGTGTTGCAGACTTCATATCTCTCAACTCGGGTATTTGCTTGAAATATTAACTTCAACTCCTGGAACATCTCATATGGTCCATGACGTTCAAAACGTCTTTGAAGTCCCGATTCTAAGCCGTTAAGCATGGTGCACTAAACTATCAAGTAGTCATCATATTGAGCTAGCCAAACGTTCATAACATCTGCATCTGCTCCTGCAATAGGCATGTCACCTAGAGGTGCATCAAGGACATAATTCTTCTGTGCAGCAATGAGGATAAACCTCAGATCACGAATCCTGTCGGCATCATTGCTACTATCATCTTTCAACTTAGTTTTCTCTAGGAACACATATAAAACATAGGGAAGCAACAACGCGAGCTATTGATCTACAACATTATTTGCAAAATACTATCAGGACTAAGTTCATGATAAATTAAAGTTCAATTAATCATATTACTTAAGAACTCCCACTTAGATAGACATCCCTCTAATCATCTAAGTGATCACGTGATCCAAATCAACTAAACCATGTCTGATCATCACGTGAGATGGAGTAGTTTTCAATGGTGAATATCACTATGTTGATCATATCTACTATATGATTCATGCTCGACCTTTCGGTCTCCAGTGTTCCGATGCCATATCTGCATATGCTAGGATCGTCAAGTTTAACCTGAGTATTCCGCGTGTGCAAAAAATTGTCTTGCACCCGTTGTATTTGAACGTAGAGCTTATCGCACCCGTTCATCACGTGGTGTCTCAGCACGAAGAACTTTCGCAACGGTGCATACTCAGGGAGAACACTTATACCTTCAAATTTAGTGAGAGATCATCTTATAAAGCTACCGTCGAACTAAGCAAAATAAGATGTATAAAAGATAAACATCACATGCAATCAAATATATGTGACATGATATGGCCATCATCATCTTGTGCTTTTGATCTCCATCTCCAAAGTACTGTCATGCTCTTCATTGTTACCGGCATGACACTATGATCTCCACCATCTTGATCTTTTATCAACGTGTCGTCACATGGTCGTCTCACCAGCTATTGCTTTTGCAACTATTGCTATCGTATAGCGATAAAGTAAAGCAATTACATGGCACTTGCATCTTATGCAAATAAAGAGACAACCATCAGGCTCCTGCCAGTTGCCGATAACTTTAACAAAACATGATCATCTCATACAACAATTTATATCTCATCACGTCTTGACCACATCACATCACAACATGCCCTGCAAAAACAAGTTAGACGTCCTCTACTTTGTTGTTGCAAGTTTTACGTGGCTGCTACGGGCTAAACAAGAACCGTTCTTACGTACGCATCAAAACCACAATGATAGTTCGTTAAGTTAGTGTTGTTTTAACCTTCACAAGGACAGGGCATAGCCACACTCGGTTCAACTAAAGTTGGAGAAACTGACACCCGCCAGCCACCTGTGTGGAAAGCACATCGGTAGAACCAATCTCGCGTAAGCGTACGCGTAATGTCGGTCCGGGCTGCTTCATCCAACAATACCCCGAACCAAAGTATGACATGCTGATAAGCAGTATGACTTGTATCTCCCACAACTCACTTGTGTTCTACTCGTGCATATAACATCTAGGCATAAAACTGGCTCGGATGCCACTATTGGGGAACGTAGTAATTTCAAAAAAAATCCTACGCACACACAGGATCATGGTGATGTATAGCAACGAGAGGGGAGAGTGTGTCCACGTACCCTCGTAGACCGGATGCGGAAGCGTTAGCACAACACTGATGTAGTCATACGTCTTCACGATCCGACCAATCCAAGTATCGAACGCACGGCACCTCGAGTTCTGCACACGTTCAACTCGATGACGTCCCGCGAGCTCCGATCCAGCAAAGCTTCACAAGAGAGTTTCGTCAGCATGACGGCGTGGTGACGGTGATGATGATGCTACCGATGCAGGGCTTCGCCTAAGCACCGCTACGATATAATCGAGGTGGATTATGGTGGAGGGGGGCACCGCACACGGCTAAGGGATCAATGATCAACTTGTGTGTCTCTTGGGGTGCCCCCTGCCCCCGTATATAAAGGAGGGAGGGAGGAGGAGGCCGACCCTAGGAGGGGCGCGCCAAGGGAGTAGGATTCCTACTCCTAGTAGGAGTAGTTTTCCTCCTTTCCTAGTCCAACTAGGAGAAGGGGGAAAGGAGGGGGAGGGGGGAAGGAAGGGAGAGGGGGGCCGCGCCCCAAACCCCTTGTCCAATTTGGACTGGGCTTGGGAGGGGCGCGCGCCACCTCCTGGCTACTGCCTCTCCTTCCTACTAAGGCCCATTAAGGCCCATTGACTCCCCGGACGAATTCCCGTAACTCCCGGTACTCCGAAAAATACTCGAATCACTCGGAACCTTTCCGATGTCCGAATATAGCCTTCCAATATAACGATCTTTACGTCTCGACCATTTCGAGACTCCTCGTCATTTCCCCGATCTCATCCGGGACTCCGAACTACCTTCAGTACATCAAATTACATAAAGTCATAATACCGATTGTCACCGAACTTTAAGCGTGCGGACCCTACGGGTTCGAGAACTATGTAGACATGACCGAGACACGTCTCCGGTCAATAACCAATAGCGGAAACTGGATGCTCATATTGGCTCCCACATATTCTATGAAGATCTTTATCGGCCAAACCGCATAACAACATACGTTGTTCCCTTTGTCATCGGTATGTTACTTGCCCGAGATTCGATCGTCGGTATCTCAATACCTAGTTCAATCTCGTTACCGACAAGTCTCTTTACTTGTTCCGTAATACATCATCCCGCAACTAACTCATTAGTTGCAATGCTTGCAAGGCTTATAGTGATGTGTATTACGGAGTGGGCCCAGAGATACCTCTCCGACAAAGGAGAGTGACAAATCCTAATCTCGATATACGCCAACTCAACAAGTACCTTCGGAGACACCTGTAGAGCACCTTTATAATCACCCAGTTACGTTATGACGATTGGTAGCACACAAAGTGTTCCTCCGACAAACGGGAGTTGCATAATCTCATAGTCATAGGAACATGTATAAGTCATGAAGAAAGCAATAGCAACATACTAAACAATCAAGTGCTAAGCTAACAGAATGGATCAAGTCAATCACATCATTCTTCTAACGATGTGATCCCGTTTAATCAAATGACAACTCATGTCTATGGCTAGGAAACATAACCATCTTTGATCAACGAGCTAGTCAAGTAGCTAGTGACACTCTATTTGTCTATTCACACATGTATCATGTTTCCGGTTAATACAATTCTAGCATGAATAATAAACATTTATCATGATATAAGGAAATAAATAATAACTTTATTATTGGCTCTAGGGCATATTTCCTTCAACTTTGTCAAGACTGGCTTCTTACCGGCAAAGAATGTCATTCATTGGCGTGCTCCCAAACCAGATGAAGTCAGGCCTCATCGCCAAGACAATGAAGTAATCGTTTTTACTGACCACATGAGCCGGGGCTTCTCACCGCCCGGGTCAAAGTTTTTCTGTGATGTTCTGCACTTTTTTCAACTTCATCCTCAAGACATCGGTCCTAATTCCGTGTCAAACATCTGCAACTTCCAAGTCTTCTGTGAAGTATATCTTTAAGAGGAACCAAGTGTTGAACTTTTTAGAGAGTATTTTTACTTGAATCGCCAAAATGAATTCACTGATGGGCCCATTCAGGAACTTGGAGGGATCTCGATTCAACGACGCAGAGACGCCATCTTTCCTTATGCCAAACTTCCAAGCCATCCTAAGGATTGGAATAAGACATGGTTCTACTGCAAGGATACATCTCCGGCTGATGAGAATCCCATGCCCGGCTTTTGTGACCAACGACTTAATCCGAAGCATCCTCTCCCGACCGGCTTACCACTGCTGAGCGGGCCAAACTTGTGCCTACCTTGTCAAAGGTCAGAGCTCTACTAGGTAATGGATTGACCGGAATTGACCTGGTTCGATGCTGGGTAGCCTGGAGGGTCATACCCTTAAGCCGTCGGTCCGGTTTAATGTGTACGTATACCAGCGACACCAAAGATTCACTGCATTACAGTTCAAAATGTTTATCTGATAAAGCTATCAATGAGATGACCAAGACTCTTCTCAATGAGAGTTTGGAGAGCTACAGTCAAGTGGGTCTGAATCCCTTCTGCACACTCAACCCTGCACCGTATGTAAGTATGTCCGGTTTATATACCTTACTTTGTTGTTCATAAAATCTGGAAATTTTCTAACCTTCGCTGTAATTTGTTACAGGCTAAATCGGCCTTTTGGGATAAACAATATGATGAAAAAGCCACCAAAAGGGCTAGGACTAAGACCAAAGCCGTCAAGAAGAACAAGAAGAAATCCACTGCTTCTGATCTACTCAATTTGGACAAAGATGATGATGAGTTGGAGGTAGACCTTGATTCTCTTGGCTCTTTTTTCATCCATCTTATTGACACTGATTACTATCAGGATGATGCAGAAACCATCCAGGCGAGTGATAACGAGGTAACTATTATTTCCTCTGACTCAAAGCCATTGCCAAGCCAGAAAACTCGACAAGTGATCCAGAAAGTAAGGTTTTCTAACCCTCTAGCTCACTTGGATCCCAACTTTATTTTGAAGCAGCGACAACATGAGAACCGGCGCAGAACCCGGGCTAGTGGAGATGGAGAACTTTCCTCCGGCTTGCCCAACACGCCAGCCCCATGCAAGCGACGGAATGAGGTACTTCCAAACAATTCCAACTCTTCTTTATTCTCAAACAGATTTTATTTGTCAAATGCTTATCCCTCCTGACTCAAATTACCAAGGGACCTCTCACTCTTCATCTGGCGATTCATCTCAGACCCTGCTTCCAGCTTTCAAGACTGCCCCTGGGTACCAACTTAGTCTGACCTTTTCAACATTTATAATCTCATACTGACTTTGTAACCCTTTTGTAGTGGGAAAGCAAAGCCTAGCAAAAAGGGTAAGATAAACAAGCCAACAGAGGATCCCAAGACTCATGAACCTGAAAAGCAAGCACCCATTTCTGAAGCTTCCGTAGAACAACCGGAGGAACCTGCCGATGACCCGCCACCAGAGGATCGTGGTACCTTTGCTGATCATATAACTGTTGACCCCTTAAGCACTGAACCGCCGATTCCAGTCAAATCTTTGAAGCCAGACACTGAGGAGGTATTGATCACTGGCACTGGTTTCGAAGAACCGGGGAATCCTATTGCTCTAGCAAAGCATTCTGCCAAGGAAGAAATGGTTGAAAGGCGCAAGGTCAAATTTGACATGGCCAACTATTCTCATCTGAGTATGGGTGAAACCCTCCTCTGGTTATTTGAATCAAATACACAGCAATCGTGATCTGGAAATTGACATGGTCAAGCACATGCATCAGAAGCATGAGGTATTATTTCTTGCTTTCACATAAGTTATATTCCTTTAGCCCCCAAGTGTACTGAATATGATAGAATTTAATATACTGTAGACTTGTTAGATAGCCTTAAGCCAAACGTGTAGCCCCCAAGGGTCGGCTTACACTTATAAAGATAACCCGGGACTTGTAATGATCAACTTTGCACCTGTAGCCCCCAAGGGCCGGCTTAAAGAATTAAACCGGGTCTTCGGAATAATGATCAATTTCCCAGCGGCAGCCACCAAAAGCTAGTTGAATCCATATGATTAAACCGGAGTTTATCATTGTCAGATAATCTTTAATCCCTCTTGCAACCGGGTGAACTTTGTTACAAAGTATGAACCGGGGTCATCTGTCATCATATCATAAAGGAAAAAATGTGCATGCATTAGCCCCCAAGTGCCAAGTGCTATTGCTTGCAATGGGCTTGGGACTTAGCAATATGTAAATGTGATACAAGAAAACTTTTTGCACGCATTAGCCCCCAAGTGCCAAGTGCTATTGCTTGAAAAGGGCTTGGGACTTATCAAAATATACTATTTCACAATGTTGGGGATATCGCTTATCAGGAACTTATCGGTCGACCCAAGATAATGGGTAAATCGGTCAGTTTATCGGCATATCGGCCGATTTATCGCCATATCGGCTAATTTATCGGCTGATTTATCTTATCGGTCAGACAAGGGTAAGCGATAAATCGGTCGATTTATCAGAATATCGGAAGATATCTTGAACAGTGCTATTTCATAACTGTGCATACTTGTTTGAATCTGCTATTTTCAGGAAGCATCCGGTCAATTTCAATCTCAGCTAACTGGTTTAAAAACCCGGCTTGAAGCACAAGAATCTGAGACCCGGAAGGCTGACTCCAAATTCAAATTTAGCTTGGAAGAAAATGAGAAACTCAAGACTAAGTTTAATGTTGAAAAATCTGCTTGGGTTGAAGAAAAAGCTTCCCTGATCAAGAGAGCTGAAAAGGCTTAGGCCTCATTAGAAGAGGTCAACACCGAACTTACGAGGTTGAAGCATCATATCAATCAGATGACTTTTGCTATCTTTGGTAAGACCTGTTATCTTGTAATGATTTTCCACCCTCCATGTTATAAACCGTCAGGTGAGTTAATCCTTATATGCCATATGTAGGTCCCAGAAGCAACAATCTTGGGAAGGAAATGCGGATAAAGCTGAAGGCGGTTTACACGTTGGTGGAACAACTATACACCGGAGTTCAGTGTACAATAGCCACCATCTCCCCAAGTAATCAAGCTCCAACTTTGCTCAGCAACGTTTTAAGCCAACTTTCTGTTCTGCCTGCCCGTATCCAAGAAAACAAATGGTCGGCTGCGAGACCCGGTGCCATTACGGCTTTAAGCCGGGCGAAGGCATGTCAGTCGGAATTAGAGCCGGCCGAGCTTGCCACTGGCTGTCCTAGTTTCAAAGAGGACGAGTCTATTTTCGATAAGAAAGATTTTGCTGCACGTGTGAAGGAGATGCGTCCCTTGGCGAGCCTGCTTGTTGAAGAAACAGATTTGACCAAATATCAGGCGGCTTATACTACAGAGAACCAGGAGATGCTCACGCCGGCAACAAAATTGCAGATCTTATCCCTCCAATTCGTAAGCATACTTTTGCCCCTGAAATCGACCCGTCTGAGCTTATCGGTGATAAAGCTGAATTCCAAGCCTTGTCTGGCATTGATTGGTCATCACCTGACTTCCAGACGGCGGATGGAGAAGAAGAACCGGCGCGGGATGACCCGGAAGCCTCGAACCGCCAAGACCAGGGGAGTTGAACCGCCGGACGGTTCACAATGTTCATCATCAAGCATTACCTTTGAAAACACTTAATCAATTGGGTTCGGGGAGCCATGTAATAGACTAATTAAACTTTGATCTGCCGTGCCACCGTGCATATTTTGTTTCGCACAATATTGCCGATCCGTCAATTGAAGGTCTGCCACTTATGGTCATGACCTCATAAAATATATAGATCAAAGCTATTATTTTTCTTGCACATAAACATATCACAAGTGCCCTGGCGGTTCACCTCAGGGCGGGTCATAACACCCCATATAAAAACCACTAGGGACTTACTCTGTCTATAACCAGGGCCGGTTTAATCATAACCTTTATATAATTATAATGAAATATCATACCTGCGATATTTTTGGTCATACCGTCGGTTCATCATATTCCTGGCGTTTGAAGCCAAACAAAGGATATCAAAACTATGTTCCATGAATCAATTTTTTTTTCTAACAGCTGCCTTTAGCAACACTTGCACATAGTGAATTTTTTCTAATGTTGAGCCTGATGGTTGGATCGAGTCTGCAATACGTATAGCGGCCGCCAAAATTTACATCAAGGTACGCAAAAACGTATAAACACGTGCATAAGCATTCAGGAAAAAGTTGCCTTCAAGGCTGACTGTTGCTCATGATATACTTTGCCCACGCCATCAGGTTTCGCTCCATTCCACTCAAGCTCTCCCTTCCAGCCAAAATGGCCAATCGGGTAGCATCAAGCCGTATACCTTCTGGAGTAGGTAAGTCAAACGGTGTCTGCAGCGCCTGCTCAGCTTTCCCTAGCCATAGTGGCTATCTGCTCCCGAGTGGGAGCTCTGGCCTCCACGAGCTTCATCGGCACTGCGGCCAGCATCATCGCTGCCATTGGCGTCCTGGTTTTTCTGTGCATCATCATCACTCGCAGCCAACATATCGACTCGAGGCGATCTTGCCGGTAGGTTCGCCATGAAACCCTCCACTACGGAATCAGGGTTCCCACGACTCTCCTTGCCATTTGTGATGGATGCAAATAAACCATGAATGGACTCGGTAGGCTGGATCATAGCTACCTGCTATGTTGTCGCACGATCCGCAGAACGATAATGGGGACACAGTTTGTCGTAGCGCTTCCGACGACGAAAGACGGCGAGCGGCCCACAACGCGGTATGGAACCAGCTCATGGAGGACGAGCACGTCGGAGTTGTTGACGCGGAAGTGTGTACTGCTGCTAGCAGGCAACGCGCCGCGGGTCAGCAAGGCGTTAGGACGCCACGCCGAGTCGTCGTCGACGAAACTAACCGCACTAAAGAGGACGACGTTCCTCGGGATCATCTAGACGCCGAAAAATGGTGAAGAAATGACCTGCGCCATGGATCGAAATACGGCCAATCCCATGGTAGGCCATAACTGTCGTGGGGTAAAATCTGACAGTAAAAGATATATGAGAACGAGGCTTGATCTAACAAGAGGCAGGTGGGTGACAGAAGATGTATACAGGTCCAGGCCCTTGTGCGGATGGAGGTAAAAAAACCCTATAGGTGTTCTCGCGTACGGTTTTGCGAATACAAGGGTTTTTGAACCCGTCATAAGATACTAGACTAGAAGTAGGCCGCCTCCTGCTTCTTCGTCGCCCCGAGCCAGATCGGCGGAGCGCTGATCCACTCGCGCACTGCTTCGGTCCAGGAGTAGCGCTAGCGGTAGGCCGGCTCCTCTGGCTTGGCTTTGGGCGGGGATGGCGGGGCCACCAGCGGCACGACGCAGTCGCCCACCGCAGGGAGGGCCATGGCCTCCGCCATGGCAGCCTCGAAAGCCGCCTCATCCATCTCCCTCCACCGCTCCTCCTCCTCGCTCTCCTTGATGGCCGCCTCGGCCTTCTGGTACTCGCCGCGGACGACGAGCGCGGGGCGACAGCAGGCTGGGGTCGACGCCGCGGACGCCGTGTCGCCTCGCCTCCTCGTGCTCGAAGGCGAACCATCGAGCCTAGTTGGGCGAGTCGACGGTGAAGTGCGGGTCGACGCGCTGCTCCGACGTCAGCAACGCCCGCCGGCGCCGCACCTCCTCCGCATGGGCCCTCGCCGTCCGCGGCGCCGCCGGCACTGGGATCTTCTCCGGATCCAAATGCCAGTCATGCGGCAGCGTCACGTCCGGCTACGGCAGAGACACGCGGTGGTGCCAGTGCCACTCGGCCTAGTGCAACGGCACGTTGATGCGCTACCTCTGCCGGGGAGCGCGCGCCGGCGCGGGAAGGGCGGGGAGGGAGGGGGAATGGCGGGCAGGGGTTTTGCCCTTGCGGCTGCTGCCGATGCCGGAGAAGAAACCCATACTGTTGGTGACTAGGGTTGTCGCCGGCGTGGGGGCAGGGGTGGCCAGATGGGGACGGGGGGCGAGTGATAGTGCATGAGGACGGGCCCGCCGCACGCCCGGCTTAAAAAAGGACGACCACTGTCGCTGACGCGTAGGTCCAAGGTGGGCGGTCGTCATAAATTATGTTGACCGTTGTAGTTAGATGGCCGTCAGGTGGGGACGCGGCGGACGGCGAGGAGACGCGCGGCGCGTCCGCGCCGACACTTTCCAGACGCAATTTTAGGCCGGAAATGGATCAGCGCGGAGCCGGGCGGACACGATTTGAGTTTGGGTCGGCTCGCCACTTTTGTCCGCGCCGACCCAAACGAACGCAGACGGACGAAATGGGTCGCCCCATTGGAGTTGCTCTTATTACCGTCTTTATTGGGTTTTGTGTCACCATGGGTCTACCCCTCCATTCACCTCAAAAAACCAAAAAAAAAAAGAAGAAAACCATTGTTTGCTCCAGCAACAACATGCACGCTACTAGTATCTGCAAGCACGGGCGAATCGACGACACGGCGACCCTGCACAGATGACCGAAGGTACTGTGACGAGTCCATGGCTTTTTTTCCACACGGCACACGCATCCAATTCGAACTAGATTTGCTTTTCAATGCCAGACGCATGCAACCCCAGTTCAGAACACTCAACTTTTACCAACGGTTACCCCTATCCACCCCCCATGCGGCAGCAATAACTGACGCCACGACCCAGCCCTTTTTTTCCCGAGTGAATGAACGCCCCGACGCAGCCTGAAAAGTCCTCCGCGCACCACGCACGGGTCCACACCCCTCGCCAGCCGGCTCGGGCCGGGGCCACCAGCCACCAAGCCCGCCCAGTCGGCAAGCCCCACAAGGCACCCCTGCCGCCTGACCCGTCTGACCGGCTGCCCCCCACCCGATTTATCATCGCCCACCCAACCCCAACCAAGAAGACCAGACCACAACCCAAAACCAAACACCACCACCACCTCCCCCATCTCCTCCGTCATCCCTCCC